>NC_056411.1:18077500-18408750 GCF_905147365.1 Aricia agestis
CATGCAATTAAATTCTTCCAATTTTAAAAAAATGCATCTACGCGTCGCGTTGAGTCTGAATTGATCCCTAAGGCGACGCCGATAGTTTGGATGTAGCGATATCGATTTTTCTCAGCAATGGCTAAAGCTAAGACTAATTAAAGTTGATTGTCAGTATTCATCATGTCTTTGTCTTTGAATTACCCGTAGCATAACACGATTGGTCAACTTTTATAACACAGAATAATCAATCAAAAAGACCTCTGTAATAAAAAGGTTTCCTATTTTACCAACAGAGGAGAGTAATTTAAGCTTCCAAAATTTTGTACATAGATTGATTCAAGCATACACTTTAATTTGCCCATAGCTTATATAAAATGTATTTATGGTTTTTAAATTACGCGATAAAAAACATTTTGTCGCTTACGCCCTGTAAGTTTTTTCCTGTTCCATTGTTTCTTTTCTATGAGAGGCCAGCCCGGCCTCTCATAGAAGCAATTTCTCTACAAGCAATCTAAAACATATCCAACACGGTTTTTTACTTTAACGCGGCGTCACCTTAATTTTATTACGGTTGATCAGAGAGCGATGACATCTTCTATTCCAAGGCCAAGTTCGTAAAGCAGATGTAAAATATTTTAAATTATTATCAGCAACTTCGCTAAACCGAAATTCGTTTATCGCGCGGGAACCGTACATTTGTCCCGGATAAATACTATTTTTTGACCTTTTCCGGGACTCGTCCAAGAAAATCGCTATATACAGGGTGTAACAAAAATAAGTTATAATACTTTAGGGTGTGTACGTGTTCCTTGTAGAGAGTTCACTGTGAAAGTAGCAGCGCTGAAAGACCAAAAATTTTTTCACTTTTGTATGGGGAAACTCGTGACGCTCGGGCCGTTGCCCATACAAAAGTGAAAATTTTTTTTCGTCTTTCAGCACTGCTACTTTCACAGTGAAATCTCTACAAGGAACACGTACACACCCTAAAGTATTATCACTTATTTTTGTTACACCCTGTATATGTCGCAGCCGACTGGTTTAAATAGCCGTTCAATCAAACAGCCAGCCCTTTGACTGAACAACGCCATTCAATCACACGGCTATACGTCGTTTAGCCGACTTGTTGACTACACCGTTCAACACTACAGCTAGACAACGCTTAGCCAACTGGTTTGTTTTTGTTTTGGCGGCGGGCTGCGCCTCCCGAGCCCCCCTTTTATTTGGCGGCGGTCACCAGCTGCTGCCGCAGCACGCTCGCTGCGCTCGCTCGGCTCCCTCTGTGTTGTGGTCTAAGTTCTAACCTAACCTAACCAACTTTTGGACTTTCTGGATTGTGTTTGTTTTTGTTTTGACTCCCCCTTTCGGGGGAGGCTGCGTCCATCCATTTCATAATCCCGTAATTTCTCCTCGAATATTTGTTGAAATTTTAATTCACTCGTATGTGCCTCCACAATTTTTGTCTCTTTAATAACACTAATTGTAACTTTTATTAACTACTTTCTTTCCGAAAAACAACCACAAACACCTGCTAGTTGACGCCATATTGTAAATAAAACGCACCTAGCGCCGCAGCGGTGCGCGCTGAACTACTTCAATTAGACGGCGGCTTTTGAATCAGCTGTAGTGTTGAACGTTTTGAGCGACTAAAATATTCAATATAAAAGCTAGACGTGTGATTGAATGGCGTTGTTCAGTCAAAGGGCTAGCTTTGATTGAACGGCTATTTAAACCAGTCGACTGCGACATATATACCAAACCATACTAATATAATATATTCTGTGACCAAACAGAGAAATCGGTTCTTGGGAGCTAAGAGCTAACAGACATACACTTACGCATTTATAATAACTAGAGATCACCCAATGGTCGAAATTCGACCTTTTTAATTATCTTTTTCTTTTGGCTCCCCGTTTAAAGTATTGACTGGTTTTTCGCTCGCGTATTAATAATATAATATAATTATATAGGTAATTAGTATGGATACTGGAATGGTTGTCCGCAACTTCGCCTCGCCGAAAAACGCGCGGGAACCGCTACATAGGTATATACGAGTACATTGTTGGGATAAAAACTGTCTTTACACCTTTCCCGGGACGCATAGGATATTTTAATTTAATCAAATTTTTTATTTGATTAAACGAGTAAACGAGCAAACGGGTCACCTGATGGAAAGCAACTTCCGTCGCCCATGGACACTCGCAGCATCAGAAGAGCTGCAGGTGCGTCGCCGGCCTTTTAAGAGGGAATTAGGTAATAGAGGAGGATAGGGATGGGAATAGGGTAGGGGATTGGGCCTCCGGTAAACTCACTCACTCGGCGAAACACAGCGCAAGCGCTGTTTCACGCCGATTTTCTGTGAGAACGTGGTATTTCTCCGGTCGAGCCGACCCATTCGTGCCGAAGCATGGCTCTCCCACGTCTCAAATAATAATATTGATTGAGTTTACCTGTTTTAATATGAGGCGTTATAGACGGACAGACACAATTTCGCAAAAATAGAAGTTTTGCCTTAGTAATAAGATTGTGGGTCCATCGCATAAAGTATAATAGGTATACCTAGCGGAATAGAGAAACAAAGGCCTGAGCAAGAGAGATGGCACTATAAGTAACACTGCGTGGTAAAAAGAGACGTGTGATACATGACAGCAGCACTCTTTTTTTGACGTCCAGTCGGCACGTCCCGCACGTTGACAATTTAAGAGGATACACCAGGGGCTAGAGAAATGAAAAAAAAGTACGTGTAATATCTATAGCTGTCTCCCTTACCTCAAGCCTATACCGCAGAACGCGATAGAGACAACTGCAGAAAATCCAGAAAATCAACGATTCGTTGTCCCCTGATTCCTTCTCCAAAACTTAACCGATTTAAGTACTTTTTTCATTAAAGATTAAAAAAAGGCTTGAGCTGTGTTCCTATGTTTTGCTTTTTTTGTATAATCTAGCCAAATCTGTTTTCTGGACGTTTGAACACAGCGGAAAATCTGGCCATATTTTTAGGTTTTTGAACGTTCATATCTTATTTAATAATTAAATTATGAAAAAAAAGAAAACATAGGGACATTGTATTAGTGGCCGTAGATATTCAGGAAAAAAATTATAACTCTACTAGCATTATCCAGGGAGGAAACAGGGGACAACGTTTGTATGGAAAAAATGGCGGTGTGGAATCCTCTTAATCTCATAGAATTCATGTTCAGTCATGCTTGTGTAAGTGTATACGTACACATATTTTTACACACAGATGTAAACCAATTTCGGTTTCGTTTGACAGCTCGAGATTGTTGCTCTATTCCGCTAGGTATATTAACTTTATGGTCCATCGTCTATAACAAGGAAGTGCTCAAATTCTCAACTATCAGAAAAAATCTATGAGATCACATATATTTTCGGCGATCAAGGCTATTTTGCCGACAATATAATAATATATACATACAACATAATAATATTATGCATTTTTAAATTGTAACTATTATTATCTTCAAATTATACATGTAATTTTTCCAAAATCATTAAATAATAATACATTTTCAAATTGTAACTAGTTTTATGCACGTATGTAGGTATACTTAAATAATATGCTAACAAAAACGACTAACATGTTAAAACTTTTAAATGTATGCGCATTGTTATGTCTTGACGTGTAGAAAAACTAGCGCTGAGATATCAAAATACATTCCTTAATTAACCAATTTTCCACGGCAAGATGTGCGGTTTTCATGGGATAGATAAGAGGTGCACGGCAAGATGAACGCTTTAATTTTTTATGGCACCATCACGGTACACATACTCTTTGCCAAGCAGAAGGGATGAGAATTGAGATAGGCTCTACAAATTATGATCTTTAGATAACTAAACAAAGTGATACTATTTTTTGGGCTTGTATGAGTCCCCTGTATAAAGTTCAATTTGAAAGTAGCAGCGCTGAAAGAGTGACTTTTTCTTAAACTTTTGTATGAGTAAATTCATGATGCCGGGAAAAAATTTGCTCTTTCAACGCCGCTACTTTCTCAGTGAACTCTTTTTATATAAGATACACATACACACTCTAAAAGATACTTTAAGTCAATGCTACGCAATTTTGTCTCTGTCTTTCGAGCGACTTTTCCAATGTATCCGACAAGGATAGAAGATATTTTTGCAATCGATACGCTATAAAATGCGTATCGATTGCAAAAATATCTTTATTAGAAGGTAAGCTTTAGCTTAGAAATCGGAACAAAGAGACACACAAAATTATATTTGTGTTATTATAGGTCTACCAGAATCTGATGGCAAAAAGTGAAAAAATAAACTCTAGCAATACCGGGGTAATAGGAATAAAACATTTTGATCCTTTTTTTTCCCCTATAGCGGCTTATTAAGTGTGTGAAACAAGCAAATATAAAAATTTATCCACTGATCAAGGATATTTTTTGAAAATCTGCCGTCATAATTTGCCATCAGATTCTGGTAGACCTAGTTATATATTTTTTAATTAATTTATTTAACATTTATTGTACACAAGACATTTATTCTAAAACAATTGACATGGAAAGACGACACAAAGGAACTGCTTATTTCAATAGAAATTTCTTACAGCAGCCCTACGAAGAGAAAATGCGATATAAGACAATGGACAGAGCGTGCACAGTAAAAAAAGTACTTTAGATTTACATACTAAAAATAATATCTAATAATAATACTATATTATAACAAAAATAAATTGTAATAGCAATGGGGATTGTCCATTTTTTTTTTAATTTTGCTCATTACAAAAACATTTCGAGGAATAAGGTCAGTGATCGTTTTTCTGTATATAAACGAAAAAAATACCCATTAGTTACATATATTTTTGAACAAATATGTTTAACCTTTGTTTGACCTTCAATGGCGTTAAATTAGCAATAAATTCGACCAACATTACGTTTTGAACTTTTGGTAAGCTTCTCGTATCAGCTTTCACATAATGAGAACTTGCATTTGACGAACCAGCCATTATAAATAAGATTGAAAGGAAATTTAAAACATATGCAGAGGTCAATTGACCGCCGATGATGACGCCAGAGCGAAACTTTAAAAATTTATTGAGAAAAAACTAGCCAATGTATTTCAAAATTATTTAATTTATATTCTTAAAATACCCTATTTTAACGAAAAAAAATATAAAAAGTATATGTGATTTTTTTTGGACAATGCCCATTACTGGCAAATGTCGGAAAATTTTAACGTTGAGTGTCATTGACATTTTTATATCTTTTAGGACTGTACCCAAATTGATATTAAAAAACAAGAAATGTAAATAAGGAAATAGATATAATTGTCATACCAGTTTAACTTGTGACGAAGTAGTTCTTTTAATAACTTCCGTTTCTATGTGCTTGCCGAAGAATTTGATAAGAAAATTACAATGTTAAAAAAATGCTTAATTTTAAATAGAAATAGTTTAATTCTAAATAGAAGTAGAAATATTTGAAATAGAAATAGAATTTCAATAATTTTAAAATTTACATAGGGTGAGGTGTGATTGACAATAAAATAATTTTCACTATGTTAAAAAAAAAGAAAAAATAACATAGTAGAAAATATTGATATCGTGGAAAATTTACATTTTCCATTAGCTCTAGCTATAACTACGTACTGCTAATTTTTTTATTGTTTATTTCGAACAATGAAATCATGTCAAGGTGTGCATAAAATAGATCATTTATTTACATTGAGTTATTGAACGAGGAAAGTACTAAAACGCCCAGAGAAAATCGTTTTAAAAAACAAGCCGCACGATACCTTAATTAATTACAACAAAACTCTGCAATTTTTTATGAAATGGCACAATTTTTTGTTATAGCCAAGTTGATAATAATTATTGTTCACTTTAAAAAACCTTATAAGTTTTTTCATTCCCTTTAACTAGTTTTAAGTCTACTATAACTCGTAATATTGGGGCCAATATTAGGTATATTAGGTGGAAACCGGTTTTCCACGAACTTTAGAGATAAGTGAAAACGATTGTAATTTGTATGTAATAGCTTGTATGTGGTTAAAACGCACGGTTCAAAGTTCAAACGCTGTTTGTACCGGAACTTGGGTATTCTTTAGAACTTTGTGAATTGCTGTGCTGTCTCTAAGTGTAACCTAACGTGTGTCCAGGGGCCGCAGCCGCTTACCCCATGGCTGGGGGTATGGGACGCCACCAGGGAGCTGTCACACTGTCTGCAGTGGGAGCCCACCGCCGTCGCCATCGTTGGTAAGTACTAAGTACTTCCCCATAGATGAAGATAATACCCTCACTAATATTATAAAATACTAGATGACGCCCGCAACTCCGTTGCGCCAAAACTCGTTAATTGCGCGGGAACCATACATTTTTCCGGGACCAGAAGTATCCTATGTCATTTCCCGGGACTGAAAGTATCTCCATGCCAAATTTCAGCAAAATCGGTTCAGCGGTTTGGGCGCGAAGAGGTAACAGACAGACACACTTTCGCATTTATTAATATAATTCCCACACCGGTTTCGGTGACGGTCACTGAAACCAGGCCAGCTACGCAGGAGTAATTTTATAGTGCCCAAGTGTGTGCGTAGTACACAAGAGCACTCTCTATTCCTTTACTCTCATAAACCAGTGGGACGGAAGACCGACACGACCGGTGAGAGATCAGGCGCAGGACGGACATTTTACATGTCCATCCGACGCATGGATCATCTTACTTGTCAGACAATCAGGTGATCAGCCTGCATTGTCTTAACCAAACTTGGAAATAACAATATGTTTCCAACGCGGGAATCGAACCTGTCGTAGGTTCGATTCCGAGTCAAGAGCCGCGCTCTATACACTAGACCACGGAGGCGTTTATAATATTAGTATGGAAGTATGGATAGTATGTATGTGAGAGTGTGTTACCTCTTAAGGCTTAAACGGCCGAACGCATTTAGATGAAATTTAGTATGATGATACTTGAAAGATTTATGTTAGGACTAATTGACTATTGCAAATAACAAAAACTTTAAAAAGGCACAGTATTACAAAATAAATTAGAACAAAGGAGTTTGAAGTTCAGCTTACTTAAATGTTATACTTACCATGTTTATTTCAATCACTGAATGCTTTTCTGGGAAATATTGCAAAACGTTGCGTTACTAAATACGACGATGCAGTACAGTCGACAAAATGAAAGTTTGAGATGTTAAAATTAATCGTGCGATCCACGATGAATTTTTCTAAGATGGACTTATCTAAAAAAATGATCTCTACGTCAGCTGGGACGTCAAGAAAATGTGTGTAGCGGTTTGGAACTATTACAAAATCATCCCAATCAAAACAATTCCTATTTTCCTAACGTCAATTATTTTCAAGCGAATTCAATTGCTAAACCATAAACATCTATTTTCCTCGACCGTGCACGTGTACAATTCGTAAATTCCTACACTCGATTATGCCTTGCATAATTATTATTATCCTTATTGAAAATAGACCATTTTCCTGTTATGTACCTTATAATAATTATCTTGATAATATTGTGACATAATACCGGAATAACCAACTACATAGTTTTAACCACAGATCAGTTAACCAATAATAAACAGTTTAATAAAATATATTACATCAACTGTTTTAATATCAAGTAAATTAATCATACGTATTTTTTAGCTTTTAGTGGCAGAAACTATTTTTCAATTGTAATAAAAATGCTAAAACTGCCTTTAACATGGTAAAGTCTAAACAAAAAACATACTTTTAATATTTAATTGTTGCTCACACTGAATATTTTGTTGGCAGAAATTCGGAAAAGTTATTTAAGTATTTAAATGTTATTCATAAATGTATGTCATTAAGCGTACGGAGCTTTACCTATTCACGCAAAAACCGCTAAACCGATTTTGATGCAATTTGAGATTTGGTATGTAGATTGCAATTCCAAGGACATAGTTATTTGATTATACCTCGGATATTTTGATCACGTCGATAATATCACGTCACCTCACTCGTAGCTAATAATAGTAAAATCCTTTGTATTCTATTAATAGATAACATCAAAAGATTTTCCTTATATTTAGGAGTCGGTTTTAGGAGAAGAGGCTGTTAAGTAACGCCTTTTATGAGAGAGTATGATAATAGAGGATTGTATTTTTAGACTATATTATATTCATAGTATGAAATGATGATACTTATTTTTTTTTGTATGTAAGATAACTGATAAGTAAAGAAATTAATTTTAATAAAAACTAAATAAATAGGCGTTAAGCTAAATTTTAAATTATACCAACACACATCACAATTGGCACACTTTGGCATCTATGCCAACAATTTTTTTTAAACGGACTTTGGCCCACCACACTTTCCCACCACTGTATCTCCTGTGTCGCCAGGATCGACAGCGGTATCCGACCACGAAAACCCTCAAAACCCTCAAAATGATATGATCTCATGGAGCCCGAGGGACATGCTAAAACTGAAGAAGAAAATAGGAGGAGTAGGAAGAATTCCAATTTCCCTCTACATACAAAGCGGGAGACAGCACAAAGTTGCAATGACCGAAAGTCAGAGAAGTTAAGAGGGAGCACCACGGAAATAAGGCTAATAGTTGTGACTCCTAAGCTGAAGCTAAGTTAATATTGGAGTTTATTGTGTTTGACTGTCGCCAATAATAATTGTGACAAAAACGCTTGAAGGCACGGAAGTTCCTAGCGCTGTCCACGAGATCAGTGTAGTATGCGACCCCAGACTTACAATATCGGTTGATCTATGCCAACAATGTAATAGAATGAAAAAGAATGTGATATTATCTCCCTGTTGTATTTTCTAGGTGCGGAAGACTGCCTCTTCCTTAACGTGTTCACACCGGACCTCAAACCGGCTTCACTGCTGCCCGTGGTGGTCTACATCCACAGCGGCGCCTTCATGTTCGGAGCTGGCTCGCTGTATGGACCAGCACATCTCATGGACAAGGATCTAGTGGTTGTTACCATCAACTACAGACTGGGACCGCTTGGTAAGGAATAAGGACTCTGAAGATTTTTTTTTTAATGAAATAAGGGGGCAAACGAGCAAACGGGTCACCTGATGGAAAGCAACTTCCGTCGCCCATGGACACTCGCAGCATCAGAAGAGCTGCAAGTGCGTTGCCGGCCTTTTAAGAGGGAATAGGGTAATAGGGGAGGGTAGGGAAGGGAAGGGAATAGTTGAGGGTAGGGAAGGGAATAGGGTAGGGGTTAGGGGATTGGGCCTCCGGTAAACTCACTCACTCGGCGAAACACAGCGCAAGCGTTGTTTCACGCCGGTTTTCTGTGAGAACGCGGTATTTATCCGGTCGAGCCGGCCCATTCGCGCCGAAGCATGGCTCTCCCATTTAGACCC
Organism: Aricia agestis; assembly: GCF_905147365.1. Taxonomy (NCBI): domain Eukaryota; kingdom Metazoa; phylum Arthropoda; class Insecta; order Lepidoptera; family Lycaenidae; genus Aricia; species Aricia agestis. The sequence continues at coordinate 18,086,817 of NC_056411.1, forward strand.
CTGATAAAAATGGTTTGTCTGTCTTTTGGTTTCAAGCTGACACGAACGAGAGTGATCTTACATTTAAAGCAATAGTTCATCATCATCAGCCCGATCAGTGCAGAAGCTTTAGGTTTATCTATTTCATGTTCTTGGCAATAGTTTGCTAAGAACTTTGGGTATATCTATTTCATGAAAGGTTGTAAGCGACTTTAGTGATCTTACAGGTTTAGTAAAATTACTGAAAGTCGCTTACAACCTTTCGTGGGGTTTATTTTAATTCCTAACTTAACATTTTGTAAACACTTGATAACTTAGTAATCACAAAAATACACAATCATTCTTATGATACTGTAATGACACAAGTAAAGTTGCGGAAATAAGTTAGACTTTAATAATCTAATCTGTCGCAACTCGCAATCATAAGAATATTATGGTATTATTATGAATGCAAATTACGAAATAATAAGACCAGCAAGAAAGGCTTAAAATGTAGTTCAGAAACTTTTGGTTAAGCAAAGTTATTTTTCATTCTCCTTGTTCATCTTACACCCGTATAAGCTATCAATATGTTTTCTTGAAACAAATTGATAGCTTATAGTAAGACTATAATATGTAGACGATGGATGGCATTGATGAGTAATGATGTTTCCAGGATTCCTCAGCACGGGTGACGACGTGATCTCCGGCAATGCTGGCCTCAAAGACCAGGCGTTTGCCCTCAAATGGGTGCAGGAGAACATTCGGGAATTCGGTGGAGACCCCAACAGCGTGACTCTCACAGGTTGCTCCGCTGGCTCCGCCAGTGTGCACTATCAGTACTTGTCGCCAATGTCTAAAGGTATGTATCTCTTCTATATAAGTAGGCCGTATAGGTCCTAGGGGCAGCGTCGTCCTAGGGAGTGGCAGGTTTCACAAAGTGGCCCACACTCATAAAAATATAAACCCGGCTATGTCTCTTCCTCTCCTTATTTCTCTCTCACTGTCTGTGAGTTTCTCTCTGGTGGAATTCGGGATTTGGCGGATATTCTCTAACTGCTGTGCTGATTCACTTAATATTTATAGGTATTTGTCACCGTCATCTACTGAATTTTTCATTATTTCTCGCTCAGATCAATACAGTTTGTGGTATAGATTAAGCCCATGTAAGTAGGAAGTGAGAATACGACCACTTCTTACTTACATGGGCTTAATCTATACCACAAACGTATTTATTAAGTACTCATAGAACAGTTTTATAAAGCTTGTTTACAATTTAAACGATGATGCTAATTATTTGTTACAAAGTATTTATTATTTAACAGCGTATTCTAGAGTTTTACAATTTATAAAATATAACCTCAACTTTATAACTATTTCAACCAGTTTTCAATACCGCCCACTACAAACTTTATGAAATAATAGAGGTAGTTCTTTTATGATCTGATAAAGTTGTACTGCAATATTATTTTTTGAACTTGTGTTTATTACGTAGAATACACTAGGCCAATATTAATAAACTACACATTTAAAAGCACGTATAAAATTGAATACGGGAAGGCAGTTATATAGAGTACTTTTAATTGCAACGAATACACGCTTTTCACTAGAATCTGCCTCATTAATCGAGGTCACGGGCAACCCTCATTTTTAATAACCACTTGATCTTCAACTCAGGTACATTCCACCGTGGCATCGCCTTCAGCGGTTCAGCGTTTGCCCCCTGGGCGTACGCCCCAAAGCCGGCCAAGAACGCGAAGGCCCTGGCCAGGCTCGTCGGCTGCCCGCACCAGGACACCAGGGAGTTGGCCGAGTGTCTCCGCCTGAGACCTGGAGAAGTCATCATCAACGCCATGGTCCAGATGTTTGTGAGTTTTTCATTTTTACTGAGAAAGACACTGATGCAATTTTAACTGCTGCACATAGAACCATTAATTGATTTAACTTAATTAAATTAGAGATAACGAATCATTAAATATGTCTAAGTGCGGCAGTTGGAAAGTTTAAGAGAAATATGTAAATTGATTTTTTTGTTAGGACCGTCACTGATGCAACTAAGTCTTAAAGAAGTTTTTTTGGTTAAAAAAGGCACAGATGTAACTTCTCCTAATGTCTTAAAAGAAGTTTAAATTATGTAAAAATTCTGAAATTATGGAACTCAGTACCGCAAAACTTTTGGAAAAAATTATAATTTTATATCTAAGAGACACACCACGGACGGCTCATCGCAGATCTACAGATTTTAGGCTTCAGTCTCGAAATTAGCGACGCAGCGGGGCGACGCGTGACAACTGATAATGTATATGTTACCGTTAAAATGTGGAATACGTTAATATGCACATTAACTAGGTAATCTGCAGAATTCCTGATACCATCCGTTAAAGTTTGAAAAAATAAAAAAAGCTTATATAATGCACTTTACCTAGTTAGTTTGCATAGTAACAAATAGTACATATCGTTAAATTGTAAATGCCATGTGACCTATTGTTAAATTCATAAACCGGAGGGAGCGCAGTACCGCTGGAGTACCGTACGAGATAATAAGAGTAATATCCTTCTCCCTTTCTACGAGGCTGGTCTCCTGCAGTTTCGAAGCAGAAGTGGAAGACTTCTGCCAGCATCTTCCATTGAAACCCGTTGCCTTTGACCCTGTAAGGACTTAAGGAGGCTGTACACACTAGGAGCCAACGAGACGAGGACGAGAGAGCCCTGTAGACACTCGCGCTCGGCCCGTCTCGGGGTGTCTCGACGAGAGTGTACAGCCGCCATAACGTAACCGTTTCTGCAGGACTGGCACGCGCACATGTTCACTCCCTTCTTGCCGACGCTGGAGGTGTCCACCGCCAAGGATCCCTTCATCACGGAGTACCCGTACTTCGCGGCGCAGGCCGGCGCCATGCACCGTCTCCCGCTCGTCGCGACCATGACGGCTGCCGAGGGATTGTATCCTGCTGCTTGTGAGTAACCTAATGGGGATGGTCTTTTAAAAAATCGACCAGCCGATACTATTTTATCGAACGCTTATGTCAATTTTATACATTTTGATTGGCGATTCTATAAAGAATGCACCCAGTACCTTTTTTTTTGGTGCGCAGGGGAAGAGCGCCCCGGGTTGGGGGTGTGCCTCAGTTAAGCTGAAGCACGCCGGGGGTATGTGGGGACTCCCAGCGAGAAGCGCCGGGCTTACCCACTAAATCCATCTGCGGTTTGCCTTCAGCCGTATACGGAGGGATGTCCTGGATCTGTCTAACACAGGACTCCCTCCACGACCGGCCGGTCTACCTCAAGGGACCGGACTTCCACCAAAGTTAGGGAACGCTTCGGCAAACTGAAGCGTTCCCCTCGGCGCCGGGACTACCTAAGCCGGGCTGGTTCAAGCACCCAGTACCTACCAATTACCTAAGAAGAAACTAATAAGTAAAGTAGGTTAAAAGTAAATATACTTTTAACCTACTTTGCATATTATATTCTTATTAAAAGTATTAAAACTATGATACAGAAAGAATTTTCCCGGCGGGCGCGGCGTGTGACTTAACTTTCCTTTTCTTCCATTGTTTTACTTGCTTCTTATTACTTTTATTACGTGCCTACTGCATTTTATTCTATTGTTTTCCAGTTTTTTCTATTAGTCATTTTAATCTCATTATCAATACGGTTATACGTTAATAATTAGTCACTGTTTAACTATTGGTTACAGCTACGGAATGTGAATCTTAATAAACACAACCATAAAAAAATAAAATAAAATATAATCCCACCAAAAATATTTCTTGTAAAATGTTGCTGTGACGACCACATAAGGTTTACCTTGCGAAAAAGATAATAAGTAATATGAGATCTCATGTAGAGAAAAGCTTCTGAATCTACACGGCCTAACACTACTGACCCTAACTTATACACTATACCAGTAATTTATAAAATAAGACATCGATTATTTCACCCCGTAAACACCCCAGATTCCGACTTGCCTACCCTAGATGAGTTTATTAAATCCGTAAATTTATTACCTACAAAAAAGTCCGCCGGCATGGACAACATTTCTAACAATGCTTCTCGAAAGGCTGGGCCAGCGATTTTAGAAGTTTTCTAATAAATGTATTGCAGAAGGCACGTTCCCAAAAATTTTGCGAATCGGCACAATTAAATTAATCCCAAAAGTCGGTGATTATCATTCTAAGAGTTACCAAGAAGTTTTCCGATGAATCTATAATAGTACATGTGTCTTTAAAAGAGTTCATTTTTTTCTTAAGTTAACTGTGCGAGCATCTTTCATTATACATAATATAGCTTCTAGACTAAAAAGGTGAATGATCGCTGGATACACCTCCCATTTTGACTATACCTATCAATCTCTAATAGCACCTTCCTTCTAGACTACCAGAAGAACCCAAGCTACCTCCAGGAGATAGAGGACAAGTGGGAGGTGCTGTGCAGCAACCTCTTCGAGTACAACGACACGGCTACACTTTGTCAGCGCCCTGGCCTGGCCAAGAGGATAAAGGAGGAGTACCTGGGAGGGAAACCCGTCAGCCAGGAGACTTACCCGCAGCTGGTTGAGGTGAGTTTTGAAGAACCTTTGAAAGAGAGACATGTATGATGTTATAAGTGATGTTATGTTACACACCGTAAACACTACGCACATATTTACAGTAGGTAGTTTAGTTCCAGATGGGCCATAGCCCGTAACTTTAATTACGTTAAATTTAATTTTTTTTTAATATTTCTTAAATTCAAGTTAATTTAAAATATGTGAAATGTATAAAAACTTGTTAAATAAATACATATTCTTAATAGCAACATGCACTAGTTATTACTTGATAATAAATAGTTTCTTTATATTTTGTGTCATTTACTTGTACCAAAATACATTAATTCTGTAAGTTTACAATATGAAATAATAAACTTTTCTATGAATTTATAAAATTGATAAAATTGCATTGCATCGATCGGTGTCAAACTCAAACTGAAAATGTTCTAATTTCAAAAAAGTTTTACACTAACGTCAAATATTTTTTAAAATTTTAATCCCCGACAAAAAAGAGGAGCGTTATAAGTTTGATTATTTTGTGTTATTTTTGACAATGATTGAGTGTTGTCGGTTTTGTAAAAATCTAATTTCATTGTTGATCCCTTAACTCGATTAGACCAGGATTATAATATTGAATCCCTGATCCAGAGTTGATCGATTATAATCTCTGAAATTCAGCAGCTAAAATGAACCAGCTTTTAACATAATGAATAATTTGATTTAGCAGAAATATTGTGGATTCAGGAAGCGATTTTAATCTAAATTGAGAAACTGATTTCCATGAACTGAAATCTAAAGACCCTTCCTTCTACACGTTGGCCTATGATACCTCGATTGTCGCAATTTCATTAAAATCGGTTCAGCTGTTTCGGCGTGAAGAGGTAACAGACAGACCTACGGACATACTTTCGCATTTATAATATAATATTAGTATTTATAGTATGATATTTGTTTTTAACTTTACCTTATTTTCATATTTAGGTGACTTCCAAGCAGTAAACTCGCATCAACAAACTGTATCGACAAATCCAAAATCAATACATGATTTTCAATAATACTCGTATAAGTACAACGTATTTTTAACTTTTTCACGCAATATACGCGTAAAGTTTGTCGAAACTCCAGTTTTCAGCTTTCAGAAAGAACTTTGCTTTTACGTGTATCAAATGATACGAAAATAGCTATAGGCTATACGTATACAAATAACAATGTGTTTGAAAGTGACTTTGTTTGTACCTACTTGATATGGAGCGGGAGCTAAGACCAGCTTCACGAAAAAAGAGAATCGCGCGCGATAACGCAAAAAATTCGCTAGAAAATCGATTGCGTGAATGTGCGAACCGTCCTCACAATTCACACGTTCACTGGTTTTTACAATGTCGCATCGTGTTAGTTAAATAAGGTCTGCTTGTGTACTTGATCTTCGTTAGGAAGAATGTATGACTCGCAGAATTGAGGTAGTTTCTAGCGTACCCGCGACTCTTACCAACTTACTCTTAGCAACCGCCTTAAGCGGGCAGTGGACCACCATGGGGTTTTACTGGGGAGTCCCACTTACCACGGCCTGTTTCCCCAAATACGATGCGTAAATTTCCAATTTCCCATGTAAAAAAAGAGAGGATGTAAATAGCTAATGTGTAATAATTTCCAGGCGCTAGGCGACAGGCACTTCGGCATGAGCATCGCGCGTATGGTGACGTCACACGCGCGTACTTCCCCCACCTACATGTACAAGTACAACCACCGCGGCGAGCACAGCCTCTCGCATCATATCGCCAAGAATAAGAACTACTACGGTAAGTGCCTCAAAGGACGAGAGTAATGACGTAAGGTTTCGGAGTTTTTGCTAAATGCCTCGAAGTACTATCAGAAAAATTGATTCTTAGGCAGATGGCGGACCTAAGTAATTTGGTCGCGTTAACTCAAACCCGTCCGACCGGTCACAGCTAACATTGAATTGACATAAGCTAACAAAATGATGTAGGTCCGTCAACTGCCTAGGAATCAATTTCCTCAATGGTAAATACAAAGAACGAATGACGGTATTGCATTCCAGAATTGTTTAGAACGCGTACCTAGCTCTACAAAATTATAATGCATCCATAAACGTTTAAGAAGAAGGATCTATTTAGTTATTTACATACTCGCTAATGTGTCGATACAATATAATATGCGAATCGCTACGCGTCTAACTCACACTTCCTGAACAGGGTCTTAGTAGTCCCGTAACTTCGGGATTTTGGCGCTTATTCTCCAGGCTATAAGGTTGATAATTTCCAGGTGTGAGCCACGCTGACGACATAATGGAGATCTTTCAGTTCCTGTGGACGTCCAGCTCAGACGCTGACGTCAAGATGCGGGACGCGCTGCTCGATATGATATACACCTTCGCTTCCACAGGGTAACACACTTACCCCTACCATTATACTCCGCGTGATCTTCTGTCGTACTCAGAGACGAATATTAATCAGTTTAATGTAATTAAATGATTTTGACATAAACCACATACAAACTCTTCATTAAATTGAAGTTTAATCATCATTAAATGTCTCTGTGTGCGGCTGTAACTATTGTAGACATTACATCCACCTCCTACAATATCCAATCTAAAAGAATTATTATTAATGTTAAGTGTGTATGTATTATTATACAAAGGATAAACTTTAGCGTGGCATAATGTAACGTTCCGGCATAGTTTGTTTGCTCAAATTAAGTTGCGGGCAATACGAATATTCCTCGAAGCTCGCGGATTACATGTACGTCTGTACGTTCTGTATAATCCGCGGTCACATGGTGATCTGGATTTGTCTGAACTGTTTCAGACAAATCCGGATCACCATGTGTGGAGATTATTTCAACATGCAAAAGTGATACACCTGCTGACGTTGTTTAGGGACTATCCATAAAGTACGTCACACGATTTTCACAGTTTTTAGAGCCCTCCTTGGTCATTTGTGAGACCCCGCGCTCCCTAATGTGACGTCACAAATTTGCAATTACTGTATAATTGTTTATGTAAAAATAAAATGTTTATGTAAACACAATGCTGGGAACTCAAAAAAATGCTGGGAACTCAAATAAATCCGTCTTCATACCCATACAAATTGCCCAGGCAAATGATCCGGGCATCCGTATGGGTATGAAGACGGCATTTTTTTTTGAGTTCCCAGCATTGTTCTCATAGAAAAAGTTGTTCATTTTTACGGTCTCATTTGATTGTTTCAAGGATAACGGTGTTTACACAAACACACTGCACATAATATTATAACCACCTCAATATTTAATTTAATAAAATTAAAATTTAATGTCACAAAACTTAGGACCCTCCTTATTACACCAAGTCACACTTCGCCGACCCCTTCCCTCCCCCTTTAAGTGTATGTTATGTGACCAACTTTATAGATGATCCCTAATTGGTTAAGTTGTTGTGAAACCTCAGAAATCGGACATCAGTGTTGTCTCCCTCATACAATGCTTCTCCTTTCAGTGTGCCGAAATTCCCGAACGCTCTCGAGTGGGCGCCAGTCAAGCCGGACTCCCCCGAAGTGAGCTACCTGGAGATCTTCGAACATGACCAGTACGAGGTGAAGTCAGAGGCCGACATTGGCAGACAGCAGTTCTGGGACAGCTTGGGGCTGAAGGAGTATAACAACTACCACAGTCTGATCAGAGAGGAGCTGTAGATAATAAATGTTTTGTTTTTATAGCTACTGGTTTTTTTCCCGGATTTGGTTAAATAATGGCTAAGACAGTCTTCGATTTTAAAGACCAATTTTTTGTGTTTTACCTATTTCAATTTTTATGAAATTAATGAAGATTTTAATGAAATTCGTTAGGCCTGAGAAAAGTTTTTTATCTAAGTACATTTTATATTGATACTAATTTATACAAAACAACGTTTGCCGGGTCAGCTTGTAATAATATTATTTATTACGTGAGTGATTCTGACATTATTTCTATTTGTTTATAATATAACTGCTACTAGGAATGCTATTCCTATCAGATTCCTAGAAACCATCAAAATAAAAATAATTTGATACAATCTGCAAAATTACTTTAGTATTTGGACGGTAAATAATAAATATCCATCAAATAATTTATAGAATTTGTGGAGGTGCTAATGGTTTCCAATTTTTTGTATCTTTCGACCCCCGCCAAACTTTCAACCCGCCCAATTTAAGAAGTTATCAAACAACGCTGAACAAGTAATATACATCAATTTCACATTTTCATCACTCCTGCTACGGTAAATTATGATTGATAGAGCGTAGGGCTTCGCCCCAGCTCCATTTTTCATTGAGGATTAACTGAATCTAAGAATACTCTTATCAGTTGGGCTGAAGATTGGGACTTAAGACGATCCCTTGATCACTTTGTCGACTTCTACAAGCTTAGAGTTATTTAATCCAATGGATTCGAGACACTTTGTTTTGGTGAGTAATTATATTATTGAGGTACTCAGCATGGGGTCAGACTGACGTGGTGTGAAGCGTCCATAGATTACTATTACCCACCAAAAACATTTCATGTAAAATGTTACCGCGATGAGCACAAAAGATTTGCACTGTGATAAAGACATCAGGCGGATGTGCCAAAATCTTTTCGTTTTCGCTTCGTTATAGAATCGCCGATCAAAATGTATTGAATTGACATTAGACGAGTCGAACGTCAACGTCATATTAACGAAAGCTTATGTCAATTCCATACATTTTCATCGGCGATTCTATAACGAAGCGAAAACGAAAAGATTTTGGCTCACCCCCCAGATCTAATGTAGAGCTAAGCTTCTGAATCTACGCGGCCTAACTCTATCAACCCTAACTCCAACAAATTCTACATATCAGAAAGTATGTATGGCTTCGCTGTTTTACTACAGAGTGTCGTGGAGGTCAGGCGAATAATTAGTTTTGATCTGAAGTAATTAGCGAAACAGCCAAGCCATAGATTGTAGAATTTGTTGGAGTGAGCTTCGATAGAGTTAAGCCGCGTAGATTCAGAAGCTTTGGCTCTATATTAGATTTGATGTCTTTCCACAGGGCAAACGTTTTGTGGTCGTCGAGGTAACATTTTACATGAAATGTTTTTGGTGGGATTTTAGTGCTTTTTGTAAGTTGCTACTTGGTAGGCAGTCGTTTTAATGTTTTTTTATTATTTTTTATTAAGAAGTTTTTAGTTAATGTGTCCATGCTCACGTTCATGTATCCGGTGCACCAGAGGGTGGCAAATATTTAAATTAATAACATTCATTTCCTGCTAGTTTAAGAATTTTCCTATGGGTATTTTATCTGAAATAAACGTATTTGTTTATTTTTTTTTATTGTCCATTCCGTGTAAACATTCATGTCCTAATTCATAAAATTGGTGAAAGTCTCATATTTAAATTTCCATTACAGTAGTTTACTCAAACCATCTTCGTACTTATTAAAAATAGGTTAAATAGAAAACACAATTTCCCTTCTACAATTATAACTACCTAATATTAAGGGGGTGACTAAAATGAATAATAAAATCGACACTTTAGTGTCGATTTTATTATTCATTTTTATACTTGAAAATAAGCCCCGAATTGTTTCATTTTCTATACTACATTATATTTCCGAGAATTCGATCTGAGCAAAAACACGATATCTTAAAATTTTCTCGATAGAAAAAAATCACAAAGATGCATCTAATTTTCACGAATTTTTCATATATTGCCATTACCGTGCATTGAACTAAGTTAATATTTAAACACATTGTATAAAATTCTATCATTGAGAGATCGACCTAGCGGATTTTTAAAATGTTGTATATTTATCGAGTTATTGAGAAAAATGTAATTTGGCGATGAATCCGCGTCGTTCTTTTTCACCTGGCATATGAAAGACGGGCGTGAGTGTGAAGAGAGAAGGACGATGTTTGATTTTTGGGGTTAGTCGCCCTCTTAAGTGGTCGCTGTTAACCATTTGTGTCTTGATCCACGTTTTTTTTTAGGTTTTGAATGCAGTAATGTTCTCTAAATTATATAAAGAACTTAACTGCATTCATATTGCATACGTATTTTTACGTATGAAATATGAATGCAGTATAAAATACGTATTTTTTTGTGGGATGATACACAATTGATGTTAAACATTGCCCAAGTATGGGTAAGGTTTGGTACTCCTAATATATATTCGTCGGTAAGGTTTTAAAAACAACTTCAGTTTCGAGTTCGATTGTGTGATTCCAAATAACGTCCGAAAAAGCTGTCGTGGACTTTTACCCAAGATATTAAAATATATTTAAAACGGTCTTACTACAAAAGATTTATACTGTTGAATAGTTGATTAGAAAAAAAATCAGTACAAAATGGTCTCAAAACAACTGTTCAATAAATATTATGTTTAAATCTTTTGTGGTAAGACCGTTAATCACTAGCAAACATTAATCAACAATTTTATACGTGGGAGAGCCATGCTTCGGCACGAATGGGCCGGCTCGACCGGAGAAATACCACGTTCTCACAGAAAACCGGCGTGAAACAGCGCTTGCACTGTGTTTCGCCGAGTGGGTGAGTTTACCGGAGGCCCAATCCCCTACCCTATTCCCTTCCCTTCCCTTCTCTGCCCTCCTCTATTCCCTTCTCTTCCTTTCCTTACCCTCCCCTATTACCCTGATCCCTCTTAAAAGGCCGGCAACGCACTTGCAGCTCTTCTGATGCTGCGAGTGTCCATGGGCGACGGAAGTTGCTTTCCATCAGGTGACCCGTTTGCTCGTTTGCCCCCTTATTTCATAAAAAAATAATAATTAAACAATCAAAAAAATTAGAAAGTGTTCTCTATTTCCCAAAAGTTTGTTTACAATTTCGATAACAGGTGGGCATGAGTTAATCGAAGATATTTCATTAATCACCAAATCAGTGTTATCAACGTTACCTGGACACCTGTTGATAAGAGTAGTCATATAAGTACGGTCATCAGTGTGACAGTGTAGCAAGATGTTGCGATTGGTGCTGTTGTCAGCTCTGTTGGTGTGTGCGAGGGCCCAGAGCACTGCTGTCTCAAGATGTGAGTTTCCTGTTATATTATTAAAAATAAATTATGAAATATTATTCAAAAATATGAAAAGGGTTCTGCCACCAAAAAGTTTGAGAGCCGCTGCTCTATAGTCTAGTATTTTCAGCAGGCTGTACGAGAGTTATCGTTCTATACCATGGGCGTACCGAGGGGGGGGCAGGGGGGGCAGCTGCCCCCTCCTGGATCATGTTGACGTCCCTACTAAGCATATTATCTCGTACTTTTATCTTTAAAAATTAAGAAAACGAATTTTTTCCATTTGTTTGCAATACAATATTTTTACGACTTAAAATTATTAATTGTTTATTCTTTATAAACACCTAGCTTATGATTCTGATTTGCCCCCCCTGGCCCAGAACCTGGGTAATTTGTAGTGTCGATTTAGTAGTTATTATAATAAAACATTCAAGCTTAAGCCCATTATCGATTTATTATTATACCACCGAGTAACAAAGGGTACAATCCCCATTCTGTATCAGCGCAATTCCCCAAGCGTTCGCCAATCGCCACTGCAATAATTACTTTACTGACTGCGATAAGATAAACCAAATATATTATCTGCTAGTTATTGAGTTTATAGCCTACGAATTATTAACACTATGGAAGAGAAACTGAGTCAAAAAATTGATTTCACGAATGTACTATCAGCCCCCGTAGACAAGTGGCAAAACGCTAACGCTAACGCTAGCGATAGCGCTACAAAATGTATGCGATTTGACATAAGTCATCGTTTCGCTAGCGAATACTAATGTCAAATCCATACATTTTGTAGCGCTAGCGTTAGCGTTAGCGTTAGCGTTTTGCCACTTGTCTACGGGGGCAGAAAAATTGATTCATATTATGTAGTAATATGTAGTGCTGAGCACGATTTGTTTTGGTCTTGCAGGTCTTGCTTTTTTTTCAAGACTGCAAGATCATGAGCAAAATTGGTATTGGTCTTGCAAGACCAAGACCGAGACCAAGAAGTTGCTCACCACTATTCATGGACTATATTGCGGGAACTCTTTAATTTGGTCAAGTTAAGTCGAAACCAACTGTCAGATCATGATATTGATCAATAGTAATGTATAAGCCTTTGCATCAATTTCTTTGATGGAACACGAATAAGTAGGTTAGGTTAGGTTAGGTTAGTCTTTATTTCCAAGAAATTGGTTACAACCAACTTTTGTACGAACGCGTACATAAAGTTGGTTGTTATATCAATCAATTTTCGTTGCTCCGCAAACGATGCATAGTTTATTTTTAGAAAGGACATTACACACCAGCATGGAGACAATTCGTTCAATGATTAAACATTATTATATAGGGGTCCGAAAAAATTGACACTTCCGAAAACGATTTCGCCAACAAAAAAGTTTGAGAACCGCTGCTCTAGTCTAGTGTTTTCAGCGCGGCGTGCTTGTATGGACTCCCAAACGTTCTCAAACTTTTTTGGTGGCGAAACCGTTCTATTCTGCATTATATTTAAATTGTTATAGCAGCTACAAAGTACAAGCACGATTGGCTATTTAGTTCAAATTGACTGCAAAAAAATTGAAAAATAAGCCTGAAAGTGGATAACACGAGGCACTCCATATTTTTATACTATATATATATATATATATATATATATATATATATATATATATATATATATATATATATATATATATATATATATATATATATATATATATATATATATATATATATATATATATATATATATATATAGTTAGTATATAGGGAGTTTCGGGTGCGATAAATCGATCTAGCTAGGAATCATTTTCAGAAAATGTCTTTTTATTCGTGTTTTATCGATAATCGATAAATTGAAAAATATGACTCTTCCTGACATCTATTGGCGAATAATAATACTATTTTGTCAGCAACTAATTGTTTTAACGACCAGCAGATGACGTTATTAAGTAACACGAAGTCAATGAATGTTTGCTATACCGAGCAAAGCTCGGTCATCCAGGTACTTACATATTATGGAAGCTACAGAAGAAACTAAAATACGTTTTTAATACAACTCTTCATTAAATTAAAGTTAAGGAATTATTGCTGTTTCGTGAAAACAGATGAAATTAAGTATTTAAGTACTTAAATTTTTAATTAGATTTTTATTTATTCTTAGATTGTGAAATCTGATCAATATTTTAGATAATTTCATTAAGACAAAGCAATACGCGGAAATTCTTAGTTACCGTATTTTATGATTGAAGCTAAGAATTCTTAGAAATAATAATATTAATTTACGCTAGTTCCTGGTATTAAATACGTGTATCACACAGGGGTAGCTCGCGCTATTTCAGAATGCACGTGCGAACTTTTAAGAATTGAGATATTAAATTGTTGGAAATAATGAAAATGTTAATCCGTTAAGTAAGAAATTCTAAGATGAGAAAATAAAGTCTGGTTATTGGATTGGAAAAATTCATCAAAATTCGTAGTTAATCAACCTATTTTAACACACGAATAAAGAGTAAAATAATAATGTCTGGTTTCAGTAAATGTGTAATGAAGATTATGGAGGTACACACAATGAACGATTTGTATGGGCCGAAAAATACTTACTCGTAAACCCCAATTTGTTCAAATTTTTGGCAACTGAAATTCTGTAGTCTGCGGGGCTTTTCATAGTAGTTGGGGAGGGGAAGAGGGGATTTCGGGACTAGCTCGAGCGTGTCAGATTAAGCTTGTATAGGCTTCCGACATGTGTCTAGTCATCATGGTATAGAAATCAGAGTTCTCACGTGGTGGCTTAAATTTTTTTTTAATATTGAAATGTCGTCGGATTTGTCAGATTAAGATAGAGGATGTTAAGTATACCCCGAAGAAGCTTCCATATAAAGCACTGACGATTCAAAGGTTAGGTAAGCCTGTAGGGACATTTTAAAATATAAAAATATAAAGCTTAATATTTTCCTAACTAAGCTTCGTAGATATTTAATTTCACCCTAAACTAAATGATTGTCCTTGTCTAAAATATAATAATAACTGACCGAATTAAGCAATTTTCTGAATATATTTTCTTTTTCAAAACTTTAAAATGGCCGCAGTTTCTGAACCCACCGCTAAAATAAAAAAACGCTCTTAATTTTTTTTAATCAGTTTTACCTAATGTAAAAAACCTACTAGGTCTCCATGACGCCCAAGTGACTACAAATTTAGCACCTTCCCCTCCCCTACTATAGATTTAAAACGATTTAAATCTACGGGGCTCTTACCCTTCTTAATCATATTCACACATCTACCCTTCTCGCTCTCAGTACTCTTCTCGTGTATGTTCCAGGCGTGAACAACGCAGGGGATCTGCCCATCAACACGCAAGTGTCGGGCTGCGTCACGCCGCCTTGCCAGCTGCCGCAGCTGACCATGGCTGAGATCGACATCATCTTCCGAGCTCGTAAGTAGATCTGTGTCCAAGGCAGTTCCTGCTATTGTTGACCTCATTTTCGGAATATCATAATAGCCCGACCAAACTGCCTACGAATTAATTTACTTACCTGAAAGTACATGAAAATGGCACAATATTATTGAGGTAAGTGACGAAGGAGGCTAAAGTAAGTGATGAAGAAGGAAGTGACTAGAAATCACTATTACAATTAGTAATTTCTAGTCACTCCCGTCCTCTTTTGTGATAGATCTGCAAAACTTTTGCTTGATGGAACATCTGGGATCTCTAAAGATTTCCTTAATTCTGCAAAACCGAAAAATTACCACAATCTTGTGCTCTTCCAGCCCGCACCATCCGCTCAATGGGAACCTTCGCTCGCGCCTCGCTCCTGCTGGGCAGCTTCGAGGCTCCAGCCATATCCTACCCCCTGGGCGCAGCGGAGATCACCTGCGACTACATCACCAACACCTACTGCCCCCTGATGGAAGGCGAGGTGGTGCAGTACCGGCTAAACATGTTTATCGAGGCCTTCTTCCCTATTGTAAGTCACTCTTTAGTAAATCTCAAATGAACTGTCAAATTCCTGGTTAAAGTCAATAATGGACGTCTTATTTAACGATAACAACGCCTCTGGATTCGACGATCTTGGCTCTCTAACTCGGGCGCATCATAATATGATTGCCTGAGAAGATGAATGATTCCCTTCTTGCGATTCTCCGTAATAAGAATTAGACGTACTAGACGAACTTCTTCTTTCTCTTTCTTTCCTCTTTTTTCTTATCTGGAAAGGCTTTTTGTTTAACATATTATACAGGGTGTAACCGAACTATGTGATAAAACTTTAGGGTGTGTATGAGTCTCCTGTATAGTTTACTGTGAAAGCAGCAGCACTGAAAGAACTTAACTTTAAACTTTTATATGGGAAAATCCGTAGCGCTGGGGCGCTTTCCCGTACAAATCACAAAAATTTTTTTCTCTTTCAACGCTGCTTTTTTAACAGTGAACTTTTTATATGGAAGACATACACAGTAGTACAAAGTAGTAACTTAGTTTTGTTACACTATTTAAGAGCTCTCCTGACTCTAAAAATCAAACATCGTCCTTCTCTCTTCACACTCACGCCCGTCTTACATATGCCAGGTGAAAAAGGACGACGCGGAATCATCGCCAAGTTAGTTTTACTTGAATAAAAGACGAACTATAATGATTATGTAAAAAGTGTTTTGAGCAAATTTAGGTTTTATCAATACCTTTTTAGATATTAAAAAATATTAAAGAAAAGACAGCAAACTTCGAAGATCCAAGCAAAAATGTGTCTAAAACAAGGTTTTTTGTAAAAAATAAACTGTCGACCACTTTTTTCAGTAATCGTGTTTTCGTCTTGAGCATTTAATCTTCATGAACTGAAGTTACTTGTGTAAAAAAATCAGTTTTCTAGACCTTACAGATTTTGAGATCTAGGTTAAAGTATGTTGACTACATACTAGTTATTGTCAGGTGCGCTCTTAACAATCCAACCTTCCAGGGCACCAACGCCAACGTGGAGTTCTTCGCGGCGGACGAGAACTCCCAGCCGGTGTTCTGTCTGCGCATGGCCATCGGCATCATCAGGGGGGTGGACGCTCTGGCCGGTGCCGTCAACGGTACATCCGATAGGATATGAAGCTGACGGCATTTTGGAACACTTTTTAATTTTTTTAAATATACAGGGTATCATCGTTTTGTTTTTTTTATTGCCACATTTAGTTGCTGGGCCTTTTGCCAAGTATTTAGGCTTAATGGGTACAGTAGGAATATTTTGTGACGCAAAAACTCCTTCAGCGGCGTTTTGCGATTTTTAGGGATGTTTAAAAAATTACCTGAAATAGAAAGACCGTAAGACCGGCCATAGACGGACCGCATCTTGCAGTCGAAACCGGCTGTAGGATGCAGTTGCCGCACGGCGGTCTGCAGTTTTCATACTAAGTTCATATAATATCTGCAATACACGGAAGCTCGAGCAGTTCTTGAGCGGTCGGTGCAAATTCAACGCGAGCTAGAGCAGAAATGAAGCCTACAACGGCCCAGCGAACTGCTGGGGCGAAAGGAAGGCTGGGGGGAAAGATACATCTTCCTTCTCTTTTAACCGGAAAAATGTACCTATGTCAGTTCATATTGCTTCGTTTGCTCCGGTACATCAAATGCCCTTCCCTTTTTTTATTATTGGTATATATTATGTTTAAGAATTTGTACCAGACCGGAAATACTCGTAACTAACCTATAACAGCTTAATAAAACTACCCCCATATTTATATGGGGTACGCACCCTCATATTTCGCCACAGCGGAATAAATCACACGTATTAGTATATCCTTTTGTCGGTGGATCGCCCCGGATATCTCTAATATGGAATGACATATTTGCCTTCATACTCGCGCACAATGCGCCGACGTTCTGCTGGGGTGCCGCTCACACCAATGTGTAACGTTGTACGACTGAAGGCCTGAAGGCCTGGCTTGGGACTGGGCCACAATACTGCGTTGCGGCGTCGCATCGTTAAAATATACGACGCCACAGAACTTAGAGTTGAAATTTACGGTCTGGCAGTGCCTTAGTCCACACGGTACGTTGTGTCAGCGTTGCGTCGACGCAGAGCTGCCGTTGCGTTGTTTTAGATACAAATAACCAAGGTGTTTACACGGCGCGCTGCGTCGTCGCAACGCACACCTGACGGACAGCTGCACCCCTTGAGACGAAGCGTTGACGTTAGGCTGCTTCGTAATATATAACGCTGTGATGGCACAGCGCCTGTGTGGCCGGCTATGCGCGCCGTGTGCGGTGTGAAATGGCTCTAACGTTGAGACTTGTGACTCGGCGCTAAGGCTTGAAGTCTTTGACCGTTAAAATTTGTAATACAAGTTACGGACTTTCTTTCGCCTCTGCGGTGGTCGTATTTAAATATTTATTATCTTTCGCACTGAAATTAATATTTTGAAATACAAAGTTCATTTTTTAATAATACAGATTAACGGTGAGGTGGTGTGATATTATGTGTACGTATAATGACAGTGCCAGCGAACACTCTTGTTCTAAAGATTAACAGCAATGTTAGCCTCGCAGTGAACTAGTAAATAGTTGTGGTTGACTATAAGAAATGATATGGAGCAAATTTAGAATCTACTTGTGATCTAAAATATAAGCAAGTAATATAAATTTAAGATAATAACATTACTTAAAACTTATGGTGTAGTGCTTCTTTTCTGCGTCTTATCCTAGAAACAGTGCAGCTCGCTCTGTGGCAGCTATAACTTTCAATTATCTTATAACGTAAAAGCATTACAGATAAAGGCTACGGTGTGAGTTGTGACACTCCCACCAAACATACCTCTAGTTACGGGAATCTTGAGTTTTCTAAAGAATATATTTATGTATTCTTTGAGAATGTCGATGTGCATAATACATATGAAATATTTTCTAACCAAAGCACTCTTATATCTGGAGACAAGATCGTAAAGTGTTTTATATCCTTGCGCATCGTTCAAACTATTCTCGTAATGCCGAATCCTGTACTTGGCTTGTAGTGGGCCAGCATGGTCCATTATGTCAACTACGGCCTAGTTTCCTAGCCACGCTCCAGTACCTTCGCTTCATCAGAACTACATCCAGCCAGGTCATTAACCTTATTTTTTTATCTAGATGACGCCCTCAACTCCTTCGCGCCAAAATCCGTTTAAACGCGGGAATCGTACAGCAAAATCAGTGCAGCGGTTTGGGCGTGAAGCAGTGCCGAATTCATATTTTATGAGCGTAGGCCACTTTATTTCCGCCGCCCCATGTACTAAACCTGCCGGCCTCCTATGGACGCTGCCGCCTCCCTAGGAACTGTAGCGGCTTTATTTTCATTTAGCGCAAAATTGCATTTTAGTCTATTCCAGTACTTTCTAGTGCCGGTGTACTATCAGAGAAGTTGATTCCTATACAAATCGGGGACCTAAGTAGTTTGGTTGCGTTACGTCAAACCCAGCCGATAGTGACACAATTAACATTGAATTGACATATTCGACCAAATAACGTTGGTCTGTCAATTGCATATTATTGCAATGGTTATCCAGCAGTTATCCCGTGTCACGTGGACAGTATACGCGGAATGACGTTAAACGTGGACAGCATACCGAGTTCGGGGAATAGCAGTAGATGGAGCCTGGAGGTAACCTCTGGTGGAATGCAATGAGCCATAGGGGACCGTGATCGAGGATGGCTTAGGGTGGCCTGGGTTGCACCATAGGCGTTATTATAGTTACAGTTAAGGTTAATTGTAGCAATAACAATAACCACAGTAAGTTGGTGCAATCCACTCTTAGTAACAGGGTCCCGTTCTTACCCTTTGGGTACGGAATCCTAAAACGCGCGAGACATATTAAAACGAGAGAATTTATCTGTTCCGTTTAGCCAATAATTTATTAACACAAATCCTCGCTCTTTGTGTATTGTGAATAATAATGGGGACATTTTTCCAGCGGGAACGTAGATTTTATATCTCGAAGCAGATGCGTAGCTTGCCTCGACCGGGCCCCGTGTAAACATTTTTTGGGGGCCCAATTTGGAGGTGGGGGGAGTTTTTATTATTTTTGCTGACGGACATTGGGGGCCCCCGTGTTTTAGGGGCCCCGTATAATTGATACGGCTGATACGGTGGTAGCTACGCCCCTGCCACAAAGCCTCTGGAGTCTGGAGTTAATATTAACTAAATCCTGAAAGTGACGTGTGTCTGATTCGTCGGTTCTTCTGGGTTTCCAGGTTTTTATAGGAATAAGACAGTATACACTTTTGTAAGGCCTATACCTTATAATTTATATTATAATATAAATAACTATACTCCACTCGGGCTAGCTTGTCGCTAGCGGTCGTTGACTCCCTGTCAAAAACTTGTCATTTTCCATATAAACCGCGATCGACAATGAAGTGTCAGACATTGTTTATAGTGGTTTTATATGGAAAATGACAAGTTTTTGACAGGGAGTCAACGACCGCTAGCGACAAGCTAGCCCGAGTGGAGTATAGCGGGCCCGACGGACGTTGTCCCGTCATATCTATAAAGTTTAAATTGTCAAAAGCTACGATTATTCTGAAATGTTCTAATTTTTCACGCATTTTTTTAAATATTTTATTTTCGTAATAATCTTCACTAGACATTGACAAACAACAAAAAAAGAATTATAGCGTTTACGCACACATATAATTTTATAACCGTTTATCTTTCTACGAATTCTTTATTATTATTTTTTTGTAAGAAATTAAAAAAGGCTCATATTAACTAATTATAATTTTAATTCGTCTATATAGTTATCATAAATTAACATCTAATAATTCAAAAATATTCATTCATCATTGTTGTTATTACAATTAGATTACACTTAATATTATAAATTTTTACTTCTTAAGTCTTAACTTTATAAAGACAAGCAGAATTTGTTTTTTTTTGTCACATATTTTTTGTTACCGCTATAATGTAAATCTAATACTGAGTACTCCTAATATTACATTTTAATTATTAACTACGGTACGTATTGCGTTAACTGTATTCCAAAAATCTAAATATTTTTAACAAAAAGAAAACAAAGAATTTTGTTGAATTGTATAAAAATATTTTACTACTGAATGGTTTTCACTTTTCAATCTCAACCTATACGACGACCATACAATACGAAAATTCAGTTATTGTAAGCATTGATATTCAGTAAAATCGGTTTTTCACAATTTTCGGGTTTTGTATGCAAAAAATGTAACGCTTTACAATATTTTTTTATTCATCAAAGTTTGATAAAAGTTCAAATCAAACGAACCTAAAAATTTGGGCCATTCAATTCAAATCTACTTTTTTAAAAGATATTGTAATCACAGCTTTAAAGCATAAATCCTCACTATTTACGATCACACCATGATCACACCTCTCTGCCGCACTCAGAGACGAATAAAAACTTTTGACATATTTTATATAGTATCTGTCAAACTCGAATTAAATTCAAGTTTAATCATCATTAAATGTATCTGAGTGCGGCCGAGAGATGTTTAATAATAATTATATTATAATCGTACTGAAATGAAAAACTGCGCGGCATTATAAAAAAAATTACGACCTGCACCGTGCTATTCTTTTTTTTTTATTTAAAGGCTCGATTTTTACGCATCCATCTCGAATTGCTTGCGATCTGGTGGCAGGTATGGTGTAGCGTAGTTTATATAATTAAAAGTACCTGGATGACCGAGCTTTGCTCGGTATAGCAACACTCATTGACTTCGTGTTACTTAATAACGCCATCTGCTGGTCGTTAAAAAAAATAGTTGCTGACAAAATAGTATTATTATTCGCCAATAGATGTCAGGAAGAGTCATATTTTTCTGTTTATCGATTATCGATAAAAAACGAATAAGACATTTTCTGAAAATTATTCCTAGCTAAATCGATTTATCACCCCCGAAACCCGAATACTAAATTTCATGAAAATCGTTGGAGCCGATTCCGAGATTCCAATTATATATTTATATACAAGAATTGCTCGTTTAAATATATAAGATAAAATTAAATCGATTCAAATAGCTATCAACAATACCACAGCTGAGTCTGGCAACTTAGCACCCATTTGTTTTTCTTGCATGTTGTCAGCCGCGCGCGCATCCGGTCCGCATGCGGGGACAACATCTATGAAAAGCATCTATGAAATGATTAAGGATGTGGGCAACTAGCATGCAGACCAGAGCCCCTAGTCACGACTTTTTCTTTTTCGCTTCTTTATAGAATCATAGATCAAATTGTATGGAATTGACATTAGACGAGTCGAACTTTTACTTCATATTACCGAATGCTTATGTCAATTCCATACATTTTGATCGGCGATTCTTTAGATAAGCGATAAAGAAAACATCTTGGCTAAAGGGCTGGGCCGTGTGCGGGCGATGATACGCATGATAGGAAAACACGCGTATAATTCCTTCTACATTCTTCTATACAGTCTCCTGATATCTGGGTTGATGTTGTAGCATAAAACGCCTACGGGAACCCTGGACTCGCCGTCGTAGACCGTGGTCACGCCGACCGGTAGGCCAGGGTCGATGCCTCCTGGCCTGATGTACATTGTCGTCTGAGTGCCCTTCGCACTTCTAGATATTCTGGATCTCTGAAAATTTGTTTACATTGATGAGCACAAGGATGTTATTCAATAAAGTGGGCCTCATGCACATGTAGACGTTATAAAAGTGTTAATTTTTAAACGTCTTAAAATATTTTCATTTTCATATCAAACAATTGGTTCATGTTAGTGGACCTGCATTATTTGGTCGGGTTATGTCAAGTCAACGATAGTAATGATCTAAGCTGAGCTGAGCTGAGCTGACTGGGCTTGACATAGTCTAACCAAAATCCATATAACGCTTTCGTCATTTGCCTATGAATGAAATGCAATTATCTTGCAAAAATCTGAATGTCGAAAAAATAATTAAAGAAGAGCCAAAATTCTGTGATTCGGCAATTTTCATACTAAAACCACAGTCTATGGAACTAAAACCGAGCAAAGATAATTATTATTATTTTATACCATGGTCTTAGTATGGCCTACGCCGACCGTACCATAATATAATATGCTATTTTAAGGACTACTCACCCTCTTGGTGCGAACTCCTCCATTTGAGTGATTGCTGGATATTGAGCTGATTTTTTTGCTGTCAGTCTCCACCGTTGTATTATCTTGATCTAAAAAATAAACAAAATAAAATTAATTAGGGGGGGGGGGGGGGGGCAGCTGCCCCCACTGGATCATGTTGACGTCCCTACTAAGTAAATAATCTAGTACTTATCTATAAAAATTAAAAATTAAGAAAACGAATTTTTGCCATTTGTTTGCATTGATACAATATTTTTACAACTAAAAATTATTAATTTTTTATTCTTTATAAACACCTACCTAATGAAAAATCTGATTTCCCCCCCCACCCTCCCCCAATCCCCTGGCCCAGAACCTGGGTAATTTGCCCCCGCCTGGCCCAGAACCTGGGTACGCCCATGGAAATGAGGATTATCTTTGAATTCCGAGAAACGACATATGATATTTTTTATCCTGGAGAAATGTACGGTTTCCGCGCGTTAACGTTTTCATCAAGTGCCACATTATATTTTCATCGGACCTTTGACCTTTTGCCCTAAACAATATCTTTATACGTCCTATTCTCAAATTGCGGAATTCTGTCTGTAGCGTGGCGCCGGTGGCGGTCATTGAATCCCTGACAAAAAAAACTTGTAATTTAACAAACCGCGATTGACAAAAGAAGTGACAGATGTGTTTCTAGTCAGGGTGATATCGTATTTTTGTATACACGATGTGAACACAGCATGAATTATATCACTTCAAACTCATTTATAGTTGGAGATTATCATACGAAGAGGTACCTAACCAAGACGTTTTCCGATGAAAATATGGCTGCTGTTAAGCATTGGTGTTTCATCCCACATAAAATCGGGTTTTGAGTTAATAATGCAGTTTTGTTCTTTATAACATAAGGTTTACGACAGTGAAATCCATTTTTTTGAAAACCCACTGTAGCATATTCTAGAGTACAAAAATGGTTAATGCTTATTCCTCTGAGGTTTTGTATACAGCATTTATGTACTATGTTTCTAAAATGATTGGCGCTTAAACCGCTGAACCGATTTTGATAAAATTTTGTATGCGGATACTTTGAATCAATTAAAATGACATTAGATACTTTTTGTCCCGGAAAATGTACGGTTACCGCAACAACAATGAATTTGGCATAAGATATCGATATTGAGTACATGTGGATATTACGTAAGGTTTTGGAGAAGGACATAGGATAATATTTTTTATCATGGAAAATGTTTTCACGCAATAAACTTTATTAATTTGCGTTTAAGCTGCTGAACCGATTTTGATTAAATTTAGTTAATGTAGAAATAATTGGTTTATCACGTGCAGAGTTGGGCAAAAAGTAATTAGTAATTTTAATCAGATTACAAATTAATCAGATTGATGAAGTAATTGTGCATCTGAAATTACCCGTAAGTTGAATAATAATAATATGTATAAAATGTATTCTAATTATTTTAGTTTGCAATTAGATTAATAATTTAATTAGACTAACGAGTATTTCAATAATTATGCCCAATGTCCAATGCTGGTAATTATAATAAATAAAATAACTACCACACCGATTTCGGGGCGGTGGCCGGTTTCAATAAAACCAGGCCAGTTACGCAGGAATAATATCAAAGTGCCCAAGTGTGTGCGCAATACACAATGGCACTCTGGTTTCAATGAAACCAGGCCAGTTACGCAGGAGTAATTTTATAGTGCCCAAATACACACGCGCGATACATAAGAGCACTCTGCTGGAAGCGCGGGAAGGGAAGAAGAAGCGGGAACTCTCTGTCCTTTTCCGATACAAAACGTATCTGCATACCAAATATCATCAAAATCCATGTAGCGGTATAAGCAGAAATAATTTTATTTAACGCCTGGGACCCGTACATTTTTCCGAGACAAAAAGGATCTATGGCCTTTTCCGGGACTCAAAGTATCTCCATACCAAGTTTCATCAAAATCTGTTCAGCGGCTTAGGCGCAAAGTAGGAAATTTTATAACGCGGTAACCGTACATTTTTCAAGACACTAATTATCTTATGTCCTTTCACGAGAGTCAAAGTATGTGCACACCAATTTTCATCAAAATCGGTTCAGTGGTTTAGGCGCAAATCATTTTTGTTTATCACACGGGTACCGTACCTTTTTCCCGGATGTAAGTATCCTATGTCCTTTCCCGATACATAACGTATCTGTATACCAAATATCATCGAAATCCACGTAGCCGATAGCGGTATAAGCTGAAATCATTTCTATTTAATGCCTAGGAACCGTACACTTTTTTTAATAAAAAGGACCCTATGTCCTTTCCCGGGACTCAAAGTATCTCCATACCAAATTTCAGAAGAATCGGTTCAGCGGTTTGGGTGTGACAAGGTACAACAAACAGGTGTAACAATTTTATACCTTTTTGTTAAAATTAAAGCACTTAAAGTTGTATTGAAAGAACAAATCAGAATTTTGCATTTATGTGAAATAGCACAAAGGACATTAACGCTATGTAATAAGCCCTATAGCAATATTGCATTAACCATTTTTATACGTTTTCTCTTAAAACTGAATGTAAAATTAAAATGTTTTTCATAATCATAATCTACGCATTTCAACAAAAAAAAAAAGATATTACCGCACAATAACATTTTTTTGCTTAAAATAAGCAGAAAATAAAGATTATTCCAAAAAAACTTAAAACACCGATTACTCAAAATCCTATGTGGGATGACACACCAATGCTTAATAGCATCCAATTTATTATAATAGTCTGTTTCTTTACAAGAATTCAATTTTATTATTAAGTTAAAACAGAACGCAATGCGAGTATTTTTCACATAGCTCCAGGCCCTACTCCTAGACTAAAAAGGTCAATGACCGCTGGTGCCACCTTAAATGAGCATTGTCCAAAAAAAAACACATGTACTTTTTTATTTTTTTTTCGTTAAAATAGGGTATTTTAAGAATATAAATTAAATAATTTTGAAATTCATTGGCTAGTTTTTTCTCAATAAATTTTTAAAGTTTCGCTCTGACGTCTAATCGGCCGCCAATAATTATTGACCTCTGCATATTATGTTTTAAATTTCCTTTCAGTCCTGTTTTTAATGGCTGGTTCATCAAATGCAATTTCTCATTATGTGAAAGCTGATACGAGAAGCTTACCAAAACTTCGAAACGTAAAGTTGGTCGAATTTATTGCTAATTTAACGCCATTGAAGATCAAACAAAGGTTAAACGTATTTGTTCAAAAATATAAGTAACTAATGGGTATTTTTTCGTTTATATACAGAAAAACGATCACTGACCTTATTCCTCGAAATGTTTTTGTAATGAGCAAAATTAAAAAAAATGGACAATCCCCATTGTCCTGACTATATAACATTAACCTACTTTCGTCTGCTGTCATCGGCTCGACATTCTCCTTGCCGTCGCAGCTGATCAGCCGGCTGTCACTAGAGCTGCTGACCTGGCTGACGCCGGGGCTGACCTGGCTGCTGACCTCGCGGCTGACACGACGACTGATCATCGATCTGTCCAGCTCCACGCAATCTGCAGTGATGAGGGTCACTTATTAACGGAAGGAACTTATATTAAAAAAGCGAACGTGTCACTGTCTATCGATCTGCCTCTTACTTCTAATTATTAGAAATGCGTGTGTCTGTTTGTCTATTACCTCTTCTGTCTTCACGTTGAAACAGTTTAGGTGGGTAGGTATGGAGATAATTTGACTTTTGAGAGACTGAAAATGAAATTTGGTACGGAGATACATAATTTGGGAGACAAGAAAGGACACAAAATAGTTTTTGTGGCGGCAAAATATACGGTTTCAGCGCGATAAAGGAATTTCTTCGCAGCGGCGTTGCGGATGTCATCTAGTATTGAATAAAACTGTAAGTAGATAGTTCTACAAACAGCAAAGTGAGGTTTTTTATCAATGATATTCTATGTTACTAACGTAACTAGATTAGAAGTTTACGGTAGCAACGCGTTGCCACTTCGAAGATGCCTGCAGGCATATCTCACATACATAATGACATAACGAATTTGTTTTTTATTACTGTTTCACTTTTCAGTCAAACTACGCTACTACACGGCCAGAGGATCACGTAGGAAATATAGTACTAGCGTAGTTTGACGCATGTGTGTTAATTGATAGGAGGCTTTAGTATTTTTAATTGATTAACATTGCATTTAGCTTAATTTGAAAATATTGATTTTGAAAGTCACGATAGATCGAAACGATCGATAGTAAAGCCCTAGAAGCATTGACAGTTTGAACTAAATCCCGATAAGATTAAATTTTAATTCGATTAGCGAAGGAGCTTCGCCGAATTAGTAGCAAGTTTGTACACAATAGGATTACAAGTTACCTGCCTAGTTAGTGCCTGTAGTGACATAATATTATACTATGTATATCTAGATCTTACTAGACTCTAGAGCAGGGGTTCCCATACTTACACAAAAATTACCACAATTTTTACGGTAAATCTCCTCGCTCTGTAATATTAAAACTGCTTATATAATATTGTTTGCCTATAGTCATAAGAGAAGTCAAGTCGGGTCACCTAATTTTCATAGGCCCCCGTTAGCGACTCGTGGACCCCCATTTTTCTTCCACGCAAACGTAGACCCTTGTCGGGCTCCCGTGGAACTCTGAGGGTCCACCTGGACCACTTTGGGGATCAATGCTCTAGATCTATCGTACTTTACTAAAGTAACATGACTAGGTACTATCGAAAATCAAGTCAATGTTCCTTTTTTACTGTATCTCTGGTATAACTCTTTAATAATATGATCTCAGGGCGCTCGAGGGACATGCTAAAGCTGTCTTGAGACCTCTTGAGACCCACAAATAAAAGAATCAGAAGAAAATAGGAGTAGGATGTATTCTGTATTGAAATTTCCCGTTCCATAAAAAACGGGAGACATTACAAAGTTGCAATGACCAAAAGTCTGATAACTAAAGTTATGTCTACCTAGTTATGTATTCTGTAGTGGAAGCCTTTTAAGAAATAACATTTTTGATGAACCCCCAAAAAAGCGAAAGTTTTGTCTTTCAATGAATGGTGTCGTGGTCTCTGATTTTCTAAAAACAATTTAATTTACGTATCGCTCGCGGAGCCTCTACAAGGCCGTTGCGGAGCTCCAGGGGCCAGGGCCCTATGCCCCAGGGCGCCACGGATTACTCTTTGAGAATGGCTGCTGCATTGTATATTATGTACTATCAGAGAACTTGATTCGCAAATGGCGGACCTATGTGATTTGGTGGCGTTATATAAAATCCAGCTGACAGACAGCCACAACTAACATTGAATTGACATAATCCGACAAAATGATGTTGGTCAACTGCCTATGAATCAATTTCTTCAACTCAATAGTACCTTGGTAAAGTGCATCCAGCTCGTGCTTGTAGATCCTGGCGGTGCCGCTGAGCAGCACGGCAGAGGACCGCAGCGACAGACGGTGCCGGGCGGACTTGTAGCAGAGACGAGCACTCACTTCATTACTGGAAAAGAAAGAGAATGTAAGTTAATTTTATTTAACGCCCGCGAATCAGTTGCACCAAAATTTGTTGTGAATCGTTCATTTTTGCGGAATGAAAATGATCTTATGTCCTTTCCCCCTTTCCCTTTCCTTAAGTATATTCATACCAAATTTCAGCAAATCGGTTCAGCGGTTACGTGGGAGAGCCATGCTTCGGCACGAACGGGCCGGCTCCACGTTCTCACAGAAAACTGGCGTGAAACAGCGCTTGCGCTGTTTCACGCCAAGTGTGTGAGTATACCGGAGGCCCAATTCCCTACCCCATTCCTTCCCTACCCTCCCCTATTCCCTTCCCTTCCTTTCCCTTCCCTCCCCTATTACCCTATTCCCTCTTAAAGGGCCGGCAACGCACCTGCAGCTCTTCTGATGCTGCGAGTGTCCATGGGCGATGGAAGTTGCTTTTCATCAGGTGATCAGTTTGCTCGTTTGCCCCCTTATTTCATTTTAAAAAAGCGGTTTAGGCGTGAAAAGGTAACAGGCAGACAGACATATATCTACAATATTACTATAAATGTATCACCTTTATCAACCAAACACTATTCAGACCTTTATGTAAAGATAATCTAGAAAGAACGACAAAATACACTGCATGCGTATTACCAAAAAAGTTAAGTAAGTACTTAACTTTTTCATAATATTTTTGATGGTAATCTCTGAGTGCAGATTATTGTTCGTAGATTCGATCATAAAGCTTGAAATCAATCAGATATTCTTCGTTGTTGCTCTGATCTTTCCTTGAAAAGATAAAGCATTTGCTTACTTTAATCCTTCGATCGTGGAAAAACTAAATACAATTAGCTTATCTATTGCTATCGCGGCCGCTTGGGAGTTGTAGCATATTGCACAAAATGTTGAAATTACATACCAAATATGTGCTATATTTGTCGCACCTTCCACTCTGCTCTCCTGATGGTTCCCTGTCAGCCACGCGTCTCTCAAAACACCGTTTGTCATCAACTCCGAATTGTAAAACATATTAGCGCAGTGTTTTATTGAAAACGATCTAGCAACTATTGTCTTGTTTTACATTGACAGAAAATAAAAATATTTTCAACTACCCGCAGTACTTCGTCTTCTTGTTGTTGGAGATAAGTGAGTGGCAAAACGCTTGCATCCATTGTTATAAATAGACTTGCATCTATATTTTATTATTAAAAAAAAATATTACGTATGATAATATTTTTAAAATAATAAAACAAGCAAAGAGCATTTTGTCTCAAAAACCTTCATGTCCACTCGTTTTGTGCATTCCCGTTTCCCGTGTGTATATCTGGATTCTGGTGTTGACCACTGATCACTCATTACTCCGACCGGCATGGCAACGTTTCTTGCGACTTGCAAGTTACGATTTGCGACATCTATACAACTGGTAAACAGGCGTTAAGGTGGCTTGTCAGTAAAAAATGACACTTATATTCTATATCATAAAGTAGCATTTTATTTGAATTTTCACCGGTCGCGGTCGCTCGCGGCAAAGATCCGAAAGCCACCTTTACTGACTGAAAATTTCACTATATCTGCCGTCATGAGCGTACCGAGGGGGGGGGGGGGGGGGGCAGCTGCCCCCCCTCGGCTGGATTATGTTGACGTCCCTACTAAGTATACTATCTAATACTTTTATCTATAAAAATAACGAATTTTTGCCATTTGTTTGCAATACAAAAAAAAATAATTATGAAATAAGAGGGCAAATGAGCAAACGGGTCACCTGATGTAAAGCAACTGTCGTCGCCCATGGACACTCGCAGCATCAGAAGAGCTGCAGGTGCCTTGCCGGCCTTTTAACAGGGAATAGGGTAATAGGGGAGGGTAGGGATGGAAAGGGAAGGGAAGGGAATAGGGGAGGGTAGGGAAGGGAATAGGGGAGGGTAGGGATGGAAAGGGAAGGGAAGGGAATAGGGGAGGGTAGGGAAGGGAATAGGGGAGGGTAGGGAAGGGAATAGGGTAGGGGATTGGGCCTCCGGTAAACTCACTCACTCGGCGAAACACAGCGCAAGCGCTGTTTCACGCCGGTTTTCTGTGAGAACGTGGTATTTCTCCGGTCAAGCCGGCTAATTCGTACCAAAGCATGGCTTTCCCACGTATTCTGCAACTTCTGCTGTCAAACGCTTGTTGCATTACTGTCGCAAGATACCTAACCGTGCTAATTCCTGCTAAAGCAATCTGCTTCGCCGCATATTTGGACAGTACAGGATCACGTATAACTGGACAGTTGTCACTTGTCAGCATTGGAAAGTTAACATTTTAAACATTCGCGTTGAATTATAATAAAACTTTTTAATCGGGACTTAACGCGACTTATTTAAGTAGTAATGCTACTACGAGTACATACTTAAATAAGTCGCGTTAAGTCCCGATTAAAAAGTTTCAGCATTGGAAAGTATACCTTTTTTGCGTTTGGGGCGTTTATGATCCCCGGGGCGTGGAGAGGACCACCGAGGTATGTGGAACTCCCCGGGGTGGACGTAAGATCCGCACCCGAGACTAACCTCAACGGTGTTCCTGTTCCTAAAGGTGAAAGGGACTACGGGAAACGCGTGATACACGACTCCAGATGAAAAGTATAACAGGCAAGGCGACTGAACACAGCCGTCCATCATAAAAAGTCCATTAGAGCCAGGATTTCAAACATTAATAATATTAATGTGGGCCGGACTCCAACCTAAAGTGAATAATGAACATTCTCCACATCCCCAAACGTAAAAACAGGGCCGCATTTAAAGATTCACAAACGCCGAGGTCTTTATTAATGTCCTTATTTTGTTAAATTAAATTCGGTATAATTAGGGGCACGTGACAGATTGCGTTGGTTTTGCGGTTGCCATTTTGGTTTTTAAAGGCGTCACCTTTATAGCACTTCCACAGAATATATCAGGTAATTAAATTTAACGCCTATTTTATTAAAAAAAAACCAGAAATAATTATTTATTGAAATATCGTATTTACCTACTATTTCGACCTATCTTCTACCATGCTTCTATGACAAATATAATAATATCATGCAGGTCATTAGCCTACAACGTTATATCCGGCATGTAAAATAGATTTTTGCCGATTTCCAGACCTATTTTGCCGGGACTCGCAATGTCTATATTATTTTTAACAAACATCAAAATCGGTTCAGTGGTTAAGCTTAAGGCGTGAGAAGCTAACAAACAGATAGACATTCAGACACACTTTCGCCTTATATTAGTACTAGCTATTTGACCGAGCTTTGCTCGGTATTCCGTAAAACACGAATAAAATTACATTTTCTAAAAATGATTCCTAGCTAGATCGATTTATCGCCCCCGAAACCCCCTATATACTAAATTTCATGAAAATCGTTGGAGTCGATTCCGAGATTACAATTATATATTTATACAGGGTGTAACATAAATTAGTGATAATACTTTAGGGTGTGTACATGTTCCTTGTAGTGAGTTCACTGTGAAAGTAGCAGCGCTGAAAGACCAAATTTTTTTTTTCACTTTTGTATGGGGAAACTCGTGACGCTCGGGCCCTTGGCCATACAAAAGTGAAAAAAAATTTGGTCTTTCAGCGCTGCTACTTTCACAGTGAACTCACTACAAGGAACATGTACATACCTTAAAGTATTATCACTTATTTTTGTTACACCCTGTTTACAAGAATTGCTCGTTTAAAGATATAAGATAAAAGGATTTCGGTTGCGTAATGTGACAGAAAATACCCCCCAGTTGGGGCAATTTTAGCGCCATCAGTGAAGTTCCTTCGTGGGAGTCGGCAGATGACGAGAGTATAAATATCTGCGCGTTTACGACACTTTTATAAAGTCGTTTACGAGTTACAACTGACGTTTTACTGCCTACGGCTATGTCACAATAGACATAACGACCAGTAGTTCGACTGCAAAGAGACGGACAGGTTTCAATATCTGTCAAATTCGTCGGGTTTCACTAGGATTATGAACGGAATGTGCCTCGCGCTGGCTGATATAATTTATTTTTAAATATTTAAAACAAAGATTTCAAAATTGGATTCTGACAATTTTAATCGCATGTGCCAAAACACAAACAACAATACGACCAAAGAGGAACACGTCCAGCGAATATGTCATAGTTTTAAATTCGTAGATAACAAGTTAACAACCCTAGCGACGATATTCGTCATAATACGTCAAATTTAAAAATTTCAACATCAGTTCTAAGTCGGTATACTCTATCATTCTGTCTACTCTGGCTATGTAGTATGTAGTACCTACTTGTGACTCGTAAGCCTGTGTTCACACGTTGAACTGACTGTCAGCTGCTGACTGTGAGTCACTAGCTCAGTAGCTTAAGCCTTAATAAATTTAATATACTTACTAATACTAATCCATACTAAAATTATAAATGCAAAAGTGTGTCTGTCTGACCGTCTGTCTGCCTGTTATCACTGCACGCCCAAACCGCTGAACAGATTTTGCTGGGTATGGAAATCTGTTGAGAGAGGACTATGATACTTTTTATCCCAGAACAATATACGGATCTCGGCAATACACGAATTTAGCGCAACGGAGTTGTGGTTATTTATAATAATTATTGTCGGTCAGGTGTGAACGAATAAATTATAAGCAAAAAACTTTTTGAAAAAAAGCTTTTATAAAATTTATAAATACTTAAAAAAAAAAAGAAAATAAATTTCCCCTTAAAAATTCTAACTATTAAGTTATAACCTCAATATATTATACAATTTGCATTATTATTTATTATAAAAGCTTGTCGCGTGATTTGTTAATATAAATAAACTAGTAAAGCGCTAATTTAACTGAGTAAACTGATATTACATTTTTTATTTTATTAAAGTAATTAAATGTTGACAGATTGTTAAGTCTCGCGACAAGCTTTTTTAATAATGCAAATTGTATAATATATTGAGGTTATAACTTAATAGTTAGAATTTTTAAGGGGAAATTTATTTTCTTTAACTATTTAAATAAAAGCTTTTTTTCAAAAAGTTTTTTGCTTATAATTTATTTTTTGTTTTTTAGTTAAATCTCTGCCTAGATTTCTTAAGTCTGCTTGATTGTAGTTTGTTTTTGTAAAATCGAGTTAAACAAGATATATTTTTCAATCCACTTTTATTTTACATTCCACAATATAATTTATAATATACTCAAGCACTTCAATCAATTTTCCGGCATAGGTTCTACTAGCCAAGAGATCCGAACGAAGAGTGCCGTTTGAATGCGATGTCGACTTTATATAGAGTTCCCCCCAGTTCCCTACCAGCCTCTATGAAAGTAGAGGCTGGTAGGGATGACAAGTCCCGCCTACAAGTCTGGTTTTATGAATCACACCAGATGGTGCGGTTGCTATTATGATTGGTATTGTTACATTTTGTTTCAAGAATTTGTTAAAATCTGATTAACTTAATTTAAGTCTTTAAGAAATCGTACTTAATTTTACGACAAAAAAATTAAATACTTATCACTTAACAAAAATGAACGGATTCAACCAGGCATTTTCTAATGCCCGACTGATTTTGACTTGACATAACAAGACACGACACGACACGACACGACACGACACGACACGACACGACACGACACGTCACGTTACGTCACGTCATGTTACTATACGACACGATACGAGTTACGACACGACACGGCACGACAGCATACGACATGACTTTTCAATTTACTCTCAATAAGCTTTTTTGTTTGATACCCATATTGCAGAAGTGCTTTAAAAATAACTATATTCCCCCATCTTAGATGAGCCGCCATATTGGATGTAGTATGACATTACATTTGTTTTCAAGTTACTCTCGATGAGCCCTTTCATTTGATACCCATATTGCAGAAGTGCATTAAAAATAACTATATCCCCCTACCTTGAATGAGACGCCATATTGGATGTAGAATAACATTACATTCGTTTCCAAGTTACTCTCAATGAACCCTTTCATTTGATGCCCATATTGCAGAAGTGCATTAAAAATAACTATACCTCTATCTTGGATGAGCCGCCATATTGGATGTAGTATGACATTACATTAGTTTTCGAGTTACTCTCAAAAAGCCCTTTCATTTAATATCCATATTGTAGAACTGCATAGAAAATAACTATTTCGCCATCTTGGATGGTCGGCCATATTGGATTTAGAGTGATGTCACATACAATATGTATTGTCATCTAAACTAAACGTGCCTGCAAATTTTCAGCTCGATCGGTTAAATATATCTACTCCAAAATTGAGTTCCAAGATTTCACCCGAACATACATACTTACATACATACAGAGCAAGTTAAATAAAAGCTTATAGAAATACCATAAATTACTGCGTATGGCTCACTTTCGACGACTGACAGTTTGGTGTGAACGGAGCCGATACGAAACGAAACGATACGCGAATTGGCGAATTGGCGATGCATGAAAGCGAAATAAAAAATGTCAAATAGCGTGATGTCGGTTGACGTTTCAATTTGTTGTTACTACTATGCATCGCTGGGTTTAGGCCCGTATTTTTGGTCAGTACTTAAGAAGCGCCTCGGCCTCAAGGAACGTTTCAGGCTCTGTGATTGGTTGGCTGTCAAAATTTGGACCAATCACAGATTTTGGTGTGACCTTAAAAGGATGAGGACGAATAAAGCGAAAACTCAAACATCGTCCTTCTCTCTTCACACTCACGCTCGTCTTTCATATTATGCCAGATGAAAATTATGACTTTGGGAGCCAACTGCTTCAAAAAATTACTTGACAACTCAGAAACCGGGCTGCAAATTACGCAAGGGATTGCGTAATTTGTGGAAGATCCCAAACTAAATCGTTTAATTTACCATTATGGATTTTCAGCTTTCAGCGGCCACTGGCAAGTAGTAACCTCTTAAGTTAGGCTCCATTGGTTCTGACTTTGGGCGTTCAAGTTACTGAAGTGCTCGCAGCTCGAGTGGTTTCATGTGCGGTCGAATTACTTTGACTACAACGAAAGACCTTGCGTTTAATAATAATAAAGGCTTTGACTTTTAAGGACGCTATCACATTTTTTCACAAATATCAGCGATTTTCATTTTAAAGAATTAGGAGTCACACTGCGAGGATATTTTGGTTTCAAATGAAAGATAATATATTCATCTCCATGTCTACACTATAAACATTTTATAGCCGCATACAAAATTTTCACATAAATACGTTTTAACCATAACAATTATCGCAAAAGATTAAAAATAAAATAAAATTAAGAAATTTAAAATAACCCCCCCAAACAACTTTAGAAAGTATTGAAATAATATATTTTATTTACTGACCTTAAGTTTAAATAATTCCTAAGTGTAAAGTGATATTTTAGTCCATAATTGTTGTCAAGGTGTGTCGGGGGACCGCTAATGTAGATGTTTGATTTCACATAACATTATCGTTTAGGGGTCAGTTTTTAGCGAACCAAATCGAGACAATCAGTGACATGGCGATACAAAATGCAAAATACACTGTTGGCGGTCCCCCGACACACCGTGACAACAATTATGGACTAAAATATCACTTTACACTTAGGAATTATTTAAACTTAAAGTCAGTAAAATATATTAATTCATTACTTTTTAAAGTTGTTTGGCGGGGGTTTTTTTTAAATTTCTTAATTTAATTTTATTTCCTGCTTTTTAAACTTATGTTGGTTATAGTGCAGAATAATTCCTATCAACAGGATCATATTATATCCCAATTCCCAATGAGTACCATCTACGAATGTCCTTTTGGATGAGGCCGTCAATATGACTCCAAACATGAAACCTCCACTATTAATTACCAGGTGATGTTGCAGCACCAGGTCAACTTTCCATTAATATGTAAATATTCATAAATGTCACGAACTAGAATGCAATAAAGCCCACCAAACGACTGCAAGTTGCTAATCGGCCCTTCACGAACCAGATGAACCGCGATTTTTCAGCATGGAGCAGGCTGATGATGATGAACTATAGCTAAGAACACTCTCAATGAAGTCAGCTTTCAAACAAAAAAAACTAGATCAAAATCGGTCCACCCGTTTGGATGCTACGATGCCACAGACAGACAGACAGACAGACAGACCGACAGACAGACACGTCAAACTTATAACACCCCTCTTTTTTTGTCGGGGGTTAAAAATGGGTTTGATTAGGTACCATTATAGGTAGCTAAATACACTGAACGAAGGAAAATAAATATACAAAAAAAATGTTGCTTATTTAGTCCCCTGTACGAATAGCTAAATATTTTATATAAAAATAAATAACATTTATATTTATAAGAAAAATAAGAAACGCTCTCAAATTTCTTCATACATTTTCGCCCTATCAAGAACGCGGCGAGCGTCACAGTAGCTATACTGTTAATATATTGCTAAATATTTAGGGATATTATGTCATATTAGATGTCCCGCGCGGCTTCGCCCGCGTAAATTAGGAATTTTACAGAAACCGTACATTTTCTCATAAAAAATATTTCCCCCGTTTTTCCCACATTTTCCTGAGTTTCTTCGGTCGTATTAGTCTTAGCGTGATAATATAATATAGCCTATAGTCTTACTCAATAAGTAAATGATCTATCTAACACTGAGATAAGTTTTTAAATCGGACCTGTAATTCCTGAGATTGACGCGTTCAAGCAAACATACTCTTCAGGTTTATAATATTAGGTAGGTATAGATTTTTTTTAATTATCGCTTGACAAACTCGAGTCTTGATCTAAAAGACTATGAAATGGTATAATATGGTAGTGATGATGATGATGATGATGGTGATGATGATGATGGTGATGATGTTGAATGTAATTTGCATAGTAGCATATGCTTTCTGTTTTTAAAACACGCCGAAACTCCCAAACAGGGAAATCTATAAAGAGTCAGGAGTTCTCTCAGCACCTTCCGAACCACGGTATACCAGGTATATCTCGGTGCAAAATCTTACTTGTTGGTAGCATATTCTTAGAATACTTCTCACGAAACCGAAGTCACCACATGTTTCCATATAAGTTTAGAGGAGTTCCCTCGATTACTTCTGGATCCTTCATCAGATCACCACTTTTGTGAATATAATACCAAATTGGGAATTATATAAAAATATTAGGGTATCAACCCTATATACCAAAAGAAAAATTTTGAAAATCGGTTAACAAACGGCGGAGTAATCGTTGAACATAAGAAAACGAACATAACACCTCCCCCATTTTGAAAGTCGGTTAAAATTGGAGCCTATGTGTTATTCTGATGTATAAGCTATATTATTGTAAAGCTTCATTAAAATCCATTCAGTAGTTTTTGCGTGAAAGAGTAACAAACATCCATACATCCACACATCCACACATCCACACATCCATACATCCATACATCCAAACAACGAAAGTTTGTTTGGATTTTATAATAGTAGGATTTAAGTACTATATTTTTTTACTACAAGCAAAGCCCCTAGTTAATATATTATATAAGGGTATTAAAAGTGGTTAACAAAATGACAACATACTGATTGCAATAACATAGGTATAATTATTATAATGCAACGCGTACAAAAAGTCAGCCAGGAATAAAATAAAATTACAATCATGCCAGATTATGTCGGTCCTTCAAAAAGTATGACGTAGGTAAGCACTCTCAAAAATAGTTTCTAGCAAGCTTTCGATGACGTCACTGAACCCTTTAGGGGCCTACGCCCTACGTGTATCTTTACTTTAATGTATAATGGATACCTTTGTCCGGGACAATGTGGTGCCCACAATAGATCGCGCGCTATTCAAGGAAGTGAATAGAACTAAATTAGTCTCATACTGGTATATGGGCCCATATTAGAGCCATGCTATACCTATCGTGTAGAGTGCGAGACGGCTCTCGGCCTATCAAATGTGTAGAGCCCTTAGATTTAGGGCAGAGTAGGCCAATAAAAGACGATGAACATAATTTTTAAATGGCATAAAGTATGAAAATATTGTTCTGAAATTTAAACCAGTTTACCAGGGCTCATGACGTCATGTTACATGTATCGACGTAATATTAATATTGTACTATCGAGGAAATTGATTCCTAGGCAGTTGACAGACCCACGTCATTTGGTCGGATCATGTCAATTTAATTAGTTAATAATTGTCTGTCGGCTGGCTTTGACATAACGCGATCAAACTACGTAGGTAGTCCCCCATTTGCCTTGGAATCAATTTCTCTGATAGTACATTACATGTAACTAAAATGTACTAACACTATTGAGACAGATGTGACATATTATAATGACATTTCATCAAAGACATAACATACATGAATATTGAATGTTATTAACTGGGTTAAATTTTAGAACATACCCATCATTTTGTGATCTCATGTTAATATTTTGTCACGTAGAAATAACAAATACTTTTTGAACCAAATAATACCTTCAGCCATTCAGAAGTCTTTACGCCACTATTGAAGTGCCCCTTGCGCCGTGATGTCACACATGAATTACCCCTAAGCATGAGCTACTTTGTGTGTGACATCAAACAGTCTCGGTTCGATTCCGGAAATGGAGTATTTATAGTTCCGGACCTTGTGCTTTTATCGTAATGTATCCGGGTGATGCTGTACATAACAAACGGATATGGCACAGATCACTCTTTGACGGTGATTTTGACTGGAGTTTATCTATTCGATAGTTAATATGTTAATCCATACTTGTATTTTAAATGCGAAAGTGTGTCTGGTTGTTTATCACCTCTTCACGCTTAAAAATGTAAACCGATTTTAATAAAATTTAGCATGGAGGAAATATTTTGAGCCCTAGGAAAGGTCAAAGTGCATAGGTTAGTTTTTATCTGGAAAATGGACGGCTTCTGTGAAATTTTTGGTTTTGGGCGGGTGTCATCTATGTAGTTTGCTAATGCTGCAGCCGCATATGCGTAGTGCTTCATGCTTAAAACGATACCATTGGACGATCTGCGTGTATCGTCCAATGGTATCGTCTCATAGCACGAAGCTTCGTACGATAGACGCATGTGCGGCGGCGCATTATACGTATTTGTCGTAAGCTCAAAAGCTGCACTAATGAATAAATAAACCTCAGAAACAATTAAAGTATTAGGAAACGCATAATTTTGAGAGCG
Organism: Aricia agestis; assembly: GCF_905147365.1. NCBI lineage: Eukaryota > Metazoa > Arthropoda > Insecta > Lepidoptera > Lycaenidae > Aricia > Aricia agestis. The sequence continues at coordinate 18,125,932 of NC_056411.1, forward strand.
CCCGCGGCCCGACGAAACTGAAGGGGCCAATAGCTTTGTCCACACTGTGCCTTTTTCTGTTAGTCAAGGGTATGCGTTATAGCGCAGTCAACAGCGAACGTGAGGCATGCCCGCGACGCATGTTCTCTGACCGTATCCAAAACTTCAAAAATGACAATATTGGCGTTGCGTTCCTTGACGCATTCAATTATTGAATGCGCCAATATGAAAGTTGATGACGAAAATGGAAGATGAAAGTGCACAGTGTGGACATAGCTAATTGCGATGTCTACTGTCTACAATATCTATCTATCTTTCACCTAATTTTCACTTGACTACGGCGAAGCCAAAATCGACTGTTGTATTTTTAGGGTTACGGAACCCTAGACAGACAGACAGACGGACAAACCAAAGGGTATAAGCGGGACCCTATTACTGAGACTTCGATGTCAGCCCGTTTCGAAGTTTGTCCAACTGATTTAAAAAGAGACACTCTTTTCAGATAGAATTAATACAAAATATAAATAGTGTAACATGAATTAGCAATAATATAAGAGACGGAGAATATATACGTAAACTGAAACACACACTGAAATACTTAACCTATTAACACATACTATTATCCTTTTCAGTGGATTCGCTATAATTAGTAGTAGGCAGCAACTAGGCAGCAAGTAGGCAGTAAATAGGCAGCTGGTAGGTTGTACTACTTACGAGTAATTAATTTTATCACTGTCGTGGAAAAACGTGTGTAGGTGCCCTATTTAGTTCAGATAAGGCTGTGATCACATAGGGCACATGGGACTTTTTTTAATATAAGCTATGTAATTTAAAGATATTTTTCATCTAATAGGCTTCGCAGCTAATGTCCTGATTTTGATGAAAGACATAGAATATATAAAGTGGAGTGAAGTAACATAGTATGAAAAATTTTCTACAAATTCAATTCAAACCAACCAAGCGGTGAAAAAAATAGGAATAGTATTATTATGTTACATACAAAATATATGAATGTAATGTTTGTGATGTTAATTTGTGCATATTAATGTATGTTTCTATTTGTTTACGAGGTAAATATATCAAATTAACCAATGATTACCTAATTAGTAATTAGAGCTTTAATTGATCCCTAATATGGGAAGCGTAAAATTTTATAATTAGTTGCTTGTGTATACTGTAATATTTTTTTATATGTAAATTAATGTAAAGCTAATTATTAAATGTAAATAAAGCAAAATATGACTAAAGCTTTCTGTGCTTTATTTATTTAAGTATTTTAATTAGGCATCTTGGCCCTGAAATGTAGGAGCTACTTACCTATTACACAAATAGATAGCATGTATAAGGTATATTAACTTTTTATAATAAATACTACTTTGCTTAAACTACTTTTTACTACTATATAATAATATAAATGTAAGAGTTTTTTTTTATGAAATAAGGAGGCAAACGAGCAAACGGGTCACCTGATGGAAAGCAACTTCCGTCGCCCATGGACACTCGCAGCATCAGACGAGCTGCATGTGCGTTGCCGGCCTTTTAAGAGGGAATAGGGTAATAGGGGAGGGTAGGGAAGGGAAGGGAATAGGGGAGGGTAGGAAAGGGAATAGGGTAGGGGATTGGGCCCCCGGTAAACTCACTCACCCGGCGAAACACAGCGCAAGCGCTGTTTCACGCCGGTTTTCCGTGAGAACGTGGTATTTATCCGGTCGAGCCGGCCCATTCGTGCCGAAGCATGGCTCTCCCACGTATAAAGTGTGTCTGTCGGTTCTGTCTGTCTGTCTATCTGGTACCTCTTCACGCCGCGTTTCCAATTTTGCTGAAATTTGGCATGGAGATACTTTGAGTCTCGAAAAAGGACATAGGATACTTTTCATCCTGGAAGAATGTACGGTTCCCGCAACTATTGGCGATAAACGAATATTGGCGCAAATCCGTTGCCTGGGAGCGTCTTGGGCGTCATGTAGTCTAATAACTCTTTTCCTGGTTTAACGAACAGATCCTATGATCTGTCAGATAAAGTTATCTGTATGTTGAATGTTTATTTTCATTAATTGCTACTTAATTATGTTACTTTTTACCTAAATAAAGGTCGCCTACTTTATCTTTGAACTTAGTTGTTACGTGTAATAAACTCTGGACACAGGACACATCACGCATTCTAAATATTTCCTACTCAATATACCGTAGTTTAAAGAGTAAGTAACAAAATAAATAGTATAATATATCCACATAGTTGAAGTTATGCCATAATTTTACTAATATTACTCAGTAACATAGAGCCATAATAAATTATGTAATATACCTTTATTTTATTACTTCTTATTATGTGAAAGCATTTAAGCCCACATCCACCAGTGCGTCTACGATAAATGACAAATTTATTATATTTGCGGTTTTAGTTGACTAACGTTAAAACAGTAACCAATCAAGAACGCTATTAGCAACATAAACCACGGTCAAGAAACCTCAGAAACCGGGTTTAATAACATTCTACGTTCATTCAAAGATAAGGGGCCAGTGTGCACCGAGCCTTAGTCCCGAAGTCCCGACTCCCAGTCTGCCCTCCTCAGCGCTCGGAGGAGGTCGTGAGTGAGTGACGAGTGAGTGATCCACGTAAGTTACGATATTATTGTCATGTCAACGATCGGTGATTGCACTCTGTAGTTTGAGTTCTTGTGTTTGTAACTTTTGATTTAAAAATAAGAAGAAAGTTCAGTGGCATGTCAACGATCGGTGATATGATATTGCTTGATATAACTGTGTAGTGTTTTTTTGGATTTATTTAAAGTTGTTAAAAATATTAGAAACTATAATCATATTATTATCATGGTAAATAAAATTACTATGATATTTTAACTGTCCCCAATTTTAATAATCGGATTTTGTATTGTATTTTTATTGAAAAGGTTCTGATTTTTATGTTAGAAGTTACGATTATTATTTCATAAAGATTTATTGCATTTACAGTTTCTTTGTGAATATTAAGTATTCAAAATTACGAAATTTTTTGATATTTTATAAGTAGTTGTATTTCGATTTGCCGTTTCGACTTTAGAAATTATCTATATTCAAATATTACTTTAATATTTTTTCCGAAAATCATCCAAAACAAAATCTACAAGTAGTACAAAATTGTGAAAACGAGCCTAATTTTTTTTTAAATTTCATTGCACCATGTTAGAGCAGACAAGTTATACAGCCTTCAAATATTAAAAAAGATTTATCACAATGAATCTACAATGAACTTATTTAAATGTTATTCATGATAGTTATAAAATATTCATAACAATGGACCTTTCACAATGGGTCCTCTATTCTGTCGCGGCCGGATCACGGCTGACCAAGTTCTAAATATAAAAGTGCAGCTCACACCTCATTATACTTTATAATCTAGATCAGGGAATTTTAAAGTGGGTTCTGCTGAACGAACGGAATAGAGTTCCGCATCATCATTGAAGTTAGGATTTTCGTCAATATAGTCTATAGTCTATACATTATAATATTATGACGCCCACTCCGATGCGCCAAAATTTGTTTATTGAACCGTACATTTTTCGAGATAATACGTATCTTATGTCCTTTCCCACAACTCAAATTATCTCCATACCAAATTTCAGCAAAATGGGTACAGCGGCTTAGACGTGAAGAAGTTAGGCAGATAGATTTATCACTTTCGCATTTATAATATTAACATGGATTAATTGATTTATCGCGAAGTAACTATACATTTCCCGGGTCCCAAAACATCTGCATGCTAAAATTCACCAAAATCAGTTTAATGGTTTAGGCGTAAGAAGACAGAAAGATACACTTCTTTATCATTCTAAATGAGGACCATACAAAAGTAGCCCATGTTCTGCTCCGTGGTCCAATTTTATATTTTTATTTTAATTAAAATGTACATTAGCTTCGAAGTATTTTAACTATTCAAACATAAGCAATCGAACTTTCCTGTTCAGTTTTATTAAAAAACTAGCTGTCCCGGCAAATGTTGTTTTGTCATTTAAAGTATTTCGCCCATTTCATCCAAATAGATTGAATAGTTTAAGCGAAAACCATAAAAGTTTATTGTGCGGGAACCGTACATTTTCCGGGACAAAAAGTATCCCTTGTCCTTTCCCAAGACTCAAAGTATCTCCATACCAAAATTCATCAAAATCAATTGAATAGTTTACGCGCAAATCATAAAAGCGTATTGTGCAGTAATCGTACATTTTCCGGGACAAAATGTATATTATATATGTTCGTTTTCGAGACTCAAAGTATCTCTATGCCAAATTTTAGAAAAATCGGTTCAATGGTTTTGAATTTTTGATGATGTCGTGACCACGCGAAAATGGATTAATTTTTATCTTCTTCTTCTTATATATAAAATTCTCGTATCACGATGTTAGGCCGCGTACTCCTCCGAAACGGCTTACTGATTCTAGTCAAATTTTATATGCATATTCCACTGAATATCCGATTATACTTACACCGATACTTAATAATAATAATAATAATATCTATGGACGCTTTACACCACGTCAGTCTGGCCCCGTGCTAAGTACCTAAAGGACTTGCGTTACAGGTACCAGACAACGGAAATATATTTAATACTTTTATACGATACATATATTTAAGATTTTTATTATATCATACACATATTTAATACACATCCAGACCCGGGAACATTGAAAACTTTTTGTTCCGTCGGCGGGATTCGAACCCGCGACCCCCGGCTTGAGCTACCGACGCGCTCACCACTGAGCCACACAGGTCGTCGACTTATCCGATTCTCAGACCCGCTGCACTGGTCTGAGAATCGGCTACTGGGTAATTTTTTATATTGATAAGTGCATTTGTTGAATAAATAATAGTAAATTATTACAACTCCAGACTGACGGCGACCATTTTTTGTGCGACGGGATAGCGATGGACGTTGCCATGGTGACATACTTATTTAGTCACTTCAATAAAATAATACGGGCGAAACGTTTGCCGGGACAGCTAGTAATTATATAGAAAACATTAAAAATAAAAAGCTACGTTTCATAAATAGATGAAAGCTAGCAGGTTAAAACAGCTCTCGCGAAAGCTCTGCGTAGCACGCGCGTAGCATACAAAATGCGTAGCTGCAAAATACTGAAGCTTTGTTGTTACTACATGGCAAAGTGAACATGTACCGTGCACCACTAACTAAAAGGCATTTCTATCTGTATGTACGTATAGTTTCATAGAAATCATAGCTTTAAAACTACATATTATTCTACTTTAAAACTACATATTATTCTACTTTAAAACTACATATTATTCTACTTTAAAACTACATATTATTCTACTTTAAAACGAGGGAAAACAGTTGGCTCAACATTTTTAAACCTTTTTTGGTGTTGTGTCCTTTTTATGGGGTAGGAAACAATGTTGACCTCTCGTAAGGAAAAATTGTAAGACGGAGGGAGAGTAGAGACTAGAGTGCCGCTTACGAGAGGAAGTATTTTCTTCTCTTTATTAGCCGTTCAGCGAAAATGTATTATGTTTTATTACTTCAGGTAGCACTTGTTAACAAAGTTAACATTTTGATAAACGGATTAACTTTTAAGTAAATTTTTAAAAATGTTAACGGATACGATAACTTCCGTTAATCGTTTAATTATTTATTTAAATTAAGGACACCAAAAAGTACGTACATTAAAACATTGTTAAACACAATAATAATAATTTGTACCGATGCATGTACCTTAGCAGGCGACACAGCATCGTTTATCCAATGCCTACTACCGCACAGCCCGCCTGCCTTATTTACACGTAAGTTTGCGGCACACTCGCTCTTAGACTATAAATATTTGATAAATTAACGGTGCCCAGACTGCCCAGCTATGTGAAGTGCTCAAAATTAACTTATCTAAAATGGAACCGCGTGAGCTTTTTCGACGATACCACCAAATCGTTAGATTACCGAAAAGAAACGCAATAAGTGTTGTTATTACGTTTGTATAAGATGTTTGTGGCTCAGGGCGCGGCAATTTCGCTGTTCAAACAGGAGGGGAGGGCTGTAGGTAGTATAATGTTTCTTTGATAGAATACAAGAATAACCCTTAACTTGAAAGGCATCGGTTAGTCTTCCACTGGATTAAAAAAAAAAATGCCGGCAGAACATAATATAAACGAAATATCAGTAAGTATAATATTTCAAAATTATAAAGATGGATTAATTAAGTAGGTAAGTATATTAGTTCCCGATCCGATGGTAGGCATCAGTATGCCTTTAATTAATTTGAATATTGTTGTTTGATATTACTTTAAAAGACAGTTCACTTTTTTACTTATAAATGTTATCTAACAATTAGAGCTTCTATTATCATAAAGTCTAAACTCTACATAATAAGAGGACGCTGTTAAGAGGATACACCCGGGGCTAGAGAAATAAAAAAAAAGTACGTGTAATATCTATAGCTGTCTCCCTTACCTCAAGCCTATACCGTAGGACGCGGTAGAGACAACTGCAGAAAATCAACGATTCGTTGTCACCTGATTCCTTCTCCAAAACTTAACCGATTTAAGTACTTTTTATTCATTAAAGATTAAAGAAAGGCTTGATCTGTGTTCCTATGTTTTATTTTTTTTGTATAATCTAGCTAAATCTGTTTTCTGGATGTTTGAACACAGCGGAAAATCTGGCCTTTTTTTGGGTTTTGAACGTTCATATCTTATTTAATAATTAAATTATGAAAAAAAGAAAACATAGGGACATTGTATTAGTGGCCGTAGATAGAGGAAAAAAATATTCAAATTCAAATCATGTGGCCCATATAACAAATACTATCTAATTATAATGCCAATTATATAATAAATACCTTAAAACTAACATACATATTTTATATATATTCTTAAAAACTAACACTGTCACGTTTTGCAAGCGACGTGACTCGCTTCGTTCCGGAGTCTCCCCCGGAACCTCCGATAGACTACATCCATCGGCCAGAACTCCGGCGCCTCGAAAGTCGACAGAAGATGCGTCGGTACTATCACCACAAAGGAGCTAAAGTTAACCTTGTGGCGAGACTGCAGACGCTCGACCCTCAGGCGCAGTGTCGTCTTCTTCTGGATGTAGTCCACGACGTCCTCGACCTCCATGGACCAGTGCAGGCGGGATATGTAAAGGGGCGTCGCGGGGACCTCGCTCCGCAGACGCAGCTCAGGTACATATGGTGCGGTGCCGCGATGGTTGCGGGCGGCGGGCTTCTTCCTCCTCTCCACCAGTATGAAGCCCTCCTCATCGCACCTCCTGCTCTCGTCCTTGCCAGGCCGAGAAGACTCCACCTTGCGGCTCTTCATAGCTTGCGGCTCTCCTTAGTCTCGCGACTCTTCGGAGCCTTGCGGCTCTCATTATCCCCATTAGTTTTCGCCCGCGGGGGAGGTGCGGGATTATAACTCTACTAGCATTATCCAGGAAGGAAACAGGGATATTCAGGGAAAAAAGGGCCGTGTGGACTCCTCTTAAGCATTTGTGTTTGATTTGTGTATTATTGCAGTTATGTTCTTTAGATCGTTTAGAACAAGATTGCAATCAAAAGTCAATATTTTTTTGTGGGTTAATCTTAATACACATAATATGCTAAAACAGCGACTAATTATATAATATTTACTCATATCATAAGATTGCTTCTAAAACAAAGTCGGTCGGACTTTGTTTTAGAACCAAATCGAAATTAGAACATTGTTCCAAACTTGAATTATTATCTTCAGAATAATAATTTATAGTCCCAACTCCCAAAGTACAATAAATTTGATAGTTCCAAAGTATCGGCTGTCCATGTCGTTGACCCTAAATCTGGGCTGCGGCCTGTGGTGATAAGATTTCGTGTTAAACACTATTATTATTATTATCTGTGTAAATCATTGTAGCAGTAATTGAAAAAACCAGTAGCGTCAGCAGCGATGTTCCACGATTCTAATAGTTCAGTCTATCTAATAGGTAGTTATAATCCAGATTCTATCAAACAACAAAATAGTATTCTCGTTTTCGTCACCCAAAAATAAACAACCAATTTAGCAATGGAGGTTATTTAGCAGGATTTTTTATTAAAAATAAAAAATATAAATTTTGCACAACAGTTTTGATGTGCGACAATATTCAAACATCGAATAGTTCTATACGATCTGCCGTCTATGTATATTTTTTACTAGCTATTTGACCGAGCTTCGCTCGGTATTCGATAAAACACGAATAAAATGAAATTTTCTAAAAAATATTCCTAGCTAGATCGATTTACCGCCCCCGAAACCCCCTATATACAAAATTTCATGAAAATCGTTGGAGCCGATTTTCCGATTATATTTATAATCGAGCAATTCTTGTATATATATATATATATATATATATATATATATATATATATATATATATATATATATATATATATATATATACAAGAATTGCTCGTTTAAAGATATAAGATTAGGGTAGATCGTGATCGTGATTGCATTTTTTGTAACTTTTAACTGTCTCTAGTGCACACCTGGAAATAAAATTATGACAACTTTTGAGAAACATCCTCAAACTCCTAAACAAACAAACGCAACATACATTTTCTAGTATTTATATAGCTGACCCTATATTTAATATGTTTATCATGTCAATGCACCACCTCTACCCCGCGATAGCCTATCATACTATGTCGATATATATATATACCCCGAGCCCCAACATACTTCCGAAAAGGGTTATCTATTGAAGGAAGAAATGATTTTTGTTATCGATTTAATAGTTAGTTAATTAATAATTAGATAACGTAAAAATAGCTCTGTTATTTTGATTCCTCAAATAATAGTTAAACAAACTCGATTTTGTTTCAAAAAAATAATTACATATTATAGACCTGGATCCCAGAAGGATAAGACATAACTTACTCTCTCATGGATGAAACCATAGGTTCTTAGTAGTGCCTCGTGTACTTAGAATACTTGCGGATTTGTGGAGCTATAAGTGTGACACCTGGTCAGGTAAATATAAGTCTTACTTTACTTATTTTCTCATGGCTAATATTTATATATAATTTGTAGATTATTGTTCTGAACTAGTATCATGTAGTGTAAGACACTTTTCAATGACCAAAACTATTATCAGACGTTTGAAAAATAACATTGTTGCTAATTTTTTTCCAAAGGCGTTATATTTACTTTATATAATATTATAATACCTTAGAAACAATACGATATTGCAAGAATTTATTTTCTACTAGCTGTTGCCCGCGACTTCGTCCGTGTCAGTATAGTATAATAACAAAGATAGATAATTTTGCCCTCTTTCCTTACCCAAGGTGGGTAAGGTAAGAGGGTGTACCATGTACTGCGGACGTGAAGAAACAGACAAACAGATACACTTACGCATTTATATAACTAGTATGGATGTCAAAATATCTCATCTCCACGTACCTAGAGATCAGTATAGAGCAAAATAAATGAATAATTTAAAATGCAGCGTTCCCCGGGACCCCGGGTTATCTTCCACAACTTTTTTTATTCCCAAAACCCCCGACATACTTCATTTCATCAAAACACCGGCAGCCGTTGCCAACAAACAAGATACATAACTACATTGCAAGATGATTGCAAGTATACAAGATTGTTCAAAGCATCAATAATTCTCCTCCAGTAATACGAATAATTGAAGATGGGATGCAATCGGACTGGAACAACCCCAAGCGGTCTGTTTTACGACTTGGGAGATTAATATCTGGTTCTACCTTTTCCAATTAACGCCGGAGAAACAGATGTCTCTACAATTGACGAATTTTTATTTAATTTGGGAAAAAATTGTGAGTGTTTTTTGTCCATAGCTAGGTATATTTTGACACTCGTCAGGACTCAGGAGTATACGCAGGTATTGTAATGATCTTTAATTTTCTGAGGCTTTGAAAGCCCGGCTTTCTATTCAGGGTCTTTAGTCTACTTGCATTTAATATTGTCGTCAAAGTGAGAAATATTTTTCCTTTCAAATTGTATTACTTTCCAATTTCCATATTATATTTGTTACCTTGCTGTCCCAACTATCGAAGTTGTCTTGACTAATTGCTCCGGTAAACATTGTAAATCAAATTTTAAACTATTTTGTCATTCTTTTACGACCTTTTTAAGCTAATGCATAGTTTTTATCGCGGGTATTGAGCGCGGCGACTGAATAAAGATATTCCGTAACGAAAAAAACTAACACGGGGCGTGTTAGTTTTTTTCGTTACGGCACAGCTGTGCGGCGTTGCCAGACTTCAGCACAGTGTTTGTGTGCGTGCGACTAAACGCCCCGATCAGCCGGGGTATGTGGAATTCCCCTGGGCACTGGCGCACACTCTACCCACTAAAACCCCATGGTGCTCCACTCCATGCAGAGTTGCACGATAGAATCTACCGCAACATTCCCTTGTCACAGCAATAACATAAAAAAAATCATAGCCCGTACTGAGTACTTTAAAATCTAGTACTTGCATGTTTCTAATTAATTTTTATCGCTTCTCGCGAGAATTCCCGCTGAGTCCACCATTTATAACCTATAAATTCTCCGGCAATAGAATTTTCCGCCTCCAATATCCCTATTAAGGTGTAGGTGACCCGTTTGTCATTTACTCCCTACGTGATAATGGCGGTATTAACTATATCTGACATACAGCGGAAAAACCTGATAGAATTTCCGAGCCACTGGGCGCTGGCCTTTTGAAGGTCCCTTATACTATCGTAAGTTTATTTGATGCGGTGTTAAAATAATAGGACAATAATTATACTGCAATGCTTTCACACTAGAGGCAGCGGCCAGCGGCAGCATAGACAGTAAACCAAAAGTTTTGTACGGCGTTTGACAACGTTTCTGTCAATATTCTGACATGGCGTGAGCAACATGTCAGATTTTGGGCGGATTATTTACCGTGTGTGCTAGTAGCGCCCTCTGCTCCAACCTTTGCGTAATATTCCCTATTGGTGATAAGTGATAACTGATGATGCATAGCCCTATGTAATATCCAGGCTGCACTGGTCCACAACGGTCGAGCAGGTCGTGGACTACATCAGGAGCAAGACCCACTTCGTCTTGAGGGTCGAGCGTTTGGAGTCCCGCTACCAAGTGAATTTTAGCTCCTTTGTGGTGAGGGTCCCGAAGCATCATCTAGCGACCTTCGAGAAGGAGGAGTTCTGGCCGATTGGAGTCGTCTACAGGAGGTTCCGAGGACGACTTCCGAACACGTCGCGCCCCACGTCGCAGACAATACGTGTCTAGTTTTTAGTGCTTAGTGTTGGTTTTAATATAAATATAATATGTATGTTAGTATATTATAAGGTATAATATATCTATATTATGGGCCAAGAATCAAGATGCCTGATTAAAATAAATAAATAATTTTAAAATATGCAGTGAATTCATATAACCAACTGCCAAAAAGGAGAAAATGTGCTGTACGAGTATAATTATTTTCTATACTTCATTGTTCACTGTAATTCATTTTCCACTAGAAATTGTACATTTTTTTCTTATGATACACAAGACTTAGTAATACTTTAGTTACACTCCTGAATTTATTACATTTGTATAGCTTGTTATAACATTCATTTCGATGTTATAACTACCCCTAAAATAGCTATTAATTTAGATTAACTCGTCTCTAGAGATGATTATTCTTGTACAATTCGAAGGCCAAACCTAGAAGCCTTAAGGTCAGGTCAGATGGGACTAGCCCTGATGAAATATAGCACCATGGTCTTAACCCCGTCATAATACTCCTTAGACGAGGTCTAATAGTCTATTTCTGGCAATCCGAATTAAGTTAACCCCAATTGCTAAAATATTATCTATATACTTAATTAATATTAGAAATGCAAAAGCTCTGTTTGTCTGTCTGTGACCTCTTCACGACCAAACTTGCTGAACCGATTTGATATGGAGGTACTTTTTATCCTGGAAAAATGTACGGCTCCCCTGCGATAAACAAATGGCGTAACTCAGTTGCATGCGTCATCTAGTTCTTTTATAAAATAATATTTTAAGGACTTACTGCCGCACTCAGAGTGGAACATTAATTACTTAATTGTAATTAATTCAAAATTTTACATAAGCCCCATACATTATCTGTCAAACTCTTCATTAAATTGTAGGTTAATCGTAATTAAATGTATCTGAGTACGGCGGTTTATGTTTTAAATAAATTAAGACCTTTTAAATAAGCCTAATCTTACAGCATGACTGGTGAAGTGGTGACACATGTGGAGAGTACTCAGTACCTACTCGATTCTCATTATAAATCTGTAATATAATTAGGTACTTAATTTTTGACCAAATTTCCCTTTAAATAAATGAATCATGGACATAAGTAAACGCGCTACCCTCCCGGCGGTGTCCATGCGTCTGGATAATTAATAATTATGTAACTTGCGATATTATTTCTTGATTTATTTTTTTATTTTATATAATAGCCAAATAACATGTCGAGTACTGAAAATGTCTCACCCGTCATGTTGTAATATACAGAGCTAAAAAACAAACAACTTAGCCAAATAAGTAGACGCTTTGATTCTTATATAAACTCTTCTTATATTGCTTACTTTATGTGTAAAACTATCTTATTTGTACAAGTCTGAACATTTTTCCTCCATTTATCGACATTTTTATTTGCTTAGGACCGTATTTATGATATTTGCACGAATATCGGAAACAATCGAGTTTTCCACGAATTTTTGAAGGAAAACCTTAAGGTGCCTTTCCGAATATTGACACAAGCGACCGCGACCGACAAAAATTCAAAGAAAATGCCTCTGTACGACACAGGTTTAATTTTCTACCAACATTGGTCTAGCGACCCAAGCCACCGCCATTTGTAGTGGCGGAAAGCAAAATGAAACCTATAGTATATGTGATGAAGTGGCGTTTTAATTTGTCGGTCGCGGTGTCTTGCAGCAAAGATCGGAAAGCAACCTTTGCTTTCAACACAATCTCAATCAACTTAAGTCGATCTCAGCATTAGTACTCTCGACATCTACACTGGCGCTGGATCGTGCGGTGGCCCAATTTGTAACTAATCAGGATCGAAAATTTTAAGTTTTTTTTTTTTTAATTAAATAAGGGGGCAAACGAGCAAACGGGTCACCTGATGGAAAGCAACTTCCGTCGCCCATGGACACTCGCAGCATCAGAAGAGCTGCAGGTGCGTTGCCGGCCATTTAAGAGGGAATAGGGTAATAGGGGAAGGCAGGGATGGAAAGGGAACGGAATAAGGGAGGGTAGGGAAGGGAATAGGGTAGGGGATTGGGAAATTTTGGATTGGTACTACTAATATAATATTATATTCTGTGGTTTGGTCAACGCGATGTCGACTGATTCAAGTTTGTTTAGAGGATCACGATCGAAATTCAATGAATTCAAATCAACATCGGACAGGCACTTGCATAGAAAATTATAGTTCAGAGCTGCAAATTCTTACAATATTAATTATTTAAGTAACTAGATGACCCGGTGAACTTCGTATTTCGTATCCCTTCCCTATTCCCGCCCCCCCTAATATAAACTTTCCCTGGACTTCCACGAATATTTTAAAACTAAATTTAGCCAAATCCGTTCAGCCGTTCTAGAGCTTAAGCGAGACGAGAGAATAATGCATTTTTATTTATATTATAGACTAGCTGTTACCCGCGACTTCGTCCGCGTTAGCATAGTAGATCACATCCCAAGTATTATTTATTGTACAAAAATATTCAATATACAGAATTGACTTTCCTACGATTTTATTATATAGAGATATTTCGCGCGGCTTTGCTTGCGTAATTTAGGAATTTCACGCAACCGTACATTTTTCCGCAAAAAATAGCTTTTGTTCCTTAACGTGGTCTATTCATCATGTTTGCCAAATAACATAAAAATTGCTCCAGTAATAATTTTCCTCCGTTTTTTCCACATTTTCCTCTATTTCTTTGCTCCTATTAGTCTAAGCGAGATAAAATATAGCCTATAGTCTTTCTCGATAAATGGGCTATCTAACACTGAAAGAATTTTTCAAATCAGACCAGTAGTTCCTGAGATTAGCGCGTTCAAATAAGCCATTTCAAATAATTTATCCCGTTTATTCGACATTTTCCTCTATTTCTTCGCTCCTATTAGTCTTAGCATGATAAAATGTAGCCTATAGCCTTTCTCAATCAATGGGCTATCCAACGTTAGTTCCTGACATTAGCGCGTTCAAATAAACCCTTTCATACAATTTCCCCCGTTTTTTCGACATTTTGCTCTATTTCTTCGCTCCTATTAGTCTTAGCGTGATAAAATATAGCCTATAGGCTTCCTCAATCAATGGGCTATCCAACAGTAAAATAATTTTTCAAATCGGACCAGTAGTTCCTGAGATTAGCGCGTTCAAACAAACAAATAAACAAACTCTGCAGAATTATAATATTAGTATAGATAACAAAAGTAAGTAAGTACCTAAAATACTGTGACTTGGCCACCTTTTGTTCTTAAATCCTATCAGAATTCGAACTTCAAGCAAAATTCAAAATGTACTCGAAGACAAAAACTCCGAAGTTAAAATGATTTTCACGTCATACAATTAACATATTTATAATGTTGAGCCCCGGAGTCAGGCCAAGTTTCACATCTATTACAGGAAGTGGAATTTCGCTTTTCGATTTCACTCGAAACAGGTGGAAAATGTGTTGAACATTATTGAAAATTTATCTCTGTCATACTCTATCGACTGTAAAAAGGCGACAGGAGTACTACATTACTTTCAAACAACTTTCTAAGATTTTTTTCTTTTTGACCGACTTCCAAAAAGGAGGAGGTAATACGTTCGGCTGTATCTTTCTTTTTTGTATGTTCAACGATTACTCAGCTGTTTGTGGTCCGATTTTCAAAATTGTTTTTGTGTTATATAGGGTTTAACTCGAATTTGGTGCCATGTTCACAAAAATGGTGATCTGATTTAGGGATCCTTGAGGAATCGAGGGGACTCCTTGAAATTTGCATGGAAACATATTATAGTGATTTAAATTTTTTTCTGAAGTATTCGAGGTACATGTTACCAAAAAGTAGTGTCCGACCGAAACAGATTTTTCAGCCGAAACCGAAACCGAAACCGAACTTTCGGCTTAGTCTTAGTTTCGGCCGAAACCGAAAGCGAAACCGAAACTTGGTTAAACATTCAAAATTACGATTATTTACTGAAATTTATTGATTTTTAACATAAAAAACAAATTTTTAAACTAAAGAAAAAATACCACATTGAATTTTTTACTTTTGCGACATTTCTTACCATAAATATTATTATTCTTAGACTCGAATTACTTTTTGTACTATATTCCGTTTTTTTATACGATTCCAAGTAGATGCGTTTCGTCTCATTCACAGCAAATCCGATTTTTATCTTCTGAACGCCCAATATTCAAGTTTTAACTTCATAAAACACATGTCCTGTCGGTGTAGTGTATGACAGATCGAAAAACATAGGCGAAAAAATTGTTAAGTTGACAGTTTTCATAGATGTGCGTTTGGTTAGCTTATTTATCGTTTTTTGCTATTTGTTACTAAAACAACGTGACAAGGCTCAAAGATGATAAAAACGTATAAAAATCATCAATCAAACGTATAACGTACACTTAGATTCATTAATCGCGATTAAATAAAGAATGTAAAATCTTTTTCAAACAAAACGAGATTCACGTCGCCATATAAACGCGTTCATTGTTCAATAAGAACTTAGTTTAATAAAACGTTTAAGTATGATTAGTGAAATTCCCCTTAATGTATTATAACGAAGGATTACCCTAAGAAACAAGAGCAGAAGTTATTTGAAGTCATTTTATTTAGGTGCGATTCACCTAAGAAAAAGAACGCGCTTAGTGTACACTAAATTGTTTTTACACGTATAAACGCATTTATAGCACCAAATTGCATTTCACTAACATAAAGTTCACAACAAATCGGAGTTTTATTTTCAGAACATCCAATGTTGTACGGCTAAACTTCATTAAAGCCGTTAAAGTCCCGCCAGTGTAGTGTCATGGCGAATCGAAAATCTTAGACGAAAAAAATGACGCGTTTGGGTAGTTTATATATCGTTTCTTGCTTTTTTATTGATCCCCGTAGGAACGCATTTAATGAGAACTAAGTTTTATAAAACGAAGTTGTGGGATTGGTGAAATCCTCCCTTAGACATACTACTGAACGACGTACTACTGAAAACAAAATCAATAACTGCAGTATATTATTTTTATGGGAGACATGGACACGACCGCGGTCGAAGTTCAAAACGAAATGACTAAGCAAACTTGCAGTTGACTGAGGGCCGCAAGAGTGAAGCTTACGGGGAAGTGGGCTAGATAAGATTCTAGCAGGGTAGGAACGGTTTAAGTCCTAAGAGATTGCATGTCCAAAAAAAAAGAGTGAGGCGAGATGATTAACTAGATAAATCTCACAAGATATATCCTAAGATATCTTATAATCTCACAGTCAAACAAAATTCTTAAGTAAATAAAGTTCACACACCATATAATCAATTTATCATAGAATTTACTAAATCGTTCGTTTGGGAAACATTGTTAAAATAGCACGTAATTTGACAACAGTTATATATATTAAATAAGCCTGCTTTTATCGTAGAAATAAAATTCAATAATATAATTTCGATAAAAATAAGTTAAGACAATTTAATGAAAATAAAACGAAGTGCAAATTTTTTGTTTGGGACTAATCTGGAATACATAATCTCAAAACATGATTAAATAGATGGTGGCGAACTGAGCCAGGGCCTCGCTGGCAAGCAAGCTCGAGTTAACTGCGAAGTTTACCGAACGATGCATGAGTTTCGGTTTCGGAAACTAAGGCCGAAACTAGATTTTTGGCCGAAACTGGCCGAAACCGAAACCGAAACCGAAAGTTCGGTCGGTCACTACCAAAAAGTAAGACTTTACACCAGGTTTTCACCCTGGATTTGAAGGTACCCAACTTCAAAGTAATGAAGACTGTAGTATGTACAGAAATAGTTGAGATCTAGACAAATGTAGAAGGCAATATTATAGAGCAAGAGGTATTTAATACTTTTTAGTTCATATTGTTATTGTTTTTACCTTGGAAGTCGGTTTTAATTTTTTGAAATAATAATATAATGTAATAGTTTCAATTAAACCGGCCACCGTCAATGAAAACGGTGCGAGAGTCATTAATATTATGATAATTTAAGGGACTATACCCATACTACGTGACCTACTTTTTAAGATTTTATGAACCCCCCTCCCCTCCCCCTGGTGACCACGCGTAGTATATGCCAAGACCCCCCCCCCCCCTTCTATTGTTCACGTGGTATTGACAAGAATAATTTTTGGCTATAAATAACCACAATAAATGCCAGTGTCAAGTATAAAATGTCGAGAAATTTTTTTTCGTATGACGTGTGACCCCCTCCCCCCTCTTGTGACCGAGCGTAGTATTTTGAAGACCGAATGGGTCGCGTAGTATGGGTATGTTCCCTAAAAGGAAACAATATTGTGGAGTTTAATTAAGTTTTGACAGGTTGAAATTAATTAATAAAACAATGGAATCACGCGATGTTACACATCAGCCGTTTCCACTGACATCGCCATTTCTAAAATCTCAGAGTTACATGTTAATTACGTTTAATAATTAAAATATTACAGAGTACTAGCCTCCATAGTATTTAAAGAAATTAGACAAGTAAATAATCTGCTTTGTTTTATTTTGTGTAGTAAGTATCCACGTAATATAATTCTTTAATATTATGTTATGAATCTATACTAATATTATAAATGCGAAAGTATCTCTGTCTGTCTGTCTGTCTCGCTGTCACGCCAAAACTACCGAACCGATTGTAATACAATTTTGTACACAGATAGTCTAAGGTCTGAGAAAGGACATAGGCTACTTTTTAACTGGAAAAAAGGGTTGTAAGGGGGTGAAAATGCGTAAATTTGTTCAAATTAAGTTAGTTCCAAAAAATATTATAGATGGCGCCGTGTCGTCTCCTACATCGCGCTATCGCTTGCTCAAACGTGTCACTATAACAGGTGGTAAGGATTAAGCTTTCTATTGCGTTTTTTTTGAAATTATTGAGGAAAGTTGATCATTGATGTTTAACTTCGACCCCACACGGCCCACTCCCGTTTTAATAACCCCTGCGCAATTATCCATACTAATATTAATTCGAAAGTATCTCTGTCTGTCGAGCGCTTTCACGCTAAAACTACCGAACGGATTGTAATGAAATTTTGTACTGTACAGATAGATAGTCTAAATCCTGAGAAAGGACATAGGCTACTTTTTAATTGGAAAAAAGGGATGTAAGGGGGTGAAAATGCGCAAATTTGTTCAAATTAAGTTAGTTCCAAAAATTCATAATAGATGGCGCCGTGCCGTCTCCTACATCGCGCTATCGCTTTTTCAAAAGTGTTACTATAAGAGGTGGTAAGGATGAAGTTACCTGTTACGGTTATTGAGAGTATTGAGAAAAGTTAATAGTTGATATTCGACTTCGACCCCTCTTCCCAGCTTATAAATGTTAACCCCCTATTCTATGTTTAAATAGGGGCGTGTTATGTATCTGTCTGTCTGTAAAGTGTAAACATTGAAGTTTGAAGTAAGTGTGCCGCGGAAACACCTCTGTCGTGCAAATTTTTAATTTTGCAATTTGCAGTAATGTAGCCTACAAATTACAATCTACAATCTACATGGTTCAACGGGAGTCGGGAACTACCTACTATAATATAAGTTACTCTATGAAAGGAACTACCGCGCGCTATAAGCTGAAGTCCACGCGGACGGAGTCGCGGGCAACAGCTAGTTAGGATATAAAAATCCTTTAAATCGATCGGTATCAATAGATTTATATAGAGGTGTCAACCGAACACATAAAAGATTATAATATAAAAATGGCTATAAAAGACAGGAACGATAAAGTCCTAAGCCACATGGCGGGTAGATTCGACACAGAACGATGTCTTTTTAACAACCTAGAAACTCCACCCAGCTTGAGTGACCCCTCTCCACCAAGCCAATGTCACAACATCTAAAGGCAAAGGGTGGAGCAGCATAAAATCTAAGGAAATCGGAAAATATCGGATCTACTGGCCGCCACACCGACTGGGACCTCACCGTTCAAAACATTAATATTATTATTATGCAATTTATAAAACAATAAATGTATATATTTATTTATTATATGTATAACATATTATACTCTATTCTATTAAATATACATATACACATATATAAAAAAAAAAAAAAAAAAAAGTGTCCATGGCGTGATGGACCACAATTAATTAAAATTCATAATATTATTTCAATTATCCTTGGTGCGAAAAATCTAAATAATAAAATAACAAAAAAAGGATATGGACGAACAGTCTATAGACGGCCCCAATTTTATATAAAAAAAAAAAAAAATAGATTTATATAGCGTTTTCGGCATCTCGTCAACGACCCTGGGCAGGGTGGGTGGGTCGAATGAATATGATAATTGCCGAAGTTTAAAATTTCAATGACTACTGTATAAACTATGTAATTACTGGTATTAAGTCTTGAGTGCTTCGTGGATCAGGGGTTTGGTTCGGATATTTACGTATTCATTCGGCCTGACCTACCCACCCTGCCCCGGGGCACTTCTAGATGCCGAAAACGCTATTAAATCGATAGATATTTTATATCTTGTTCTTGAAAGAAAAAAGAACAATATTACGTGGTTTAACAAACTCAGACATAAACATCATAAATCATCACAATTTATTTTAAATACAAAATATTGTTTTATATTTGTAAACAAATCTATTCAAAGAATTTGAAAGCCCCATCATGTTAAGCTGCTCACAAGTCATAACATTAAAAAAGTTAAGTACGTCAAAGTTGTCAATAGTCATCTCCCGCCATCGGCCATTGTCATTCAGATCAGCGCCAACATAAATATGGTAATGGAGACCAGAAACAATCCTCCTCCCAATCACATAAATTATGTATAGACTTTGTATACCTTAACTCCGTGAGGCTGAACATATTTTGGGTATAATTCCATGAATAAATAGACTTATGATCTTCTTTGCAAATCTTTAAAGTAGGTGGAGAATATAGAGCCTAATGCTATGCAGGCTGAGAGTTGAGACAAAAACGTTTTAAATAAAAAATCCCACTTTTGGATTGCTTCAAGGCCAATGTTGATAAATATGGCGTAACATTTCATGTAATAATAATTATAGGTCCACCAGGATTTGATGGTGGATGGCAGATTGGATAAATTTGATCATTGGAATTTTTTTTATATTTGCATGTTTCACATGTATTGCTAGAGTCAACTTATTTTCTCACTTTTTGCCATCAGATTCTGGTAGACCTATAGTGGACCTATAATAATATTATTACTAGCTATTTGACCGAGCTTTGCTCGGTATTCGACAAAACACGAATATAATTACATTTTATAAAAATGATTCCTAGCTAGATCGATTTATCGCCCCCGAAACCCCCCTATATACTAAAGTTCATGTAAATCGTTGGAGCAGATTCCGAGATGGAATCTTAATAATGTCTCTTCAATAACAGTTGTAACTTTTATTAACTACTTTCTTTCCGAAAAACAACCACAAACACCTGCTAGTTGACGCCATATTGTAAATAAAACGCACATTGCGACGCAGCGGTGCGCGCTGAACTACTTCAATTAGACGGCGCCTTTTGAATCAGCTGTAGTGTTGAACGTTTTGAGCGTCTAAAATATTCAATCTAAAAGCTAGACGTGTGATTGAATGGCGTTGTTCAGTCAAAGGGCTAGCTGTTTGATTGAACAGCTATTTAAACCAGTCGGCTGCGACATATACATATATACAAGAATTGCTCGTTTAAAGATATAAGATAAGATAATATAAGATTATGATGTAAGTGACGTAAGTTTTATCCAAAGATTTTTCTGTTATACGTACCTAGGTCGCGCGTAGCTTATCCTGACGTTTGAAAACTTTGATGTCGAGACAGAAAGACGTGTACACCGACACCTGCAACCCAACCTTGCAAAAAACAAAGATAAGTCATCAGCATTTAGCAAAAATAATTAACACATCATTTCCACCACTAACTAGTATAATATTATACCAGTCTGTTTGTCACTGTGAGGAAAATAAAGCCGCATTGCGTACACAAGGACAGAAATCACCGAACTTACGACCACCCAACTCACGTCTTTTTATATGGAGTAGAATAAAAGGATATCTTTGTCACAATAATAAATAGAAATAATGCCAGTAAAACAAGGTCTACACGACCGAGATAGTATGTTATATTTTATTATAATGTTGTGGTTACTATCTGGGTTTGGTACTGCTAATATATACTTATTCTGTGTTTGGGTATAAGAGGGAGAGTCGGACTCGCGTACAAAGCGTTCCGTACCACATTTTTTCTAAGGGACTCCAAATACTTTAAACATAAATTTTCTGTTGAAAACAGAAATAATGTTTTGGATTGTTGTACCTAATGGTAATAACTAATAATATGACAAAACAAATTATTATACATGTTCATGGGCGTACCCAGGTGTACCTAGGTGTTTATAAAGAATGGGGGAGGGGGGGGGGCAGCTGCCCCAATATATATATATATATATATATATATATATATATATATATATATATATATATTTATTAGACCGGTTCAAAAAAATCGACTATTTTTTTTTTTGTACATGTTGGATTTTAAACTCGAATAACTTTTGAAGGAGTGAACTGACAGAAAAAACATAAGATTAAGAGCTCCCGTTTTCACAGGCTTCTTTTTTCATTACTAGGAAGATATTTCACTGCGGGTTTTGAAAAAAAAAAAAGTCGATTTTTTTGAACCGGTCTAATATATATATATATACACATATACACGCGTGGTCGAATAGCACGTCAGCCACGACACGAAGTTCGCTATGTGGTATTTCTGTGATTACGTATTTCTGTGATTACCAGAACGCGTCGTGGCCGTTTTCACTATTACCACAACGCGTTGTGAGCCATTTTTTCGCTCACTGAGCGTTTTCGGTCTTTGAGCGTAACATATATACAAGAATTGCTCGTTTAAAGATATAAGATAATTGAAATGCGTAAATGTTACGGGCGTCATCTACTTAGTTTATCATAAAGTAAGAGTATCGTTTACTATTGATGAAATATGAACGCATCCTAATATTATTTTATATTCTATAATGAACGCATCTATAGTCTATGAATAATCTGTGGTCCTCTCTCTCGAATACATGATCTTTCAACAAACGCTCCGTCCTGTTATTTTATTTTAATCCTCTTAAATCTAACTTCCATAATATCAGTTTTCTTCAGGTTATGGGCCCAGCACGCTTCCACTGCGCCACATTCGTTAATAGAAAACAACACCTGGACGCTCTGTAAATTGCCGCCTGAAAAGAAAGCAATACCATGTAAGTGGGTTTTTAAAACTAAGTTAGATGCAAATGGAAACATTACTAAATATAAGGCGAGATTGGTAATAAAAGGATATGAACAGGTATATGGAATTGACTATAATGATGTTTATGCACCTGTGGTACGCCTAACATCTATCAGATATCTACTTGCAATGGCAGCTAAATATCGCCTACTGATTGAACAGCTCGATGCTATCACAGCCTTCTTGCAAGGTGAAATTAATGTAGAGTTGTACATGACACAACCACCCAATTATGAAAAAGGAGACCAAGTTTGTAAACTGAACAAAAGTATTTATGGCTTGAAACAGGCAAGTAGAACTTGGAATCAAAAATTAGATAAGTACTTATTCAAAATTGGATTTAAAAAGTCACAGTTGGATCCATGTGTTTACTATATTCATACTGAAGAAAATATACTGTTATTAACTGTATATGTTGATGACCTGTTACTGCTTTATAACAATGCAGAATTTGCAAATGATATTAAAAGTAATTTATTAAGAAATTTCAATATGAAGGACTTGGGAAAAGCTAGTTACTATATTGGCCTGCGCATTCAATATGATGAAAATGGAATTTACATAGATCAAACTAAAAACATAGAAAATGTACTGGAACGATTTGGAATGGAGACATGCAAACCTGTGGGAACACCGATGGAATGTGACCTTAAATTTTCAGATAATGTTTCAGTGGATGTACCCTATCAAGAAGCCATAGGTTGCTTATTGTATATTTCTCAGGGAACACGCCCAGACATTTGTTATGCTGTTAATACACTTAGCCGTTATAGTAAAAATCCTACATCAGAACATTGGATAGCAGTTAAAAGAATATTTCGCTATCTTCGAGGAACTAAGAATCTAAAGATATTATACAAAAGTACTGTTAATCAGGAAATTATAGGATTCTGTGACTCTGATTGGGCATCCTGTACAGAAGAAAGAAGATCCTGTACTGGATATGTTTTTATGTGTCAAGATGCTGCCATATCTTGGAACTCAAAGAGGCAGCAAACTATTGCTCTGTCAACTACCGAGGCAGAATACATGTCTATCTCAGCTGCGACTCAGGAGGCTCTGTGGCTGAGACAATTACACTGTGAATTGTGGCCTTCCACTAAGGCTACTAGTATTACCTTATTATGTGATAATCAAAGTGCGATTAAACTTACAGGTAATTCTGCTTATCATACTAGGAGCAAGCATATTGATGTACGTCACCACTTCATACGAGACAAGGTCAAGTCCGGTGACATTCATGTTGAATATATACCTACAAACATGATGCTTGCTGACTGCCTGACCAAAGCCTTGGCAAAACCGAAGCATCATCAGTTCCTGACCGGCATGGGTCTGCGTTCAAGGGAGCATGATGAAATATGAACGCAACCTAATATTATTTTATATTCTATAATGAACGCATCTATAGTCTATGAATAATCTGTGGTCCTCTCTCTCGAATACATGATCTTTCAACAAACGCTCCGTCCTGTTATTTTATTTTAATCCTCTTAAATCTAACTTCCATAATATCAGTTTTCTTCAACTATTGATTGTAAAAATGCCGTTAAAATCCAATCAAAATCCATCTGCAGAATCTGCATCGACTATGAATATTAAACATTTTTCACTTGGCATCGTTACTGATATATTTGTTATCTGTATTTAGATATTCATAATTCATTTCCAACTGGCTGCCAATTCGCAAACGAAGCTGATTGATCGCAGCTATCTGTAAATATGATGAAAATCCGCACCCTAAAGCGCACATTGTGCGGAGCGGCACGGGCCGCGTTTTGGTACAAGTAGAACGCGCGATGAGTAGTCATGGGTTTTAAAACTTGTATGAAAAATGCTGCCCGCTCCGTTGTGCTCTGTCACAATGTGCGTGAAGCTTTACGGTCTACCACAAAAGAGCTATTGAACAGCTATTGTTTGAGACCTTTTGTACTGAATTTTTGGGGTTTCGTACCCAAACACGGGACCCTATTACTGAGTATGTAAAAACGGGACTCTATTACTGAGACTTTGATGTCTGTCCGTCTGTCCGTCTGTCTCCAGGCTGTAACTCAAGAACCGCTATAGCTAGAATTCTGAAATTTTCACAGATTGTGTATATCTGTTGCCGGCTGCCGCTATAACAACAAATACTAAAAACCAAATAAAATTAATATTTAAGGAGGCTCCCATACAACAACGTCATATTTTTGGCCTTTTTTGCTCTTAGATATCAATAATGGCAACAGGTTACAGTAACCATCGAGGAAGTTGATTCCTATGCAATTGACAGACCAACGTTATTTGGTCGAATATGTCAATTCAATGTTAATTGTGATCTGTCAGCTGGGTTTGACGTAACGCAACCAAACTACTTAGGTCCTCGATTTGCATAGGAATCAACTTCTCTGATAGTACCTACTACTTACTTGAATTTTTCTTTAAGTCCTTCTATATATACATGGTGTAACAAAAACAAGTGATAATAATTTAGGGTGTGTACGTGTTCCCTGTAGAGAGTTCACCGTGAAAGTAGCAGCGCTGAAAGACCAAAAATTTTTTTCACTTTTGTATGGGGGAACCCGTGACGCTCGGGCCCTTGCCCATACAAAAGTGAAAAAAAATTTTGGTCTTTCAGCGCTGCTACTTTCACAGTAAAATCTCTACAGGGAACACGTACACACCCTAAAGTATTATCACTTGTTTTTGTTACACCCTGTATAAAACTCAAAGGTGACTGACTGATTGACATAGTGATCTATCAACGCACAGCCCAAACCATTGGACGGAACGGGCTGAAATTTGGCATGCAGGTAGATGTTATGACGTAGGCATTCGCTAAGAAAGGATTTTGATAAATTCCAACCCCAAGGGGTTCAAATAGGGGATGAAAGTTTGTATATAATAATACTTCTTAACGCGAGCGAAGCCGCGGGCAAGAGCTCGTATAATTATATGTGTAATTTAATATTTAATAATAATATTAAAATAAAATAAAAAATCAAGGGCTCCCATACAAAAAACACAATTTTTGGCCTCATTTTGCTCTATGTACGGAACCCTACCTGCGCGAGTCCGACTCGCACTTGGCCGATTATTTATTTTCTTAAACTGTCCAACAGGTGTTTAAGTCTTTTGTGGTAAGACCGTTAATGTTTAGTACTCTTGTAGTACTACTTGTAGAGTATAGCTAGACTACATTTTCAATCCCTTCGTTTGGTTTAAAAATAGAAAGTTAAAAGTTTTTTTTTTTTAAATAAGTACCGTATACTTATTGTCTCTATTCTGAAATTTATTCTCGTTTTCGTAATGAGTCCGTCCTGTTTTTTTCATTGTTTGTACAGAATTCATCCTTATGTCATTACTCATTTCGCACAGGTCACAAAACCTTGTTTTTTAACCGACTTCAAAAAAGGAGATTTCTTACTTCGAGTTCGACCGTGTCATAAAGTTAATATACCTAGCGGAATATATTAACTTTATGGACCGTATACATAATTTGTGCTTTTTTTAAATATTGTTTGCGGATAACTTATATGAACCGATTTTGATGATACTTTTTCAGTTTGAAAGTCGATTCGTTAAAAGTTAATTTTTTGTAAAATTATTATTAATTAAGTAAGTACTTAAATTATTTTCCACCGACTTGTGAAATTAAAGCTTATTTCTAGAATAAATTAGGAATTAATTATTATGTGTAATGCCTAGATTTTATTATTTCTTAACTGCAATTTAACTATTTCACAATAAAATATTATTTTTTAAATAAAAGTTAAGATTATTTAAGTAGTTAATTGAATAATAATACATAATTTTAATGGCGCTGATAAAGTCTATTATCAGCAATAAAGTTCAAATGTTATAGTCGATAATTTCGACTTCACAGCATAAGCCTCTTTAGCTCAGTGGTAGAGCACTGGTCTCGTAAACCAGGGGTCGTGAGTTCAAACCTCACAGGAGGCAGCCTTCTCTTTTAATCTTTTTATTATTGCTTTAATAACTTTATTTTTATTTATGGGTAAATTTCATATTTATTTTACTACTACATAAAAATAAAAACGCGTAACATGTCCGTGCATGGGCATATTTAATTATTTTCATGTACTTTTTGTAATGATCATTATTTCTTGCTAACTAAGTGAGAATAAGTAAATTAACCCGAATAATCATAGACGTTTTTTACATACTTTTGCTTATAAATATGTATACAATATTACATAATTTATTATTGTTATTTACGTGAAATTTCTTTTGAGCCATTAGCAAACACAAAATACAGTTTGTTTATATTTTTCATTCGTTAATCGCTGCAAATGTAATAATTTTAATAGTTTAAAACCTCTATAAAAATATATATTAGTTAAAAACTTTACGTTGTTTTTAATTTACAAAATATTTGTTGTCATTGTTACAGGTCCACTGTCGAATAAACAAGAAAATAAAAAAACAACCTGTCAAAATAACAACCTGTCAAAATTCAAAAGCGTTCCAAAATGTTGCGGTACTGGCTATGCTTTACCAGTCTCATCTATTTGGCGGGAAACTGCGGCGCCAACTACTGCAGGGACGCCAACCTGTGCTGCCAGGGGCGCGACAGCTCGTGCGTGGTGCAGAAGGCGCACCAGAACGCCATCATAGAGGACCTAACTGACAAGCCCTGCTACTGTGACCACGCGTGCTTGAAGTTGGGAGACTGCTGTCCGGACTTCAGAGAAACTTGTGGAGGTAATTTATTTATAAAAATACTTGTGATATTATGCCGCTACGACTAGGCTACGACCAAATAAGCCGTTGCTTGTGTTATAGAAAGGCGGGGAAAAAATGCTCGTCATAATTTTCAGCGTCCTCTTTATATCTCAAGTCAAGTTAAAACACGTCTTATTTTTTAACATTTGCAGTTAAACCTTTTTTTCAATTCATCAAAAAAGGCGATAGGTTTTAAAATAAATATTTGCAACCCCGCGCACTTAGTGAAGTTTCCTTGCTCGAAATTGTTTACTTATATTCATATCTACTTCGAGGAAGTCCTTCCTTTGTCCCATTTTCATTACAGAAGTTCTCGCTTCCCATTGCCGAAGGTCGCAAAATATAAGATAGAAATTGAAAATGCCGTAGACTGTAGTTACATAATTTTATGCGCAGAACTTTTAGACACTTCAAATCTCTTTAATGGGGTCAAATCAGATTAAAAGCCTAGATACGAATCTAGATCCACTTTATATCTTAAAAACTAGGTTATCTATAATGATATCAAATATGTGATGCTATGCGAAAATTTGCTTACTTTTAGATACTTATTTATTAGGTTGAGGAAAAAGTTTCTTCGCATTTTATATAAAAATTCAAAAGGTGTTTTTAATATTATAAGTCACATATTATAATAAATGTAGAAGTAGCAAGCAAGCAGAGATAATACAATAAAATATAATACGCGTGCTACATTATTTTTAGTAAAGTTTAATAGAGAAAGATCTAGCTATCTAAATGTAAACAAAAATCATAGTAAATTCGTTTATTCGTGGCATAATATTATATTTTCCATAATAGTAACAGCGTATGACACATGAGGATCACAAATGAAATATGATTCATTTAATTTCCAACATACGCATTAAGAGGAATCATAATTACTTTCTTAATAAAATTAAATGTATCTGCGTTAGCAATTTCGATTCAAAATGATCTCGTAATATCTTCCTTTTGCGAAATTAAATTACGGATAGCGAAATAAAATATTTTAATCAAGTGGAGTTACTTAAAACCTAAACCACGGTTTAATTAAGCTTATTACTCCTACAATAATATAATAAAACAATAACAATAATTATTTCAGTTTACGGTAAGCAAATAAAATAAGGTTTTATTTTAATTTTTTCAATATATTTTGTAGTATGAAAACTGGGTTTCTTTTGTTAGGGTTGGAAAAAGGAAAACTTAAAAATCATAATAATGTATTTTTATTTATCAAAGGTAACTTTCTAGGTACTTAACTATAATAAGTATAATCTGGTTACATAAAATGCGGATTTGTATACAAACTGATCTGAATTTTTTCCTTTTTTATCAGCTCCGAAGTTTACGAGCAATAATCCATAAAGCTTATATCGATGATAAAATGCTAATCCACGGTGCGGTCTGCCTTGTATGAGTTGTATGTAATTTCCATACACTTGGCCGTAACCTCCTGTGTCAAGTGATAAAGCTCTTAGTATTAAATTCATACTAAGCCTCGGCTTTTCAGCTTAGAACCATATTTGCATTTGTCCCGCAAACTTGGCGCTCGTGGTCACCTTAGTAATTCTAATGACAGTTATTTTTTTTACGAATTAACTTCTTTTGTATTCCTTGTTTAAAGAAATCTGCATCTTAAACAATTTTAAGCGTACATTAAATTATAACATAACAAAATCCTGTATTTTTTATCAGTCTTTCATGCTATTGAAAATAAATATCTACCATTACCTTGGTTAATTCTAAGATTTACTATGTACTATCAGAGAAGTTGATTCCTAGGCAGACGGCGGACCAGTAATTTGGTCGCGTTATGTCAAACCCCGCCGACCGATCACAGCTAACATTGAATTGACATAAGCCGACCAAATGACATAGGTCCGTCAACTGCCTAGGAATCAATTTCCTCGATGGTACATTGTACATAATATACGTACATATTATATTAATTTACATTAAATTATGTTTTAATGTGATAAATCACATTGTTGTGTCGTGCCGTGTGCAGTATATAAAGCTATACAAGCTGCAGATTATTTCTTCAGCACTCGGACTTGATTACAGCTACCGAATACAGTGGCGACTAGCGAGACAGTGCAAACAGAAAATTTGATTGGCCGAGAGCACTGTATCACTTCTGTCCCGCGACTCTACTCGGTAGATGTAACAAGGCCCTCAGTCAATAAACTACTATAGTCTAGAGCAGGGGTCACCAAATGGCGGACCGCGGTCCGCATCCGGACCGCCGACCTATTGTGTGCGGACCGAGCATGTTCGAAGATGATCTTCGTTCATCTCAGGATTTGAGCATCTCCAGGATTTAATGTCAATATCTATAGCTTGCACCAATATTTCACTCCAAACTTCAGAGAGACAATTAGCTACAAAAAATGGTTACTTTTCTCATTGATATCTAAAAATACCTTTGTAATTTCCTTTGTTTAATGATTTTTTTTATATAAACTGTGTCAATGAGTTTCTAACATAGAATATCATTGAACTGTGTTGACCGCGAAGGTCACTTCATGTCTTAAAAACTAATTGGTGACCCCTGGTCTAGAGGAAGGAATATTAAAAGGCTCTTACGTATGAGTTCGGAAGTGAATAGTAATTTTTAATATTTCACGGTGGCGTCTCATTGTGAATTTGCGACTGTTCTCGTATTCCGCCCTGCAATTTCTCATTTGTGGCGGTTTCGTGTCGCCCCACGACGCACAATATTCAGGATGTCGCACACAAATAGGTACAACAATCAACATGCAAATACATTTAGCACCCGTCGGGGTACTATGAGGTTTATAGCGGAATTACGAAGATTATTTTGATATTTCGTACAAATACAACATATTTTGTCTTTGTGCTTAAAAAATCCAAACTACATATTATTAAAGTACAGATAATATATTGATTTCGTAGAATTTTCTTCGAGTGATGACGTGCCTCTACTAGATTTTATTTATTTTAAGCTTTTTCTGCGCTTTCACACGAAATTTGTGTTTCATCCAATATTCAACGATTAAAGCAATTAATGTTATTATAATTTTAATGAGAGGATAAACTCATAATAACATTTTATAATGTTGTGAATTGTGATAATGGTTTTAAAGCAATATCACAATATCTATCACAAACCTAAAGGCTGAACAACATGAAGTCAAAACTTGGGCATTTTCTTAAAGAGAATCCAGCTCCTCGATTTTTATTATTAGTTCTACATCCAGAAAATGGTACATCGACGGTGCTACCATTATAAGAAGTGTGAAATATGAAGACGCGCTGTCTTTTTACTTAGCTCTCGACAGTTATGAATTTTTAAGGAGAGTTTATTCGTGAGTTATTATAGTTTCATGAATAGAAAAGCTTAAAGTGTAGTCAAGACTCAAGATTAAGGGCCTGTTTCACCACTTTCTGATAAGGCTATCCACCAATTTTGAAACTTGACAGATCAAGTATGGAGAATCTGTCAAAAAAGTTGTGAATAGCCTATTAGGCACTTTATCAGAAAGTGGTGAAACAGGCCCTAAATATTGTGTATTAGAAATATATTATAAATTATGTTGTTTTAAAAAAGCTCTCCTGATTATACTACAGCTTATATTAAGTAAATATAATATAGCATGTATATTTACATGGCAAAAATGAAAACCGAAATGTGCAAACCAAAATCATAGTATACTCGTATGTACATACAAACCATACATAGAGGTCAATCGCCGAACCTTTATTGAAGTTGGTTAGTAAAGAAACCAAAGACTGAAAATACAGGTAGCCGTTTTATGTAGTTCAAGAAGTAGGTTCAAGGCAATTTTCAAAAGGAAAATTCTAGGTCTTGCGTACGTCAAAAGAACTAGAACACATAATTAAGTCGCTAAGTTTCTATCATTACGAGTAACATATAAGTTACAAGTTACCTAGTTTCAGTTACAATGAACTATTTATAGTAAGTTTTACTATGTGTCTTTATTTAGTTACTTTCAAAATGGGAGACGAGGCACTAACGAACGTATTTGTTTTCGAACGTGTAAGTTTTTTGACAGAAAAATTACTACAGTATGTACCTCGTTTTGTGAATTTTTATAAACGTTCTGTTCCTACAAAATTTCTACAGGCTTCAAGAGGCAGTAAGTATTAACTTTGCTAAGATTGGGTTGCACCCATAAAGTTAATATACCTAGCAGAGCAACAATCTCGAGCTGTCAAACGAAACCGAAATTGGTTTTCATCTGTGTGAAAAATATGTGTACGTATACACTTACACAACCATGATTGAACATGAATTCTATGAGATTAAATTGTCAACGTGCGGCACGTGCTGACTGGACGTCAAAAAAAGAGTGCTGCTGTCATGTAGTCTCTTTTTACCACGCAGTGTTACTGATAGTGACATCTCTCTTGCTCAGGCCTTTGTTTCTCTATTACGCTAGGTATATTAACTTTATGGTTGCACCAGAGGCGTGGCTGTAGTTATAGTTATGCTCAAAGTTGGCTGACATAACTTTAACCTTAACTTTGACCACAGAATTTGACAGATGTCTGTCGCGTTTATTTTTTTATTAAAGCTGCAGTTAATGCGATTGAGAGTATAAAAAATTGAATTATTATCCTTAAAAATCGTCAGGAAAAATATTTGTTATTTGACAACACTTTGGTCTTTAAGCCATACTAAATTTTCACGAAAAAATGTCGATGTATGAGCTGTTATAGTTATGGCGTCCTTAACCAAAGATTTGACATTTTGCACTATAGTTTTTTTATAAAATAAGGGAGCAAACGAGCAAACGGGTCACCTGATGGAAAGCAACTTCCGTCGCCCATGGACACTCGCAACATCAGAAGAGCTGCAGGTGCGTTGCCGGCATTTTAAGAGGGAATAGGGTAGGGGAGGGAAGGGAATAGGGTAGGGGATTGGGCCTCCGGTAAACTCACTCACTCGGCGAAACACAGCGCAAGCGCTGTTTCACGCCGGTTTCTGTGAGCCCGTGGTATTTCTCCTATCGAGCCGGCCCAGTCGTGCCGTAGCATGGCTCTACCACATATACGTATATAAGTTATAGTTAAAGTTACAGTTATAGTTAACCCACTCTTATACTCGATTTCGTATCTGTTGCATTCAGAGATTAATTAAATAAATATTTTGACATGACATATATTAAGCCCCATAATATATTATCTACCAAAATCTTCATTTAATTGCAATTAAGTAATTAATATTCGTATCTTAGTGCTGCAGTAAGACTCGGAACTAGAATTAGATAAATAATTAATTTCAACTCCTGAAGGCTGGATGGATATTTACTTCCATAAAAATTAATGGCTTCTTGGATTTTGTTATACTTATGTTAGAAATGAATGCTTAGCTTAATGTAAATATTTAGAAAAAATGGAAAGAAACATATGCGCCATTTTGAAACATCAAACAAGATGGCGTCACTAGCTACATTTCCCGCGTTTTTTCCTTCAATTTGTTTGTGAATGCGCACCTTATTTACCCCGATAAACTGAATATGAATGGCTGAAAGCCTATGGTTTGTTAAAATAAAACTCGGGGCCTCTCGGCTTTGTCTGAATAATAAACGCATGCTCAAAATAATTGAAGCTTTTCACTGGATAACGAATTCACACTTTATTCTGTTATATGGTGGAAACGTATAGGTGTTTTAGGGTTTAAAGGGTATTTTCAAAGATCCGTGAATAATAGCGATTTTACGGTATAAAAAATATAATCCCTCTATGGTTTGTACATATTATTGCTGATGTAGGAAGCTTTGAAGCTTTGAAGCTTTGAATGAATGAATGAAAACATTTATTTCAGACAATATGCTCATAGTGTTGTTAGTGTGTTAGTTACAAAATGATAATGACAATAATAAAATATTAAATATGTTAGTGATGTTAGTAAAAATTTTTCCCTTGAAACTTAAATTACTCCTTTGACTATCCTTATCCAATGTTCTTGGATAGGGCAGTCAAATCTATCCGCAATGACTCTCAGAATGCTGTTGTTGGATTTTCGTAGACGGTGGAAAAGTGAGGCTGTTTTTTTGCGTATTACCGCTTTAAAACCGTCGGTACGTGCAGAGGCAAACATACCAGAAGCGCTACAGCGCCACGGTAGTCCCAGCAGTATTCTGAAAGTATTGTTGTACTGGACGCGCAGAGTATCATAGGTTCGATTCCTATACCCAACCCATAGGGCACCCGAGTAAAAAGACTGGCAAAAAGCTTTGAACAATAGGATCTTCACTCGAGTTGCACAACGGGTAAATCTACGGGCGAGCATATTACCTCGAACCGCTAACGCTCTGCGTTCCTCTCCATATCCTCGTCATCCCTGAGGTCATCGGTCACAATATGACCCAGATATTTAAACTTTTGTACCCGCTCTAAGGCAACTCCATTCAGATACACTGGAGGAACACGTTCAGGACAATTCTTTCCTGCTCTGAAAATCAGCAATTCACTCTTTTTAGAATTATATTTAAGATCGTGTTCCTCCGCGTATAACTCACATATGCGCAGGAGTTTCCTTAAGCCACCTATCGAGGGACTCAGCAGCACCATATCATCTGCATAACTAACATTGTTCATACTTACGCCATCTATGAAGCATTGCTGAGTCGTTCAATGAGCTGGTTGATGTATAAATTGAACAGGATTGGAGAACTCAATTCACCCTGTCTCACGCCACATTCCAGTTTGTACTCGTCTGATAGAGTACCGGCCCATCTCACTCCGTTGGTCTGATTTGAGTACCAGTACCTGAGAAGACAAATAGTTTCAGGGGGTACACCCGCTCTTTCCAGCCTTTTTCACAGGAGATTATAGTGTACAAGGTCAAATGCCTTGGACAAGTCCAAAAAACAGGCGTACACTGGCGTCTTTCTCTTTGTGTAGTAGCTGACGGTGTGTTTTAGGCTCAATATAGCTGTTTCAGTGGACAGACCTGCCCTGAAACCAAACTGCGCATCATGCAAATGAATAAATTGTTCAAGAGAACCGTTCAATAGACTATCGAGCACCTTAGCTGTTATAGTAGCGAGTGAGATAGGCCGATAGTTCGATTTGTCGCACGAATCTCCCGTTTTATTTTTAGCTATCGGCACCACTATGGTACGCATTAGAAGATCTGGCAAATATGAATGACACAGGCATAAATTAAATAGCATGGCCAGAACTCTTGGCAAATGTACTCCAGCAAATTTAAAATGTTCGATGCTGAGACCATCATGACCGGGCGACTTTCCTCTTTGCATTTTTTTTTATAATCTTATATATGCTTTTGGCAGTAAATAATGTACACTGTGATCCGGTCATAATGGTATCAACATCACTCCCACCACAATGATGAGTACCCAGGGATGACTTTACAGTAAAATGGTTTCTAAATAAATCAGAAATCATTTTATGATCCTGAATACCGTCGACGGTCACAGAGAAACTTGATTTGGCATTTAATTTATTTATATTTTTCCAGAAAGCTCTAAAATCTTTTGCCGAATGATTGGTTGCTAGCATGTCCATTTTTAATTGATCTTGTCTATTTTGACACCATTTTAATTTCGACTTAAAAATTTTACGCGTCATCACCATTTCTTCATATATTATACCACTGGTTGGTTTTCCTGCTAACACCCATTTCTGAAACTTAATTCTAGCCTCCTATGAGCGCCGGCTACATACTTGTTCCAGCCGGCTACATGTTTATTTTTATGCCTTTTAACAGTATAGCTCTGTTTAGCTGCAATCGACAAAGCATTTACAATATCATTATACAATTTATCTATAATTATATGATGATCAGTATTTTTACATGACATACCACTGCAATGTTCTAATTCTGCAGGGTAATTAATGTCACGGAGCATTGAGTGACAGATTTCATTATATTTACGCACTTGGTTTGGCTGCCTTTCCCCCCAAATAATGTTGGCATACTCATTTTTAAAAGAGGACTGAATTGTTTCGTTCAGCTTATTTATGTTGCATTCAATTATAAGTGGGAAGTGGTCAGACCAATATACATCGTACTTTACCCATATATTGTTAACTGTTGCCCTTGCTGACTGGGTAACGATGCAATGGTCTAACCACCTTACACATCCGTGCGCATCACTACGAAAAGTAAAACTACCAGATTGCAGTCCTAGAAAATCTATATCAGCACAATACAACTGATTATCTGCACAAAAATTTAATAATTCATTATAAAATAATTCATTGGGATGCGCGTTAAAGTCGCCCAGAATGTAAAATGCCACGGTCCCACAGTTCTTTTCAATTTCTATAACAGATTGAATATTGCTTAAACATTCAGTAAACAAAGGTAAATTTTCAATACAATTAGTGAGCATATAATAACTAAATATTACAGAAGATCTATGGCCTACTGTTACTTTTATTGCCGCAGTACGAACATTGTCACATTTTATCACTGACACTGACTTAAATGCACTTTTTTTCCATAATAGGGCCACACCTCCATATGGCCTCCCGATAAGCAGGCCCGCCGCGGTATCCACCGCAGAAGTGCCAGGCGCAGAAGTTGTCGTCGATCGTATTTAATAACGGAAGCTCGTGCGGCAATAACCAGGTCTCCTGTAGTGCTATTATATCAGCTGTGTCGCAAAGCATTTTTACACCCTCCATTGACCTCTTAATAGACTTACAGTTATAGCTTGCTAAGACACATCTATTTGGCCGTAAACTATCCATTTTGTAACTTATTTTTCTGTGCCTCATTATTAAATGATTTAAAATTGATAAATCGCCTAAATGTTATTCCAGCGGGCCACAATTGAGCGTCTAGAAACATGCTAACTTTGTACTTGTTTACATAAATTTTAAAGGCATTGTACTTTCTGAGATTTTTCATCTTAATTTTTATGACAGAAACTGACTCACCGGTCTTTTCTGTACATACTCATTTATATCCTGCTCCGTCACATCACAATGCACGTTCGATATAAGTAAACAATGGCACTTTTGTATCAGCAGCTTTAAATTTATTGTTTACACTGTGATCAAGCTTAGCACGGCCTAATTTAGTTGCAAACTTCTTATTCTGCCAGTTTTTATAACTTTTAAGCTTTGCTTTAAAGAGGGAAATAAGTACTGAGAAAATGAAATCGTACTTTTTCACATTTTATAATTGTACAGAGTATCTAGTAGTCAATCTATACTAATATTATAAATGCGAAAGTATCTCTGTCTGTCTGTGTGTCTCGCTTTCACGCCAAAACTACCGAACCAATTGTAATGAAATTTTGTATACAGATAGTCTAAAGCCTGAGAAAGGACATGGGCTACTTTTTTACTGGAAAAAATGGTTGTAAGGGGGTGAAAATACGAAAATTTGTTCAAATTAAGTTAGTTCCAAAAATTCATACTAGATGGCACCGTGCGTCTCTTGCATCGCGCTAACGCTTGCCCAACATCTTTCTATAAGAGGTGGTATCATCATATGCACGAGTTTTTTCGATTGTTATTTCTTTTTTACGTTATTTAATCAGTACTTTATATTACGTACAGTGACGTAACCTTAAACCTGATAGTGACGTAACCTTAAACCTCAATGATAAATAGTTTATGGGTAAAGTTGTAATTGGGGGGCTAAATAAGCTTTAAAATTTGGCATAAAATCTATACATATAATAAAACTGTAGAAATGACAATTCTGTACATTAAAGATATCCAAAAAATAATAAGCGGGGGCTGTTACTACACCGCTATAGAAGCCAAAACTGTGGTTAGTTTTTTGTCTGTCTGTCTGTCTGTCTGTCTGTATGTTTGTTCCAGCATCACACGAAAACTACTGATCCGATTTGAATGCGGTTTTCGCAGATATATTTGTCTTCTCCCAACTTAACATCTGGTGTACAAAAAATTTCCCCCCCACCCCTCCAAAGGGTCAAAAGAGGGGGTAAGATTTTGTACCAAACTTTTTTCTTTAACACGAAAACTACTGATCCGATTTGAATACGGTTTTCGCAGATATATTTATCTTCTTCCAACTTAACATCTGGTGTATAAATTTTTCCCCCTTCACCAAAGAGGGGGTCAAATTTTGTATCAAACTTTTTTCTTCAATGGACTAACTTCATATTATTAACTGTATTTTCCAATTTAACATATGGTGTATAAAATTTTTCCCCCACCCCTTTAAGGGGGGCGAAGAGGGGGTCAGATATTGTATCAAACTTTTTTTTAACTTGAAAACTACTGATCCGATTTGAATCCCCCCCCCCCCCCTCAAACGGACCAAAGAGGGGGCAGATTTTGTATCAAACTTTTTTCTTGAATAAACTTACTTACATCATATTATAAACTGTATTTTCCAATTTAATATCTGGTGTACAAAATTTTTCCCCTCACCCTTCTAAGGGGACAAAAGAGGGGGCAAGATTTTGTATAAAACTTTTTTCTTTAACACGAAAACTACTGATCCGATTTGAATACGGTTTTTGCAGATATATATGCCTTATTCAAACTTAGCATCTGCGCCGCCCCTATCCCCCCCCCCCCCCCCCCACCTGGTAATGTTGCCAACCAAAAACATGTTGCGTCGTTAGTGTTGAGTTTTAATTCTCCTTTAGGAGCAATCAAAGTTATTTATTAAAAGTGAAATTAATCTAACCAAAACTAAACATACGGAGTCTATTTAACCAAAAAAAATTGGGTGTTATTTTTTTTCAATGACATATTTTATCCTATTTAAAATCATTGCAGAACGGTCACTCGCGGCGCGGGGGAATGAGAGGGGGTAACGCGAGGGGAGGCGCGCGCGCGGGGTCACATCACGTGCGGGCGACGCGTCGTGTCCATTAATTGTAGTGTTTTTTAGGATAACTTTCGGAAGCTATTTCTCAACATTTTAGTACTGAGTGATTGTAAAAGTAAAAATACGTGTATTTTTATTTTTAACAAGGATCAATATATCAAAATTTGGCAGGAAGGTTTAATTGCACCCCGTATATTGTGTACTTTAATATTAATATTAAAAATAAAATAAATAAGGGGGCTCCCATACAAAACACTATATTTTTTTCACTATTTTCGCTCTTTAACGGTACGGAACCCTTCGTGCGCGAGTCCGACTCGCACTTGGCCAATTATAATTTTCTGAAAAGTTGATAGAAAACAATAAGAAATTGTAGTAAGTATACTTCATTATATTCCTTTGCTGAGCATTTTTTAATAACTGCTCTTTAATATAATAATAAAATCGCATAAAATAGAGCATCGAAAATGCCCATAATTTCCCTGGGAAAATGAAAACAAACGTTTACTTTATGAAGTGACACAGGGTAATTAAAATGCATGAAATAATAAATTGTGTGTATTTAGGCGAATATTTTTTATAAAGGTATATATTTTATCCTTTTTAAAATCCATAATATTGTGGATAGTATTCTATATCGGTGTTATTAACATAGTGTACCATAATGATAAACTTTCATTTCATAATTTATTTTAAGAAATCTTTTAAAGTTTTCTACATTTGGTATGAAAATATCATTATAGGTGATAGGTAATTATTCGCAGTTTTGTTCAGAGTTTTAGTATTACGTCGACCGTGGACAATCCATAAAGTATAATAAGTAATATACCTAGCGGAATAGAGAAACAAAGGCCTGAGCAAGAGAGATGTCACTATCAGTAACACTGCTTGGTAAAAAGAGACGTGTGATACATGACAGCAGCACTCATTTTTTGACGTCCAGTCAGCACTGTAAATTCATGCTTGTGTATTATTATTATTATTATTCATTTACGTACACATATTTTTACACACAGTGAAGCCAATTTCGGTTTCGTTTGACAGCTCGAGATTGTTGCTCTATTCCGCTAGGTATATTAACTTTATGGGACAATCACAGACGAATAATGAATATGTATAAGTACGTTTGTCATCGCTTGTCGATCATGATGGGTCATCATGAGGAAGCCGCATGCAGCATTTAAGAACACCACGCAAAATCCCACATAGTAAAATATATCCAAGTTTATTTTATTTATTGTTTTACACAGGAGATTTTTCCCCAGCGGAAAACATCACTCCCATAGTATATTAATTACAGAAACAATGCAAAATCAACACAAAGAGAGAAAAAAAAGATACAAAAACAAAATATGCTAACGCCGACTAACACAACATTTAAAAAAGTTTATAAAGCCCTCTGGCAGCTGTAGAATTCGGAGAGGACAAAACATTATTACAAAATGCGACTTGAAATTTATAATTAAATTAATACAAAAAAATAATCGTGTCTCTCGGCCGCGGCCCGGACACATTCCATCAGTACGTGATAGACGTCCTCCACAGACCACAACGTTACACTCCTCACAGTTGGGACTCGGCGTCTTCCTCGTAAGGAAACCGAAAGCGTTCAATGGAAAATATATCCAATTACAACTACCCCCTTTACTTTGTTACTTTCTGCTCTGAAGCGGGAGCACCGAAGAGGGGAGAAGCGAAGCGGATTGTAGCGAAGCGTAGAGAAGCGAAGCGAGGAGAAGCGAAATGGGCGGGGGTTGCGAAGCGGCGAGTACCGAAGCACAATGCGAAGCAGTGACCGGACAGTCCGATATTTGATACCCTTTGATTCGATCAACCGCTAACCGTAATATCTTTAAATGATATAAATAGGATACTGTTAAAAGGAATTATATTAACAACAACGTAACAAGTTGTTGCCCAAGTCCTCGTCCGTGTCAGCACGTTATATTAAGATCCGCGTTTTTTTTCGTCACATTTTACACAGATTCTTCGCTTTTATTGGTTACAGCAAGATGTAGGTCGTTCTCACAGAATATGTCGTACTATATGATATCAAAGAATTCTATTTAACATCAGTTTAAATAGAAATCTTTGTATGATATACCCCTTCTTCATATAAGGCCTTCATCGATAAAAGGACATTTCTTAATAGCTCGTTGGAACAAACTTTTTATGTTTATAATTTGTGTTAACGTGCTCGAAGTTTCGGCTTTGGCTTTGGCTACACAGCCGAACTTTCGGCTTTGTACCTACTCAATTATTGCGATCAAAGCCGTAAAATCGTCATTAAACTGTCAACAGCTATACTACAGTTAATTAATTATTTTTTTAAATTTTAACCACAGCTATAATTAATTACCAGACAATCATGAAGCTAATGTAAATTTTCAGCTGAATAAAGCAGACAATAATTATATTATTATAGCCAGCTATTTTCCAATTCCTATTCACCTGTTCAGGGAATTTCGTTTGCCATTGCATGCCGTTCACAGGACTAAAGTTAATTTATGAGCTCGCGGACGAGCTACTCGTGACCGCGACCGGCCACTGCTGTCAACGACAACTTGTTCAGATAGAGAGGGGGCGACTAAAGCAAAATAGATGGTCCTGTAATTCATTTTTTTACTTAATAATAAGCAATGAATTGTTTCATTTTTTAACCGACTTCCAAAAAGGAGGAGGTTATATGTTCGGCTGTGGATATTTTATTTTTATTTGTGTACTAGCTGTCCCGGCAAACGTTTCTTTGCCATATAAAGTATTTCGCCCATATTATTTTATTGAAGTGATTAAATAAGTATAATATAATAGTATAATAAGTATAATAAAACAATGGTCACCGTCAGTCTCGAGTTGTATTAATTTACTATTATTTATTCAACAGAAGTGACACCTGTAGATAACTGGCGGGGATAACTAATGAAATGACGATTGATCAGTTTTCGACCGGAGAGGAAAAATGATTAAATTACTAAAATGGCTATTAAAAAATAAGGGTTGATCGTAGAAGGGTGA
The DNA here is from genome assembly GCF_905147365.1 of Aricia agestis. Taxonomy (NCBI): domain Eukaryota; kingdom Metazoa; phylum Arthropoda; class Insecta; order Lepidoptera; family Lycaenidae; genus Aricia; species Aricia agestis. Next base: position 18,166,866 of record NC_056411.1, read on the forward strand.
AAATTGAGGATTGTATGTATTTTTGTATGTTGTATCATAAAAAAATAGAAATTAAAAATTTTGTCTAAAAAATTAAAAAAAAAATTAGGGGTGGACTACCCCATACATTTAGGGGGATGAAAAATAGATGTTGGCCGATTCTCATAGATACCGGATAAGCTCAAAAAAATTCATCAAAATCGGTCAAGCCGTTTCGGAGGAGTATGGCAACGAAAACTGTGACACGAGAATTTTATATATTAGATATGTTCAACGATTACTCCGCCGTTTGTGAACCGATTTTTTAAACATAGATCGTGGAAAAACGAGACACAATAGAATTTCTATTGTATCTCAGTCATCGGTGACCGTATGGGGCTTGATGAATGAATCTTAAATCTTAAAATTTTCTCGAAAGCATCTAAATCATGATTGATTATGATTTTTTTGCTTTATTTGCCCTCTTAATACAAAAAGTAAATAATATCCTAAAGAGTCTATAACGCTATCAATTTCAGAGTTTATAAACCTACCAAGAAAAATTGCACACGAATTTCGTCGAAACTTCAACAGAGATATAATATTAAGTATATTATAATATTATATTGTATTGAATCCCAAACATAGAGATATTAAATCATATTGCAGACTCCACAACATGGCACACGTCTTCTTTCCGCAGACTCGCTAAAAGCATCATTTATTGTCTAAGATTTCAACTCTATTTCTTGGCTACGGCAAAGTTTAGAGCAATGATATTGTAGACCAATAAGGTATAACTAAGTAAGTTATCAATGGCTTGCTGCTGTATACCCCGATGTGGTTTAAACATCTCAACTGTGTAGGCACATAAAATTTTTTTTCTATTCTCTAACCACAAATTCACAACAGTCGCGGTAGCCGGCTACAGCGACCACACACCACACGACCGCAGCTCGTCTGCGCCATGCGGCATATCGAGCTGGACAACAGCACAAAGAGCTCACTGGGAGTAATGAGCTGCCAATAGATATGCTATCATTCTGTATGTGATACAGCGAGTCCTAAACAATGTGCTGTATTGAGATTAATTTAAAAGCTTTATATTTTATTACTCGATGTTGCCCGTTCGTCAACTGAAATTGGTTTATCAGTTAACATATTTTTATAAAAACTATTCTATGTCCATTTTTTTCCGGAGTTCAAAGTGTCTCCATAAGTCTATACTAAGTATTAAAAGAAGGGCCGAGGAGGTCATAAGTTCGGCTGTGCATATTTATTATTTTGTAAAGGAATTGTTGTTTTGCAATCTGATTTTATTTTAATAGACATGTACGAAATATTTATAGACAGTGCACAGAACATAAATTATATTTTGTAACAAAACATGCACTATATTCAACAACGTAAAGTTACCCCAAGCTTAGAAGCCTTTTAAGCTCATCTAGATGAAGTAAGGTATTATGTGGATACAGAATAATTATTTAGACTGGACTCTGACTCTTTAGACTGGACTGAAGTATTATAATTTATAATACTACCTATATAAGCTAACAATATACTTACTATGGAATTACCAAAATAATTTCCTGAATCTGCAGTTTCAGTGTTTGTTGTCATTACCTGACAGCTCCAAGAGGGTTTAGTTATGATTTTTTTTGGTTAAAAAACTAAAAATATTAGGTTTTTGTGTTAGTCGTAAGTCGGATTTGAATGTTGAAGTCTTTTTTAAGATTTTCTTTGACACGACGTGAAAAAAGACGCTGGGTACATCGTAGTTGTAACTCTAGAGGTACACACAACATAATATATTCAAATCACTATATATTATACTTCTCTAATGTAAGCGAGTTTTCCATGAACATAAAGGTTGTCTGAAAAAAATCGCCTATCCCAACATTTTTGTTTTTTTTATGAAATAAGGGGGCAAACGAGCAAACGGGTCACCTGATGGAAAGCAACTTCCGTCGCCCATGGACACTCGCAGCATCAGAAGAGCTGCAAGTGCGTTGCCGGCCTTTTAAGAGGGAATAGGGTAATAGGGGAGGGTAGGGAAGGGAAGGGAAGGGAATAGTTGAGGGTAGGGAAGGGAATAGGGTAGGGGTTAGGGGATTGGGCCTCCGGTAAACTCACTCACTCGGCGAAACACAGCGCAAGCGCTGTTTCACGCCGGTTTTCTGTGAGAACGTGGTATTTATCCGGTCGAGCCAGCCCATTCGTGCCGAAGCATGGCTCTCCCACGTATAAACATACTTTAATTTTTTTTATGTGAGTGTATTTTTTTTGTGAATAATTTTTTTACCGTGATGTTTAAATGTAGTAATGGGGCGAAGTCTATATAATAAGCAAAAGTGTGAGTAATATTCCACACTGTAGTGTGTGGACTGTAGAGTGTAGAGTGTAGAGTGTAGAGTGTAGAGTATACCTAGAGTCGAATTCGCGTGAACAACGAAACTTTTTAATTTGTTTGTGCGCGCTTTGTTTGGGCAGGCTTTATTAAATGCAGTCCTTTGGAGCGCTCGTGTTTTTTCAGTTTTTTCTATACTTTTGTACAGACAATGGGCGCTGTTAAATGGCAAGTTTTGTGCAAATAGTGAACGGACCGAACCGTTTTAATGGGCCTGTTGCGAAATTGGGATGAGAGTAGTCAGGAGAGAATTAGGAATTATTATTATGACATGATTTTTTTATGGTTTTAGATTCGTCATCATCAGAGGGACACTGGGTACATTACAGAGGTTTTTTTTTTAATAGATTGTTTGCTGAAATTTAGTACGAAGATACTTTGAGTCCCGGGAAAGAACATAGGATACTTTTTATCCCGGAAAATGTACGATTCCCACGCGATAAACTGATTTTGGCGCAACGGAGTTACGAGCGTCATATTCTAATCTAATTTAGTAATAAATAGATGTGCGGTTTGGATGTGAAGAGGTAACATACAGACACACTTTCGCACTTATAATATTAGTATGGATGTGTACATATTTAGTATTTAGCGTACGATAAAATTGTACGGCTTTCGTCGAAGTTACCTGAACAAGTTAGCGAGTCCCGGATAAACGCCACCTAAACTCGTAAAGTCGTAACTGTTCGGTTGGGGGACAGAAGTTAAGACAATTTCAAGAGGTAAATTGCTAAAAAGTGTGAAAGAAAATTATCGGGAGTATTTGACTTGCATTAAAGTAATGATAAAATGAGAACCTATAACTAGTATTTAATGCTGATTGTCATATTTAAATGTAAAAAATAGGCTTTAATTATTTTTTTTCATACCGGATTGATTCATAAGTAGAAACTATATTATAATATAAATTATAAATATTGGTGGTATGCTATACTGTACTCGGCGAAACATGGCGGTAGTGGTCATTGACTCCCTGTCAAAAACTTGTCATTTTCTATATCAACCGCGATTGACATAGAAGTGTCAGATGTTGTTAATCTCGGCTTTGTATAGAAAATGACAAGTTTTTGACAAGGAGCCAATGACCGTTACCGGCATGTTTCGCCGAGTACAGGATAGACTATAATATTATAAGTACATTCGTATTATTTCCAGTTTACGGAATGCGACTTTCAATACGTATTTAATAAAAACCGGCCAAGTGCGAGTTGGACTCGCCCATGAAGGTTTATTTCTATGGAATTAAAAGTTTTTGATTTATTTTTATATTTCAGTTAATTTAATGAAAGTTAAATAAGGCTTCGATCAAACCTACTAGACCAAGGAAGGAGCCATTTATGACGTTTAAAAAAAATCTAGCTAGATCTCGTTCAAACCAATTTTCGTTGGTATTTTTCATAGTAATGTACATCATACTTTAAAAGTTAGAGGGGGGACACACATTTTACCACTTTGGAAGAGTCTCTCTCGCAAACTAATTAGGTTAGAAAAAATGATATTAGAAACCTCAATATGATTTTTGAAGACCTATTCATAGATACCCCACACGCATAGGTTAGATGATTTTTTTTTTGTTTCAGTTTTACCAATGCCCCTAAAATTTTTAACAATTTTTCCATTTTTGTCTCTTATAGTTTCGGAGAAAAGTGGCTGTGACATACGGACGGACAGACAGACATACAGACAGACAGATATGACGAATCTATAAGGATTCCGTTTTTTGTCATTTGGCTACGGAACCCTAAAAAATCCAATAATGAACACAATATACGAGAATTTAACAAAACAATTGATGATCATTAGCTATACTAACTAGGCACATTCTAAAACTCTACGAGCAACATAAAACACAACTATTTATCTAAAACTAGCTGACCCGGCAAATGTTGTTTTGCCATATACATACTCACATAAATTATTTCTAGTATCAAAAAAGTAGATAAAAAATAATTCTCAGGCCTAACGAATGTACTGTACATACAAAATTTCATTAAAATCAGTTGAGCCATTTTGGAGGAGTATGAACACTGTGACACGAGAATTTTATATATTATTAGACTCAAATCTTTATCATTCAAACCTTTGCACATGAGCCGACATTGAGTCGGAACATGGAACTCGGAGTATTGACACCGGTGTCCAAATTTGGTAATAGCTGTGACCGACTGGACCGGTTTTTAACGGGAATGGAAATGCTAGTCCCGACTACAGTCCCGGACGAAATGAATACGACAAATAAAGAGATGAGAGGAAGAACCAGATAACTAACATTTTATAATATAAGGACTAATTTTTCCCTGTACTACCTACCTATATCTACCCTGTAACTTACCTACATCATCATAATATTCTGGTTAATATAATATCTGGCTACATAATATTAAATCCACAGTTTTTTTTTATTTCAAATCCTTTTTCCGGCCCTCCATTTATGCAAAAAACGGTAATTTTTAACTGTTACTTACCTGGTTCTTTCACTAACGTCTTCAAATCCTATACAGACGTTTCAGTTAATCTTATTTAATTTAGAAACCGTAATTTTTTTCGGGATAAAAAGTATGGGTGCCCCTTTTAAATATTTAACTTATTTTAATTTTATTATTAATTATTAAATTTAATTTAGTATTTTGTGAATTTTTCAAGTACCTACGTCTGTCGCCATTATTGATTACGAGCAAAAAAGGCTAAAAAATCACGTCTGTTGGATGAGAGCCACCTAAAATATTAATTTCGTTTTGTTTTATTATTATTTTTAACTAAAAATAAAACCGACTTCCAAGGTAAAAACAATAATAATATGAACTAAAAAGTATTAAATAACTCTTACTCTATAATAGTGCCTTTTTCAGAATTCATCTAAATCTCAACTATTTCTGTACATAATACAGTCTTCATTATTTGAAGTCGGTACCAGCTAATTTTATCGTGAGTTCAGTCAATGTCAGAATATCTGAAGCTTTTGGGACTGGTACCGACTTCAAAGTAATGAAGACTGTAGTATGTACAGAAATAGTTGAGATTTAGACGAATTCTGAAAAAGGCATTATTATAGAGTAAGAGTTATTTAATACTTTTTAGTTCATATTATTATTGTTCTTACCTTGGAAGTCGGTTTTAATTTTTTGTTAAAAATAATAATTTCACTCTTTTTAGTTATTTAGAATAAGAATAAGAATGGATTTATTTTTAGCATCACACAATACATCATTATATAAGTATACAGTTCGACTAAAATATTATAAAATTAACTAGTACAATGCTGTGTGACACCAAAAATTGGCCCCAGCTCAGCAAACGCAGCAAGCAAGCCCGCTGCACTGATTTTCTGCAGAGGCCAATGAGTGGCTTCACAGCGCTACTAAACTAAACACAAAATTATTTACAGAAAAAAACAAATAATAATAGCGACAAGAAGTCAAGAACTAGCAAATTAATATACAACATAAGGCTTTATGCGTAAATAACCACCACGAATGTTAACTATTCACATTATGTTACTGTCAGCGAAATTGTGGTAAATGCTTGCAGTTATCTAAGCGATGCTGCAATTTCCAAACTTTTATCTTTAAAGGTTCAGGAGTTCTGTTCAGTGCCTTTGGACCAAGAGACACCTTCGTATGAACTTTCTCTTATTCGTAACATAATATTATGTTTAAGTTACTAGAAACAACATTTTAACCACTATGAGTCTTTTGATAAATTTCAAGGATTTCCCTCGATTGCTCATAGATCCCATCATCAGCTCACCACTTTCGTAATTATTATACAAAATCAAGATTACACCCTATACAACAACACAAGAATTTTGAAAATCGGTCTGCAAACAGCGAAATAATCTTAAAAAACATCTACTTCGATGCAAAATATCACGAAAAGCATCAATAATTGGGTCATAATGTAAAAAAATTGAACATACAAAAAAAAATACATACAGCCGAACGTATAACCTTCTCCTTTTTGGAAGTCGGTAAAAAATATTTGTTGTCATAGCGCCAACAGAAGTCTAACTATAGCGGTTCTAGAGATACAGCCTGGAGACAGACAGACGGACAGACATCGAAGTCTCAGTAATACGGTCCCGTTTTTATTCTTTGGGTACGGAAAGACATACACACTTTCGAAATATAAATAGCGGTCTGGCAAAATTAATTTAGTAATGGCGAAGTAAGAGTTAATCTCTGTCGGACACGTCGAGCTAACTCTCATAATAGGGCCTTTCAGACGCTGTTGAAGAGTTAGCGAGCTTCACAACTTACAACTTTGTCTATTAACTCTGGAGTTAGATTTTGAAGTTTTTCTATTGAATAGTTGATAGATTATAGTAGTAGCAATATTGCATACACTCGAAAAATTATATTCTTACTAGATGACGCCCGCAAATCCGTTGTGCCAAAATTTTCTGGGATAAAAAGTATACTTTGTCCATTCCTGTTTAGCAGTTTTTTATGATTTGTATGGGCAAGCGTCATCAAGCGCCCCAGCGTCATGAGTCATGACGCTCGCCCATACAAAAGTTAAAAAAAATGTTGCTCTTTCAGCGCTGCAACTTTCACAGTGATCTATATAAGGGACACATACGCACCCTAAATTATTATTATCACTTAGTTTTGTTACACCTGTATACTCTAGATCAGGGGTTTCCAAATTGTGCGCCGCGGCGCGGCGCCCTGGTGCGCCGTGGAAAGGCAAGAGGGGCGCCGTGAGTCGATCCTTCATCATTATGCGAAACCACAAATATTATAAATTTCAATTATAATATTAATTATGTAAAGCAGGTAGATTATTAAATATTTGTTTATTACTATTTACCTGCTTAACCTAACTATAATCATCATTAAAGGTATTAATTTATGTATCTTTTTCTAATAGTAATAGTAGGGTAGGGCGCCGTGACAAAATATTTTACGTGTAACTGCGCCGCACCGCAGGCTGAAGAAGATTGGGAACCCCTGCTCTAGATGGATTAACCTGTCAACGACCTAAGTACCAAACAGGCTGACGAACAGACGCATTTCAAATTTATAATATTAGTACGGTTTCTCTAATCTTGAGCCTGTCAGCAAGATGAATACAAATTGTTTAGTAATTTCACGCGTGATCCTCCAGTTTTGATGTGTGTATGTGAATTAATGATTCCCGCGGAGTCTAAGCCGCTTACACAGTCAACTGATTGAAATGACGTCACATTTTCACTGGATGTTGTTGTGGCTACGCAGACGAGCGACTAATGCACGGTTTAAGTGGTTTTTGTAGGTTTACTCGCGTTTCTGATTGGCTGTCTGATTGGATGTTAACTAACCGTTTAAAAGATAACTGTCAGAAAACCAAAAAACCCGGTACACGCCTTGTTCAGCGGTAAAAACTGTTCTAACAGTTATTTTAAGGTGTTTTGTAACTGCGGCCTTAATCTCGAAACGGATTCGATTTCGATCGATTCGATTCGAGTTGATCTGATTTTGATTTAGCTTCAATCGTGATAAAAAATTTGACATCGCGTTGCCAAATGCCAAACTTCTTGATCCTAATTGGAAAAGAAAAAGAATCGACTTAAAAAAAGTTTTTTGCGTGACTAATACTATATAACATTTCAATTATAGCTTGGCTTTGATTTTTTTCACTTTTACATCAAAACTATTGGACAGAATATTATGTCAAATTTATCCAAATTCGGTCGCCCGTTTGCACCGAGCCTTATTCGAATTCGCAATGTGATCATAGCATTAAGCTTGTTGCAGGATTTGCATGAGTGTATAATTATTAATATTATTAACAGGGAGAACATATCGGTGGCGTAATTTGTATTCAGGCCACTGGCGCGAGTTTTTTACTCATTTCAAAAAGCATTCCTTTATAATAATTATATTAACTAAGGTTCACTCGGCGTAACTTGGCGGTAGCGGTCATTGACTCCCTGTCAAAAACTTGTCATTTTCTATACAAAGCCGCGATTGACAACATCTGACACCTTATTGTCAATTGCGGTTTATATAGAAAATGATAAGTTTTTGACAGGGTGTCAATGACCGCTACCGCCCAGTTACGCCGAGTGAACCTTAGCTAAAAGCCGAGCCGAGCGGGATCGCGTCGTCACACCTTGATTGACTAATGACTGGTGATAACACATCTACATATAAATAAATATAAGTTACTATATTAAAGCACAAATCAATAGGCGTGATAGTTTTTCCGTAAAGTGTACCACAAAATGTAAACGTTGTGGGATATACTGGGGCTCGCTTCGTCGCCCTGATTATGTTTAAATTTCCAAAATAAAACGAATTCTAATCTAGTAAACTTATCTTTAAAGAACTCATATCGGTTAAAATATAAAACACTTGGAAGATTCAATTGTGACGTATCCTTAGGCTGTTGGGACCATTTGCTAGAGTGGGGCACTCGACGCCATGAATAATACATCCAGCCCCATTAGGAGTTCTCACACCTTACTCACTATTTTTATGATGTTCATATTCTTTATACTTGGGATTTAAGGGTTAAGAATAAAATATATTTTGGTACTTTTAGGAGTTAAGGAGGAGAGAACAAGGTGTTTTAGCGTTGTATTTTCAAGATATATTTACGATAAATGCCGACTCGTTTTGTGTATTTTCGTATGTGTTTCGGTCTGCTAGCTATCAGTCCGACTTGAGCGATCGGCTTCCCCGTGTATGCAGGGCTTGTACCACGAAACCGTTTTGAGACTCAAACAATCGTACGAGAATGCCGCATCCTGCTCTAACAAACGAGAAATGACGTTGTTAGAGCAGGACGCGGCATTCTCGTCCGATTGTTTGAGTCTCAAAACGGTTTCGTAGTAGGTCTACAGGCTTATGATATAGATAACGATTATCACTGATGATCGCATGACGAGAGTGAAGGAAGAGAGTGCAGCTTTTGTATACAGCGTATTATGTCAAAATATTGCCCAATACTGAACATTGCCGCGTCTTTCAATCACAAATAAAATATTATTCAATGTTATTGTAGGCTTAGGGTTAGCGTCACTGTTCTTCGCAGAGCTCACACTTAAGGCACTCCCACGGCCGCAGTTATGTGAATGAAACTTAACCGAAAGCGGCGTGGGAAGCAATAAGATGCTCCCCCTATGGAGATTCCGTAATTTACCGTTTCTAGAGCCTTATTATCTCATAATTTGCAAGCTACAAAACTATAATAAAAATACAGCAATACTCTTCAGTATATGAACGTTCCTTTTATCTTAATATATGTAGTTAATGGAATCAGGCGTTACTTTGCGGAAATCCAGAGCTTAAAATTTAATTTGTTATTATTTTTAGCAATATTCCGCGAAATAAACTTCCACCTTTAAGTAAATGAGTGAGTGTACGCATAGGCATGCGTACAGCACCTCCCTCCTCCCACACTGCCTATGCGTACACTCGCATGCAAGAACTTGCAAACACCACCACCACACAAACAATAATGTTGGCGTCCGTTAAGTCACTTAACGGACGTTGTTCGTAGAGTCCACATCCTGAGGATGCTCCGGTGTTGGGGCGAAACGCGCGTCGAGGTTTTCAACCTGCATGGTGGTGAGGGGCCTTGCACGGATTTGCCAACATTATTGCTTGTGTGGTGGTGGTGTTTGCAGGTTCTTGCATGCGAGTGTACGCATAGGCAGTGTGGGAGGTGGGAGGTGCTGTACGCATGCCTATGCGTACACTCACTCATTTACTTAAAGGTGGAAGTTTATTTCGCGGAATATTGCTAAAAATAATAACAAATTAAATCTTAATATATGTATAAAAATAAGTCGAGTTTTCCTTCCTGACTCCATAACTCCAGAACGCACGAACCGATTTCCACGGTTTTGCATTCGTTGGAAAGGTCTCGGTCTCCGTAAGGTCTATAGAAAAAAATATATCAGAAAAAACTTCAAGAGAAAAGCAGGGATTAGTAATTAATTTCCTATTTTTGTTTTTTATACTCATATCAGCTTCCAAAGAAATACCAATTTATCTAAATATAATATATATAAGAACTATATAATATTAGAAATATAAATATAAGAAATTTCCCGGGGCTAAAAGCATCTCCATACGCATCTCAATCGGTTCAACTTCGTGGGTTCAACCGTTTAAGCGTGAAGACGTTACAGACAGACACACTTTCGCATTTATAATATGAGCTATGCTGTACTCGGTGAAACATGGCGGTAGCGGTCATTGACTACCAGTCAAAAACTTTTTGACAGGGAGTCAATGACCGCTACCGCCATGTTTCGCCGAGTACAGTTATATAGGTCGTTTTATACACTTACGGATTTTGCCGAGCACTTTTCTTACTCACGTAACGAATTTTACAAAGCACTCAAAGTAACAAAGTTTGGTTGTTTGTGAATTGGACTGTTTTTTCGTAACACTCGTCCGTTAATGAGGTTCGATCGTGATGTAATTAATCAAGTTAATTGTTGTTTTGTTCCCTCTCAAATTGAGTTCCTTCGGCCGACTGCAGGAACTAATTGGGTGGCTAATAATAGAAGGTACGAATCACGAAGTGGTTTCGATAATCGAGGCGAAATAAAACCGGCCAAGTTCGAGTCGGACTCGCGCACGAAAGATACCATTGACATCGAGAAAAACATTTTATGAAAATCTAAAAGAGGTTCAAAGAATAATCAAGTTTCAACATTTAGTTATAGTATCGGAGAAGTACGGACGAAAAGACAGACTTGACGAATCTATAATTGTGTCTTTTTGGCTTTTGCACATAGCTGCGGAATCCTATAAGAATGATATTTATTAAAATTCTCCTTTATGTTACTGAGCTTAGACAATTCTTGATACAAGCGGAATCTCAAAGATTTTATGTAAGTAAGTATAATATTTTCTCGACAAGAATTTCTATGAAATTTATACAGGTATTGTTGGAAAGGAATTAACATATTATCTAGATTCTATAATATATATTATATTCTTATCTTAACTTATTTGTAACAGAGGTAACAATACTGTGTTTTGTGCTACGAATAATAAAAACTAGTTTTGTGGTTATTATATAACAATAAATAATTTTTCTTTTCATTCATTTTTAGGGTTCCGTACAAAAGGGTAAAAACGGGACCGCTAGCTCAAGAACCGGTAGCTCAAGAACCGCTTTAGATAGAGGTCTGAAATTTTCACAGATTTGTGATTTAAAATTTCAAAAAATGTTAAATTATATATGTACTTACTTTAATAATTAATAATAATATTAAAATAAAATAAGAATTTAAGGGGGGCTCCTATTCAAAAACACAATTTTGGCCTATTTTCACTCTAAAACGGTACGGAACCCTTCGTGCGCGAGTCAGACTCACACTTGGCCGATTATAATAGTAATAATAATAAATGCTTTATTCAAACACTAAGCCAATACACAGCACACACTAAAACATACAACCAAACAATAAACCAAAAAGAAAAAAGGAAAGTGCTTAACTAGAATAAACAAATAACACCGAAAAAAAAATGTAAAAGCACACAAAGAACAAAAAGAGAATGTCAACATTAGGCAGTGCAGTGCAATGCATAATGCCGAAAAGGACTCCCACTCAGGTATATTACCACGGCGCAGAACACTGCACCGCGGTACCTGATCTTCCGTGGTTCCTATGCATTACTATGTTACTAAACTAAACATACTTTCATTCTAGTTTTATTTTTTGTCCCCATTACCTTTATTTTTAATCTCTAAGTAAGATTTGATAAACGTAAAAATGCGCTACGCGCTCAATTCTTTCACCATTAAGATCCACACAGATTGGTAAAGATGTTTTCTAAAATATCAGACAATGGCATGACAATCAAGGGCAAAAATGCCACAAAGACAGCAGCAGGTTGTAACCAGGAGGGAGTGTAACCAGGAGGGAGTTTAATCCGTAGGTTTCTGGGTAACAACAGCTAACACCACAGTAAAGTCGGACATATCCTTATGGGCCGGCCCACAAGGAATCCATGAGGATTTTCCCGCCTTCCCCGTGGAAAAAAAAACAAGGGTATGACATTGTCTATGTACACCATGTGAATCTTTTTAAATTTTACTTCAAGAAAAGGAGATTATCAATTCGACTCGTATGTATGTAACATTTCCCCAGTTACAACTCTCCAGTTTTATGGAAGGGGTGAAATTTCAGGAAACAAAAAAAAACAACACTGAATTCTAGCTTTCAGCTCTCGCAACAGTTCAAATGAAAATCTAAATATAGACTGGTCTGCGAATTCTCGTTTTTATAAAATGTCTAAACTTACTTTTAGGTAACGCATTGCAAATTGAGATAAAAGTTGCAGACATTATTATGGTAAACGCTTAGAGTTTACATTTTCAGAATTTTGTTCTACTATATTGTGCGATGTATTCACTATTCAGATAAAATTCGTTAGTATCTCATTAAGTAAAAAGACGAAATTATTTTCAATTTCAAGTTCTTTCTCACACTATGATGTTTTCTTTTTAATAAAATAAGGGGGCAAACGAGAAAACGGGTCACCTGATGGAAAGCAACTTCCGTCGCCCATGGACACTAGCAGGATCAGAAGGGCTGCAGGTGCGTTGCCGGCCTTTTAAGAGGGAATAGGGTAATAGAGGAGGGTAGGGATGGGAAGGGAAGGGAATAGGGTAGGGGATTGGGCCTCCGGTAAACTCACTCACTCGGCGAAACACAGCGCAAGCCGGTTTTCTGTGAGAACGTGCTATTTCTCCGGTCGAGCCGGCCCATTCGTGACGAAGCATGGCTCTCCCACGTATAAGTCTCCATATAGATAGCAGTGGTTTCATTCACATTTCACCAGCTATCTAGTTTCGTTAGTTTGCTTGTTGTGATATAGTAGTAAACATCATAGATTTAGGGCCTGTTTCACCACTTCAACTCAATTCCATACAACATAGTGTAAATTGTATGTAACTAACAACCCACACTCCATGTATAATGATTAATATGGAATATTCCATAAATATTATATGGATTGTGCGTATAATCCTGACAAACAAACCGCTCGTTACGGGGCTTTGATTGGGTAATGTAATACACAACTCACTATTATGCTAACTCGCTCCTGCGATACTCCTAATGCCGCGGATATTGTGATCACGCATTCATAATGAAACCCCCCTTGTTGACGGTTTACGGTTAACAAAGCTAATATACCTACACATGCGTTTAAGTACATATGGCTGTTGTTAAGCATTAGTGTTTAATTCCACATAAAATCGGGTTTTGAGTTAATAATGCAGTTTTGTTCTTTATAACATAAGGTTTACGACAGTGAAATCCATTTTTTAAACCAACTGTAGCATATTCTAGAGTACAAAAATGGTTAATGCTTATTCCTGTAAGTGAGGTTTTGTATATAGCATTTATGTACTATGTTTCTAAAATGATTTGCGCTTAAACCGCAGAACCGATTTTGATAAAATTTTGTATGCAGATACTTTGAATCAATTAAAATGACATTAGATACATTTTTCCTGGAAAATGTACGGTTCCCGCGCAGTCAACAAAAATGAATTTGGCTCATGATATCGATATAGAGTACATGTAGATATTACGTAAGATTTTGGAGAAGGACATAGGATAATATTTTTTATCATGGAAAATGTTCGGATTTTAATTAAATTTAGTTAATGTAGAAATAATTAGTTTATCACGTGCAGAGTTAGGCAAGAAGTAATTAGTAATTTTAATCAGATTACAAATTAATCAGATTGATGAAGTAATTGTTGTGCATCTGAAATTACCCGTAATTTAATCTATACTTAATATTATAATTCTGCAGAGTTTGTTTGTTTGTTTGTTGGAACGCACTAATCTCAGGAACTACTGGTCCGATTTGAAAAATTCTTTTATTGTTGGATAGCCCATTGAACGAGTAAGGCTATAGGCTATATTTTATTACGCTAAGACTAATAGGAGCGATGAAATAGAGGAAAATGTAGAAAAAACGGGGGAAATTATATGAAAGGGCTTATTTGAACGCGCTAATCTCAGGAATTACTGGCCCTATTTAAAAAATTCTTTCAGTTTTAGATAGCCCATTGATGGAGGAAGGCTATAGGCTATATTTAATTATGGTAAGACCAATAGTAGCGAATAAATAGAGGAAAATGTGGAAAAAACGGGGGAAATTATATTATGAAAGGTCTTATTTAAACGCGCTAATCTCAGGAACTACTGGCCCGATTTCAAAAACTCTTTCAGTGTTATATCTTGTTAAAGATAAGCATGAGATAGTACTTTTTGCTGATGACACTTCACTAATTTTTAATGTGAAGAGGCGACAATTTAATTATGACGAGGTAAATAGTGCTCTCTCAAAAATAGTACATTGGTTTAATGCTAATAATTTACTTTTGAACTCTAATAAAACAAAATGTTTAAAATTTATCTTGCCAAATGTTAGGCAAGTACAAACCAATGTACTATTAAATGATGAGAAAATGAATTTAGTAGACACCACCGTATTCCTAGGCATAACGCTGGATTGTAAGTTACAATGGGGTCCACATATTGCGAAACTGGCAGATAAGCTTAGTTCTGCAGCATATGCTGTTAAAAAAATTCGTGAAATCACTGATGTAGAGACCGCGCGATTAGTTTACTTTAGCTACTTTCATAGCATAATGTCTTACGGCATCCTCTTGTGGGGAAACGCGGCGGACATTAATACAATATTTGTGCTGCAGAAGCGAGCTATTCGTTCTATTTATAAGATGTCGTCTTTGGAATCTCTAAGAGAAAAATTTAAAGAAATAAGGATTCTGACCGTCACATCTCAATACATTTTGGAAAATCTCTTATATGTTAGAAAGAACATAAATATTTTCAAAAAGAAAAGTGATAATCATAATGTAAATACTAGAAATAAGAACAAGTTAGCAATACCAATGTTCAGACTAGCCAAAATAAGCAAATCCTTTAAAGGCCAATGTATACGCCTATACAATAAAATCCCAGAAAATGTTCAAAATCTACCTTTAAACAAATTTAAAAAAGCAGTTAAAGAACGTTTGTGTGCTAAAGCGTATTATAAAATCAATGATTTCTTCGAGGACAGCACACCTTGGGAATAGGGTGGCTCCATGCAGGTTACTTTTCTTTTAATTTTGTTACATAGCTGTAAGCCATAACATTGTAATTTTCCATTTTTTTTGCAAAAGATGGCCCCGTGCGAGTTTCTTACGCCGGTTCTTCTCGGCGGGGTAGTTCCCGAACCGGTGGTAGGCAACGTAGTTTCTTCGTTCGACTTTCAAAAAGTGTATCATGATACCCATTTTGAATAAAAAGATATTTTATTTTATTTTTATGTTAGATAGCCCATTTATCGAAAAAGGATATAAGATATATTTTATCTCGCTAAGACTAATAAGAGCTAAGAAGTAGAGGAAAATGTGGAAAAAACGTGTGAAATTATATGAAAGTCTATACGTGGGAGAGCCATGCTTCGGCACGAATGGGCCGGCTCGACCGGATAAATACCACGTTGTCACAGAAAACCGGCGTGAAACAGCGCTTGCGCTGTGTTTCGCCGAGTGAGTGAGTTTACCGGAGGCCCAATCCCCTACCCTATTCCCTTTCCTACCCTCCCCTATTCCCTTCCCTTCCCTACCCTCCCCTATTACCCTATTCCCTCTTAAAAGGCCGGCAACGCACATGCAGCTCTTCTGATGCTGCGAGTGTCCATGGGCGACGGAACTTGCTTTCCATCAGGTGACCCGTTTGCTCGTTTGCCCCCTTATTTCATAAAAAAAAAATAATAAGAAAGGGCTTATTTCAACGCGTTAATCTCAGGAACTACTGGTCCGATTTGAAAAATTATTTCAGTGTTAGATAGCCCATTGATGGAGGAGGGCTTTAGGCTATATTTTATTACGGTAAGACCAATAGTAGCGAATAAATAGAGGAAAATGTGAAAAAAACGGGGGAAATTATATGAAAGGGCTTATTTGAACGCGCTAATCTCAGGAAATACTGGACCGATTTGAAAAATTCTTTCAGTGTTAGATAGCCCATAGCCCATTTATTGAGGAAGGCTATAGGCTATATTTTATCACGCTAAGACTAATTAAGGCAAAGAAATAGAGGAAAATGTGGAAAAAACGCAGGGAAATTATTTGAAATTGCTTATTACTTATTATCTTAAGAAATACTGGAGCAATTTTTATGTTATTTGGCAAACATGAAGAATAGACCACGTGAAGGGACATAGGCTATTTTTTGCGGAAAAATGTACGGTTGCGTGAAATTCCTAAATTACGCAAGCAAAGCCGCGCGGAACATCTATATATAAGAAAATCGTAGGAAAGTCAATTCTGTATATTGAATATTTTTGTACAATAAATAATACTTGGGATGCGATCTACTATGCTGACGCGGACGAAGTCGCAGGCAACAGCTAGTAATATATTGTATAAAATGTATTCTAATTTTAGTTTGCAATTAGATTAATAATTTAATTAGACTAACGAGTATTTCAATAATTATGCCCAATGTCCAATGCTGGTAATTATAATAAATAAAAACCGGCCAAGTGCGAGTTGGACTCGTCCATGAAGGGTTCCGCAGCAGCAATAAGTTTAATTTCTATGAAATAAAAAGGTTTTTGATTTATTTTTATATTTCAGTTGATTTAATGAAAGGTAAATTAAGGTTTACCATTTATGACGTATAAAAAAAAACTACTTGCTAGATCTCGTTCAAACCAATTTTCGTTGGTAGTTTTTATAGTAATGAACATCATACATTTTTTTTAGAATTATCATGCCCCTAATTTAGAAGTTAGAGGGGGGGGGGGGGACGGACGGACACAGTTTACCACATTGGAAGAGTCTCTCTCGCAAACTATTCAGGTTACAAAGAAATTATATTAGAAACCTCAATATGATTTTTGAAGACCTATCCATATACAGGGTGTAACAAAAACAAGTGATAATACTTTAGGGTGGGCAAGCGCCCAAACGTCACGAGTTTCCTCATACAAAAGTGAAAAAAAATTTGGTCTTACAGCGCCTCTACTTTAACAGTGAACTCTCTATAAGGAACACATACACACCCTAAAGTATTATCGCTTATTTTTGTTACACCTTGTATACCCCACACGAATAGGTTAGACAATTTTTTTTTGTTTCAGTTGTACCTAGGGGAATCCCTAAAATTTTTGATAATTTTTCAATTTTTGTATCAAAATCTGAATGCGGTTCACAGACTACATCTACTTACCAAGTTTCAATAGTATAGCTCTTATGGTTTCGGAGAAAAGTGGCAGTGACATACGGACGGACAGACAGACAGACAGACATGACGAATTTATAAGGGTTCCGTTTTTTGCCATTTGGCTACGGAACCCTAAAAACTCCCACACCGGTTTCGGTGGCGGTGGCCGGTTTCAATAAAACCAGGCCAGTTACGGAGGAGTAATATCATAGTGCCCAAGTGTGTGCGAAATACATAAGAGCTCTCTGCGGGAAGTGCGGGAAGGGAAGAAGAAACGGGAACTCTCTGTCTTATCCCGAGACATAACGTATATCTGCATACCAAATATCATCAAAATCCATTGTAGCGGTATAAGCAGAAATCATTTTATTTAACGCCTGGGAACCGTACATTTTTTCGAGATAAAAAGGATCCTATGGCCTTTTCCGGGACTCAAAGTATCTCCATACCAAGTTTCAGCAAAATTTGTTCAGCGGCTTAGGCGCAAAATAGGAAACTTTATAACGCAGTAACCGTACATTTTTCAAGACAATAATTATCTTATGTCCTTTCACGTGATTCAAAGTATGTGCACACCAATTTTCATCAAAATCGGTTCAGCGGCTTAGGCGCAAATCATTTTTGTTTATCATACGGGTACCGTACCTTTTTCCCGGATGTAAAGTATCCTATGTCCTTTCCCGACACATAACGTACTTACATACCAAATATTATTGAAATCCATGTAGTGGTATAAGCAGAAATCATTTTTTTTGAATTCCTGGGAAAGGATCCTATGTCCTTTTCAGGGACTCAAAGTATACCAAACGTATTAGTAGTAGACCCAAAGTATTTTTGGAAAAATCGGTTCAGCGGTGTGGGCGCGACGAGGTAATTTTATATAATAGGACATTAATGTTATACGTAATAAGCCCTATAGCAATATAGCATTAACCATTTTTATACTTTTTCTCTTAAAAACGAATGTAAAATTAATTTCTTTTTTCATAATCATAATCTACGCATTTCAACAAAAAAAAGGATACCGCACAATAACATTTTTTTGCTTAAAATAAGCAGAAAATAAAGATTATTCCAAAAAAACTTAAAACGCCGATTACTCAAAACTAGTCCGATGTGGGATGACACACCAATGCTTAACAGCATCCATATATATATTATTGTTACGTGATAGGGTTCGAAGGAATTGGAAAGAAAGACCTGCTGACTCTCTTGAAGACTTTATTCACTAAGTCCAGGTCACACAAGCACACACTAGGTCACAACACTTAGCACTAAGTCCAAACACTAATCACTAGGTCCAATCACTGAGCACTATCACTGTCCTAGGTCGTAACCAAGTCGCAGGTTTCACTGGTTCACTCACTATTAATCACTTATTGTTACTCCGAAATCGCCTTGATGATAGCTCGAAACGAACTGAATTCCGGGCCGTCTACCTGCGGCTTTTTATATGGCGAGACGAATTCCAGAAAGTTCCCGATTCACGTAAACAAGTAAACAAGTGGAACTTTCTAGGAGGCTCGAGCATGTACCACCTAGCGCCATCTAGTTTCGAGTAGGGGATTTATGTGTAGTGTGTCCCCTGATCAGTTTCGCTGGTTTGCAGCTAGATGGCACTACATGTCCGTATACCGTGTACCGTAACATTATGATAATATGAATAATTGTGTGCGTGCGTGTAATATAACTATACTACTATTGTTTTTATGTTTAGGTTAAGTATTTAATTATATGAAATTGGATTAAAACAGAGTTCTGATTTTAGCAACATACTAAATATTGTTGTATAATTATTTTATATCAGCTATCCAGCTTAGCTCTCCTAAATCGGTTATGACTTTTGTACTAACTGCATATTCTCCTACTTGTTTCAGTGGTGGACTGCGTAGTATCGGAGTGGGGGGCGTGGTCGGAGTGCGACACGTCGTGCGGGTCCGGCGGCATGGAGCGGGCGCGGCGCGTGCTGCGCGCTGCGGCGCACGGCGGCCGCCACTGCCCCTCGCTGGTGCAGCGCCGCGCGTGCCAGGCGCACCACGGCTGCGCGCCCGACAGCGACGTGCCGCTGCGGGGTAAGTGTAGCAACAGTCGAGGAGATGTAGAATTCCGGACACTTGTAGGGATGTTATGGTGGCCACAAAGGTCTTTCGACCGAGCGAGGTCGAAACTCGAAGCCCACTGTCGTCATTTCAGACGTTGCAAGGTGCGCAAGAATACTCGTAGTAATGGTTTCGTTCGTGACTGAAGAAGACAAAAACGACTAGGTAACGACGTAATTCTACATGCTCCGTGACCGGACTAAGGCTCTTACGCACTTTCCTCTTTTCCTCATTTTGTTTCATTTCCAGTATACCGTCGAACGTGAGATCACAGTTTGCGAAGGTTTTCAATATTGGTAAGGCTATTACACACTGTCGTCTTGTCGCCTGAGGCTCGGCATGTCATCATGGAGGCTGAGTCATCGGCTGAGGTGGAATCAAGCAATTAAATGCGAACAATTCACCATCAGAGTAATAATTGATTCATGTAGGCAGCTGATGATCTACAATATTTGGTCGCGCTACTTTAAGTTAATGATTGTAACCTATCGGCTGGTCTCGATAAAATCTGACCCAATCTCTCTATGAATCCCAGATAATCCCAGTTTTCGGTGATGCGATGTAGTGAAATTATCTCTTAACAATACACATTACATTTTGATGTAATAAGTTGAAAAAGATAAGATAAGATAAATACTCTTTATTGTGCACACATAATATTAACAATTTAAAGGCTTAAGAGCATAAGCATAATAAATATTTGTCATCACCTGACTCAAAACTCTCAGTATATATCGAATAACATTCAACATTGATTCGAATACATCTCGGAATCGTATTTCCATTGCAGTATTACCTAGCACCGCTTTGACTAACGAGCTGAAACCGAGCGGCGTGTAAACATACGGACAAACAGAATATATTAGATACACGAACACATCTGTTCTGTATATAAAGCGATTGTTTCGGGTTTTGTGTAGTTAGAGTCTTCATGATAACGATGTAGATTCATCTATACAAATTGTATGGAGGCGGATTTTTGCGATGACCCCCGGCACGCTGAACCCCGGCACGGCCCGTCTCAGTGTGCTCACTCCTATAGTCTGTAATTCCAAACATATTATGTTTTGGTGCATGGCTAGAATTTGAACCACTATGAAGGTATTTTCCTAGCTATTTTTATTAGTGACGAACATTTCAGAATGCTATAAGATTATTGTACGTCTATTTTGACGCAAAACATGCAAAGTTTCAAACTTTGCCAAAATTAATGTATGATACAAGCCATCTTCATCATCATCATCATTGACAGTCTTCTTAACTCGAATTAGCAACTCATTATATGATACAGAAACTCAAAAAACCAAACAAACATTTCGTCATCGTCTGCTATCGAAAACAGCGCGCCGCGTAGCAGCTCTACGCCAGTGCTACGTCAGTGGTTAGCGTAGCACGGACTTTAGATTGCAAAAATAGTCCCGCCTGTTTCTGTTTTGGACCCGAGTTATCCTGACGCTGACTTCGGCAATAAATATTAAATGTTTTCCGGTCTAGATATTGTTCAAATAAGCGCCTCTACCCTTACCTCCTCCCACTACCTCTAGAGTCTAGACCTTAGTGACAACTGACATCCAAAAAGTTTTCCGACCTTTGAAGAATTAATCAAAACAAGATCTAGACTACTTTGGGTGGAGACTAATGAGGGCAAAGTTGACATTTGACAGACGTTTGGCACGAAAAAGAGTCGATAGCTACAGCCACTGACCTCCATTATACAAGTACGCTGGACTTATGATACCCACCTGCTTTTTGTGCCTATTTGAAGCGGAATCAGCGCCCCTAATGCGGAAGAAGAGAACTAAATCTGAAGTAACTTGCAAATGGCCGCTTAATCGCTATTGGTTGTAGAAACAAGTATTAGTTCCAAGTACTCCCACTACTGCTATCAGCGCCAATATGGCGACTTTCAAACGTCATTTTTACGTCAAATTTAGTTCTCTTCCCCCGCATTGGGGGTGCTGATTCCGCTTCAAATAGGCACAAAAACCAGCAGTCATTTCAAAGGGTATCGTAAGTCCAGCGTACTTGTTTAATGGAGGTCAGTGGCTACAGCGCTCCGCCTAGCGACAGGAGAAAAGTGTCGGATTCTTCATTCAGTTTTGCTTGAATCAGACATAGGTATAGCCACCAATTGCAGCTACAATGTGTGTTACAGTAATTGCTTGTTTAGGTCTACCTCCTAGTGACAAAAAAATATTAGGAACCCCCATTTGGTCAAACTAAGAGATAAACTAGCCATTCCATGAAGGCATTTCATAGCGACTGTTGACTCCAACACCTACTATTTCTATTTTCTTCCTACCATGCCAGCCATCATACAAGATATTGTATCCAACATTTCTTGCACAGAGGAATCAGCGATGATCCTGCCGGGGGCGCTGTCGGTGAGCCGGCGGTCCAACGACACGGGCGACATCCGCAAGAACCTGCGCCTGCGCAACCCCGACGACCCCGAGTCCAACGCGCACCGCGAGTGAGTATTGAGAATAATAAGTCCTCATCATACCAGCGTCCAGCAGTTTACGATAGGAACTATTGTGTGGTGTCCCGTACATGTAATAATAACTCCCACACCGGTTTCGGTGACGGTGGCCGGTTTCATTGAAACCAGGCCAGTTACGCATTTTATAGTGCCCAAGTGTGTGCGCAGTACACAAGAGCACTCCCTATTCCTTTACTCTCATAACCCAGTGGGACGGAAGACCGACATGACTGGCGAGAGATCAGACGCAGGGCCGACTTTTTACATGCCCATCCGACGCATGGATCATCTTACTTGTCAGACAATCAGGTGATCAACCTGCATTGTCCTAACCAAACTTCGAAATAACATGTTTCCAACGCGGGAATCAAACCCAAGACCTCCGAGTCAAGAGCCACGCTCTTAACCACTCGTGTACTGATCGCACGCAATCGCTACTGGGATAAGGCACTTGTAGACATAACTTATGCCCAGTGTCTGACATTTTTTTACCAGAGTTTATATTATATTCAACAGCGTACAGATTTGCTAGTGAAAAGATAAACTGCACTCAAATAAACTCTAGAATATCTAGTAATCTAGTTATGTTTTCGGAAGGTTCCCAATTAATTTGGTTTTGTGTTTTAGATACTGTGTACAGTTCCTGGTGACGAAAGTATCAAAGGGCTGCCACACGGACTCCGAGTACAAAGCCCTCAGAGAAGGTTAGTTGAAAACTTTGTGTCCTTATCATAGATTCGGTGTTTGTCAAGTCTTTATGATGTCACGGCAATTAATTTTCCATGAAAATTTTATGTATTTCATTCGAGAACTGCTTTGACAGTCCGTATTTTCTCTCAACCATCCCCTTTTTCCTTAACATTTCCACCCTACAGTTCCAGTTTCATCTCACGGACGCCGTATCTCATACCCTTATTCTTCCAGGTAACACGGTATCAGTGATGTGCGAGACGGCCGCCCTGCGTCGGGACCTGTCGTGGCGCTGCGGGGGGCACGGCGTGGTGTCGCGGCCGACGCGCTTCTACGCGCTCCTCGCGCCGCACTGCCGGGGCAAGTGGGAGCGCGCTAGCACCAGCCCCGACAGACATAGCGAGCCGTGCGCGAATCCGGACTTTATTTTTGTGTAAAAAATCAGTTTAGGGTTAGGGTATTGTGCGGTACGATATCGGATACGACGGTACGATGTCGTACTCATTGAATACAGAGGTGTGAAAATGGCCGGGATGTTTTGGTATAAACATTCACCTACCTACCTTATCATTTTTTGTGTTGTATGAGAATAAATTTGACATTGAAAAGCACTCTTATAATTAAAGACAGTTCCGGATTATCGTATCGCATAATGTTAATGCTCTTAATTTACGATTTGGTAGCGGACGACATAAACAGCAATCGATGTGTCGCAGCGATACTCGAACTTCGATTTTCTGTAAAATTCCCTTGGCTGTGTCGCTAAAATTTAATAAAAATTCCTGAGTATCCCAGCGATATCGCCGGTTGATTCAAGTGGTCCGCTACCATCTTGTACATTCAAAGTACAAGATTGTAAGACTTTTTCGTGTAAAGGTTTAATTGGTCCAGATAGACAGTTCACGTTACAGCAGAGGTGACAGCACAACATCAGCCATACTCAAAGTATGCTCCATGGAGCCCTGGCCCCTGAGTCTCCGCAAAGCCTATAAAGGGGCTCCGCGAGCGAAATTATATGAATCGTTTTTAGATAGTCATCTGATACCAGCGTTACGTAAGGTTGAAACGACAAATTATAACATTAGCTTTGTCCACACTGTGCATTTTCTGTTCGTCAAGGGCATGCGTTATAGCACAGTCAACAGCGAACGTGAGGCATGCCCGCGACGCATGCCCTCTGACCGTATCCAAAAAACAAAAATGACAATGTTGGCGTTGCATTCGTTGACGAATTCAATTATTGAATGCGCCAAAACGAAAGTTGAATGAAAGAAGATGACGAAAATTGAATACGAAAGCACATAGTGTGGACATATCTGTTGACGAATAGCTATGTCCACACGGTGCACTTTTATCTTAAATTTTCGTCATCAACTTTCATTATGTCAAGGAACGCAACGCCAATATTGTCATTTTCGAAGTTTTGGATACGGTCAGAGGGCATGCGTCGCGGGCATACCTCACGTTCGCTGTTGACTGCGCTATAACGCAAGCTTTTGACGAACAGAAAAAGGCACAGTGTGGACAAAACTAATAATACAGCTGTGCCTCAAGAGATTGATTCACATCCTTGTAGGAATGTAGCTGGCATCACCCACAAACATTTCTATAGCTACATGGAAAACGTAACAAACTTCATTAAAAGAAATATCTTTTATTTACAAATCCGTTTTCCACTTTATACAAAATTGCTCTAACCGAAATAGAGACATGTAAAAATGTATTTTCATAACGCAAATATGAAAGGGGAATATCCTTGAGCATGACACTCAATGTTTTCACTGTATAATATCACGAGCGAGGAGAATATCATAAAATGCCTTTACATTCTATTGTTTGACTGAAAAAGTTTAGAATCTCATTTTATTTTAGGTTTTTTTTTTATTGTAAGTGGCATTTTGTATTGTATCATGAATAGGTACGTCATTGTAGGGGCTTAAGTCAGTCAGGGTTAATATCAAAGTTAATCATATCATTTTATTATTGCCTCTCTTTGGTGGAGAAGAAGAAAGGTTTCTAGGTATATAGAATTAGCACAAGCCCGGACTGGCGCAAATTGCCCTTTAAAATACTGTAAAAGTAGAGTCCCATTCTCGAAAGGCTTAAAAGTATGAAAAAGCGAAAAACCATAACATATCTCAATTCTTCAGGGGCTATTTAGTTGTTTACATCGATCTTCTATGTCGTGATAATTTAGCAAGATTAATAATTTTATCATTAATAAGCACAATATTAATATTATACCGTTATAACTCGCAGGCTTGTTACAACTTCGGGTATCTGAAATCACACACAATATGTGTGCGTACGTACGTTTGAGCGCTCGTACTATGAAGTTGTGTGTTATTTATATTGTGCTTTAAAACATCGTTGTGACCATACCAATAATATCTAAGATAAATAAACCATTTGCATTTATTAAATTGTAAAAAAAAACGAAATGATGATTTAGATGATTCATAATATCAATTTATTTTTAATTATACCTACGTAAGAAAGACTTAACTAGGAGAACATAATATCTTAAGTATTGTATAAATATTAAATAATTGAATGAATTGTTTTTTTAATTCTTAATCCATATTTTCCTTTAACTTTTTCATTAATTAACACTAATTTTGACATTACACACGCCAATTAAAATTAGTACAATATTTTTTTAATACTTATAATTTTTTATGAAAAAGTTGCAAATATGTGAGAAGGGCATTTATGGCCAGGCCACAACAATACATGACAATTTTACGTTACGATGCGACGGTCGGGTCGCATTACGGGGTCGACGGACCGCGGTGCAGGTGTAACACCTGCACCGCGGCGTCGCATCGTAACGATGTTGTATTTGGGATACGACGACGGAACGTAGTTTTGTGGCGCCCTTAGAGCATCTGCAGACTGCAGACTTTCTATCGGCCGATAGCCAGGGGCGTCTTTCCCTTAGGTGCAATGTGTGCGGAGCACACGGGCGCCGCGGTCCTAGGGGCACCGAGCGCCGCTCGCACTCGGCGCGCGCCTGCGCTGGCCGGCCGCCACGGCCCACGCTTTATTGACCAACGTAAAAAGAACTCCAGTTTGCAAACATTTTTGTGTAATATCCGAAGCTCTTCTTATATATTTTGTAGAATTACAGCAAAGCAGAGCACGCCATGAGCGGCTCGGCTTTTGCAATATAAATATTATAATCTTTATTTTTCATAGGAAACTTTATCATTCGTAGGAAATATTTTGTCAATTGGGAAAAGAGAGGAGTTCCTCTTTTTGTGTGCAAATTCAGAATATATCGCCTTGTAAACACACTCTTAGGGCCAATTCACACCGGAATGGCAGCGGCGAGGCGAGCACTTTCAGCGTCATATGATTTTAAACTTTAGAATCATATGGCGGACGTAGACTTCTCAAGCGATACTATGTATTACAATAATGAAGATAAAGTTTAAAATCATATGACGCTGAAAGTGCTCGTCTCGCCGCTGCCACTCCGGTGTGAATCGACCCCAACGTTAGCGATTTTTTGCTGGCACAAGATCTCTGATATACAAAATTTATTCATTTTAAGCTGAAAGAGACTTCAGCAAACATATCGATCAAACTGCCAAGCGAAAGGAAGCACGAATATTCTCAAACAAATTTTAAAATTCACATACAGAAGTTCGTCTGAAAATTATATTCTGTACACAACTTTTTAATACTACGAAGTACCTACTATGAAAAAATATACCATCGAGGAAATTGATTCATAGGCAATTGACGGACCTTCTTCTTTGGTCGGATTATGTCAATTCAATCCATACTAGTCCAAAATTCGATTATTGCGCGGGAACCGTACATTTGTCCGGCATAAAAAGTATCCTATGTCCTTTCCCGAGACTCAAAGTATATCCATACAAATTTTCAGCCAAATCGTTTCAGCGGTTTGGACGTGAAGAGACAACAGACAGACACACTTTCGCATTTATAATATTAGTATGGATTTATTATGTTGGTTGGTGCTGAGTATAAAGCAGATTGAAGATTGCCGAGTTGCGAGTTTCCCAAATAGCTTTGTCCAGCCCTTTCTGTTCGTCAAGAGCATGCATTTTAGGCTATAGCGCAGTCAACAGCGAACGTGAGGCATGCCCGCGACGCACTCTCTGACCGTATCCAAAAAATAAAAATTACAATGTTGGCGTTGCGTTCGTTCAATTATTGAATGCGCCAAAACGAAAGCTGAATGAAAGAAGAAGAATTAAAGACGAAAGCGCATAGTGTGGACATAGCTATTCGGCATCTTTACAAGTTCCGATCGTGCGTAGCGACCACGATATCGTGTCGTGCTCTCAAAACATGCGAAGTAACTCCAAAGCAATATAGATGCAAATTCCCACTGACAGGATGTATTTCGAGAAAACGAACGCCTGTACTGTAAAAACACTCATGTTTGTTCAACGCAAAATATTGGCGAGAAATCTAATAACAAACTCCATTTTATAGCTCTATTTTATGTTTTGATAGAGATATATGAAAATGGGTTGAAAAGGGAATCGTTTTATTTACATCAGTAAAAATGATAATAATAGTAAAAATATCACTGAGAAATATTGAAAACTACTTACTATATTAAATTTGAAGTAAGTTGTAACAGTAGGTAGAGCTTAGTAGGAAGTAATAAGTACGTTCTTGTAAGAAGTGTTAGCTAAATACACAAAAAAATCCACTTCTAAGATATTTTAATAGAAGATCGAAATTGACTTCGCGAATCGCGGGCAAAGCAGTTATTAGCTATTATAAAATAACTATCTATGATTTAAGAAATTGGAAAAAACACGAAATTCATCAGTGAGGTAGTGGATAATGATGAACAGGTGGATAGTGCTAATAGTATAATAAAACCAAATTGTCCAACCAAACTCTTCTTTATTCTCTTCCACCATAGACCGGACCGGACCGGACCTGAAGGGGCCAATGCTGAGGGTGTTCACCCGAAGCTCGTTCCCCAAAAAGTGCCGGCTCACGATTCCCCCCCACCCCGCCGGACCTCCCTTTTTCTTGCCACCACCACTCTCAGTATTGCCAAGTTCAAGTTAGTATTGCCAGTATATTTATTACTCTATGGTATTGCCAACATAAAATGTCCATAAACTAAAAACAAATATAGCTGTCATTAAAATATCTATCCTTACTAAAATACAATATAACTATTTAAAACATCTATCCTTACAATAGCTAAGAACACTCTTGATCATTTCAAGCAAAAAAAATATCAAAATCGACCCACCCCTTTTGCTGCCACATTCAGACACATGCACATCCAGATTCCAGACTGACATGTCAAACTTACAACACCACTTTGTTTTGGACGGGGTAAAAATATATACCACCAAATTAACCAAATGCAGAGGGGGCCTTACATTAAGAGGGCAACTAACCCAAAAAATCAAACATCTCCCTTATCTCTTCACACTCACACCCGCCTTTCAAATGCCAGGGGGAAAAGGACGACGCGGATTCTTCGCCAAATTAGTTTTTTCTCAATAACTCGATAAATATTAACATTTTAAAAATTCACTAGGTCGGTTTCTCAATGATAGAATTTTACACAATGAATATTAACTTATTCCAATGCACGGTTATGACAATAAATGAAAAATTCGTGAAAATTAGATGCATCTTTGTAATTTTTTTCTATCGAGAAAATTTTCGTAAAAGTAAAAGATATCGTGTTTTTGCTATTGAATTCTTGAAAATATACTTATTGTTGTATCCAATTTTAGAAAATGAAACATTTCGGAGCTTATTTTCAAGTATTAGTATAAAAATAAATTATAAAATCGAAAATTTTGGGTTAGTCGCCCCCTTAATATGTAGCCCGTCAGTCCCGTGCCCGTCACACCCCTGTCAACAGACCGCTATGATACACACGTGCATACAATTAATCTGGAACACCGTTCTATCACATTCTATGGTTCGCGCCATGAGACGAGGACTTCATCATCATCATCATCATCATACTGCAAAACGTAGTACCCCAGCCATCACCGGAAATTCGCTATCTGCTATATTCTTTAAATCGCCGATCCATCCGCGGACCGGGTAAACTGTTGAAAGTCTAGAAATCAACAATTCTGTAACATCCTATTGTAACACAGTTTTTAAGCTATAAAATATTATATAATATGTACTTGGTTGCAAATAAAAATTTGAATTATTTGAATTTATTTGTCTTTGTCTTTGTTACCAACTTAAAATCAAAGCAAAATGCATGTAAATATAACTAATACTTACGTCAAAATTTGTAAAAAGCAACACATCTCATACTTTGTACCACAGAAGTAACAGGCTCTATCTACTCTACTCTCCTATACCCTACTCTACACTATCTGAATCGTATTGTTTGTTGTTGTTTACACTGGCAATCTGGAAGAAAGGAAATCTATGACGACCTCTGTGGCTCAGTTAGTGGGCGAGTTGGTAGCTCAAGCCGGGGGTCGCGGTTTCGAATCCCGCCGACTGAACAAAAAAAGTTTTCAATGCTCCTGGTTCTTGGATATAATAATAATCTATATTAATATAATAAAAATCTTAAATATATGTATAGTATAAAAATATTAAATATATTTCAGTTGTCTGGGTACCAGTCAACACAAGTCCTTCAGGTATTTATCACGGGGCCGGATTGACGTAGTGTGAAGCGTCCATAGATAAGAAAAAAAATAAGATAAGAAATCCATAACATACTGCAAACGTTTGCCTGTCTGTTACCTCTTTACGCCTAAGCTGAACCGATTGTGATGAAATTTTGTACAAAGACACCAAAGTAGATAATGCCGGGAAAGGATATACTTAATATGATAATTTTTATCGCGGAAAAATGTACGGTTCAACGAAGTTGCGGGCAACATTTAGTCAACATTTTGTAATAATTCAATTATTGCTAAAAGTGCATTAGTATTTATCACTAATAACAAACATTGTATTAAATATTCAAGAAATTTAATTTAGAGTGCTCGTAAGGTAAGAAATTATTAGAACAATGGTCCTTAAGAGGATTCCACACCGCCATTTTTCCCATACAAACGCTGTCCCCTGTTTCCTCCCTGGATAATGCTAGTAGAGTTATAATTTTTTTCCTGAATATCTACGGCCACTAATACAATGTCCCTATGTTTTCCTTTTTTTCATAATTTAATTATTAAATAAGATATGAACGTTCAAAAACCCAAAAAAATGGCCAGATTTTCCACTGTGTTCAAACGTCCAGAAAACAGATTTGGATAGATTATACAAAAAAAGCAAAACATAGGAACACAGCTCAAGCCTTTTTTTAATCTTTAATGAAAAAAGTACTTAAATCGGTTAAGTTTTGGAGAAGGAATCAGGGGACAACGAATCGTTGATTTTCTGGATTTTCTGCAGTTGTCTCTATCGCGTTCTGCGGTATAGGCTTGAGGTAAGGGAGACAGCTATAGATATTACACGTACTTTTTTTTCATTTCTCTAGCTGCTGTGGTATCCTCTTAATTTTTACGCAATAGAAATTAAAACTTGGCTGCCGTAAAAGTATTATTGGAAGCTTAACTTTAGTACCAGCGTCCTTTTTGTATTGACTTAACAAATATTTGGCCTAGATAAAGTCTAAGCAATTTTGTAAGTTCTATAGGTCTACTAGAATCTGATGGCAAAAAATGGCAAAAGAAATTGACGCTACCAATACTGTGGAGATTTTTTTTAATTATAAAATTAAGGCCGTCTATGGACTGTTCGCCCATATCCTTTTTTTGTTATTTTATTATTTAGATTTTTCGCACCAAGGATAATTGAAATAATATTATTTTTAATTAATTGTAGTCCATCACGCCATGGACTTTTTAATAGAATGGATTATAATATATATGTCATACTTAATATAATAAATATATATTTATTGTTTTATAAATTACACCAGCAGCCAGTAGTAGATCCGACATTTTTCGATTTCCTTAGATTTTATGCTGCTCCACCCTTTGCCTTTAGATACTGGGGAGATTGGAGCAAAACGTTCGATTTACTACTTTACTTTTACTACTGTACTGTACTGTACTTTTTTTCCGTGTAGCGGCTGATTCTGTGTGTGATTTATGCAAATTAAATGTAAAAACATATCCAATGATCAAGGATATCCCATGCGCCATGAGATCCTGGTAGACCTATACAATATTTTTCCCTCGCAAACTCTTTCACGTTACATTCTAATAACAATCACCACATTTATTCGAAATTCAAAAGTTAGAACGCCATGTTTTTAAAGCCCTCGCGAGTTATTTAAGTTTAAAATTAAAAATGCCGGCAGATGTCTGCAGCGCAAATAGTTATACTTTTCAATCTGCCTTTTTGCAAAAAACCTCGCTCAGTTTTCACAGGGGGAATCGTTTTTAACTGAGTTTAGAAAGAATAATGTAAAGATTTGTTCGTGCCTAATGGTGTTTGAAAATTATTTGAACAACTCTTGTTTTAAACTTACAGCCTTACAGGTGCATTTTTATAGCTATACCACTTTTTAAATATTTAAAAAGTAGTATTGCTATAAAATTACACACTTTCTAGAAAAAACAAAAAATTTAGTATATGTGTCGTAACCTAACGTAAACGATTTGATGTATTTGATTTGTGTAATACTGAAGAATATTACCCTTGTATGTGGCAAAGTACACCCCCGGCGTCAGTGCCAAAAGCCAGCAAAAAAAAAATCATAATACAAGTTTTATACATTTAAATTTCGAACACTTCTTTGAGTCCAATCTCTTCCAATGATGGTTGCTAGCCACTTGATAAAAAATATTTAGAAATCAAACCAAAATACCCGCTTCTTCACAATACATTAATCATCAACATTTTGGCAATAATTAGCAAAAAATAAATCGACTCGAATATTAAGTACGTAGGTGTTGTTATTTTTTGTAGTCGGATAAATCCAGACCAATACATCATCGGTAATTTATTTACAAACCAAACCGTGTTCGAAGCTCAATAAAAAGGTAAAGGACTAAAAAGGTTGAGCCTCAAAAAGAAAACTCTATGTTTGAATTTGGAACATTTAAATTTGGAACATTTAAACAGGCGAACGTGCCTGGAATTAAATCTAAAATGATTGCAATATTTGGGGCGCGGGGCGTGCTGGAATAATAAAATTATACGTTTTGTATTTCATGTAATTAGTTTCATTACGATGCGTTAGTGTTTACAAGTGTCGCTTACAGTTTTCAGGTGTACATACTCGTTTTATTTGATTAACTTGTACGACCACTATAAGACACGACAGTATTTTTTAGTCTATAGAGAAATTATTTCATAGGCAGCTGATGGTGGGCCTACGCAATTTGGTCGAGCTATGTCAAGCCCAGCCAGACAGACAGAAACAGATCACTATTAACATTGATTTGGTATAACCAGAGTTCAGACCAAATAATATAGGTCCGCCTGCCTATGAAACATTTTCCTTGAGAATACCACTTTTTAAATATTTAAAAAGTGTATTGCTATAAAAATGCACCTGTAAGGCTGTAAGTTTAAAAGAAGAGTTGTTCAAATACTAGATAGTTTATCAGAGGATGATTCGGATTGTGACTTTGATG
This sequence comes from Aricia agestis, assembly GCF_905147365.1. Classification (NCBI taxonomy): domain Eukaryota; kingdom Metazoa; phylum Arthropoda; class Insecta; order Lepidoptera; family Lycaenidae; genus Aricia; species Aricia agestis. The sequence goes on from NC_056411.1 coordinate 18,199,297, forward strand.
CGCGCAAAATGTTACAATATGTGCTCATAACAGAACGATGTAAATTGAAGATATTTGATTGAAAATTAAGGCTCTGGGGAACAGACTGCCTGCAGTGCCTGCTGTGAAGTGCTGTGCTGAGGTGGTAACACCGTGTGTCTCTGTCTATCATCTATACATATTAATATAAAATTAGCTGTCCCGGCAAAAGTTGTTTTGCCATTTAAAGTATTTCTACTTTATCAGTTAATACAAAATCTTACCCCTTTTTTATCCCCTAAGAGGGGAGGGGGAAATTTTATACACCAGATGTTAAGTTGGAAAACACAGTTAATAACATGAAGTAAAAAAAAAACAAAAACATGAAGTAACTCCATTAAAGAAAAAAGTTTGATACAAAATCTGAACCCCTCTTTTGTCCCCTTAGGTGGGGTTGGTACACCAGATTTTAAGTTGGAAGAAGACAAATATATATATATATATATATATATATATATATATATATATATATATATATAGGACTTATCTCGCTAACTACTGGAGCAATTTTTATGTTATGTTACCAGCGACGCCGGAGCGGGTCGCTGGTACATAATAATAATATAATCACAGAAATTTTTGAACACCCTATTAAGAGAAGAGATGTATCGTAATATACAGAAATATATTGAGATGTATTTAGATGTGTCAAAATATAAAGCTTATCACACACAGAGCAGGTAATGTAAAGATGTATATTATAGCATGATACATCTTGATACATCTCAATACATCTTTCTATAGAAATCGTCAGGAGACCACACACAGCAGCTATAATGTATATTTTTACATCTTCGTATCTTAAGCTACCACAACTGTTATGAGCACATATTGTAACATTTTGCGCGCATCAAAGTCACAATCCGAATCATCTTCTGATAAACTATCTAGTAAATCTAATATCAAGTAACTCGAAGGGTCCATAGTATTACGATTTACGATATTAAAAATATAAGAACAGCCTGTATAACACCTCAGCAGCTGAAATGTGCGTCAAGCGGGGCGGCTACTATTGAAATGAAGCGAAATATACATTACATTACCTGTTGTGTGTGTGATAGATTAATATAATGTAAAGATGTACATCCCGGGATGTAATATACATTACCTGCTCTGTCTGTGAAACGCTTTATGATCACAGACAGAGCAGGCTTTATATTTTTAGGGTTCCATACCTAAAGGGTAAAAACGGGACCCTATTACTAAGACTTCGTTGTCTGTCTGTCGGTCTGTCTGTCAGCAGGCTGTATCTCAAAAACCGCTATAGCTAGACTTCTGAAATTTTATAGATTGTGTATTTCTGTTGCCGCTATAATAACAAATACTAAAAGCAATATAAAATTAATAATGAAGAGGGAATTCCATACAGGAAACGTGTTTTTTTTTTGCCTTTTTTGCTCGATTTCAATAATGGTAACAATTAAACATTTGAAATTTTTATAAAATCCTTTATTATAATATATTGTGTACTTTAATAATTAATAAGAATATTAATATAAAATGAAAAGAAAGAGGGGGGATCCCATACAAAAAACACAATTTGTGGTTTACTTTTGCTCTATAACGGTAGGTACGGAACCCTTCGTGTACGAGTCCGACTCGCACTTGGCCGATTTTTTGTACTAAAACTTTTTTCGGGCATGGGTTACAAATTTCTTGTGAGGCATTTATGAGATGAGATGAAACTAAACACGAAAATGTGTGTTTGTGGCAGTGGTGCCAACAGGTCGTGCACGGGTATGATAAAGTTAATATACCTAGCGGAATAGAGAAACAAAGGCCTGAGCAAGCGAGATGTCACTATCAGTAACACTGCGTGGTAAAAAGAGACGTGTGATACATGACAGCAGCACTCTTTTTTTGACGTCCAGTCGGCACGTGCCGCAGTCTCACCTGCGATTCACGCGCCGCGTGTGTCGGGCCGCGGGCGAAGTGTTCTAAGTTGGAACGGCTCATTTAAAAATGCATCATCGCCTTGTGACAGTGAGAAAGTCTGGAAAGAAGTTATAGGAACCGCGCCGCGCCGCTAGACAGCTCTATTTATAATGATAGTTGCGAATTACTTTAATTTTCTGTACCGCGGCACTTGAATGCGAGTTACTGGCACGACTAACACAGTTACATGCCTCGCTGGACCTCTACAGTAGCTGGTATGGCCCACTTGATACTTTATATTCGTTATTCTTATTGCTTGACCGACTTATTTTATTACAATTTTACCTCTATTAGAAGAGCCCTTTACCTTACCTTCCTACCTATATAATCTTAATAATTATTATTTCATTTGTAGGTCTGAAAGCTATTTTCCTTACTATCAGCCTTTTAAAAGTAAGTAAGAATTATTTTCCATTATACAAACTACACAAAAGGATTTAAAATATGCCCAAACAAAATTTTAAAAAAGTTACTCTTTTAGCGAGCACTATAATTATAAAAGTAACTTGCCGTAATTAGAAAGTAAGTTAACTGCTACCTTCGTACTCCATACAGGGGACTTATAAACACCCTAAACTCTAAAGTATTAATACCTCTTTGTTTTATTAAAAAAAAAAAGTGTCCATGGCGTGATGGACCACAATTTCATAATATTATTTCAATTATCCTTGGTGCGAAAAATCTAAATAATAAAATAACAAAAAAAGAATATGGACGAACAGTCCATAGACGGCCACAATTTTATAATAAAAAAAAAAATACCTCTTTGTTTTGTTACAGCTAGCTTGTATAATATAATTATTTTCTATAATCTCATTTAATTTCGCTCTATTCGTCGACTCGTCCGTCCACCCTTGATAACTTCGATAAAGACGAAATTGTGAGCAGCTATAGATTGCATAGGTAATAATTTTAGATTTTAATTTTTATACTTAATGCTTTTTAGGGTTCCGTACCCAAAAGGTAAAAACGGGACCCTATTACTAAGACTTCGATGTCTGTCTGTCCGTCTGTCGGTCTCAAGAACGGTGATAGCTAAAGAGTTGAAATTTTCACAGATTACGTATTTCTGTTGCCGCTATAACAACAAATACTAAAAACATAATAAATCGAATATTTTAGGGTCTCATACAACAAGTAAACTTCTTGAAGAAGCTTAATTTTTTTGGCATTTTTTGCTCTACTTATATCCTAAGATCCGACCGTAAAATTCTGCATGAATCGTTTTTTTCGATCAAATATATTTTAAAATAATCTTTAAAACGTATAGAGTGGATTAATGTTGGGTTGCCTTGTTAAAAGTACCTCTACTTGAGTAAAATGAATGCCCGTAACAAACTTGCGTGTATTCAATAGAAAAGTAAGAGAATTAAGAAGGAATGACATTGAGGAATGACAGGCCAATACACATAAAAATAAAAACGCCTGTTAAATAAAAATAGCAATCTTGCGAGTTCTCGACGTCCTCAAATAATGCCAGGCATAATAATTGTAGGCCTGAACATTTGTCATATACAAAAGTGATGGCAACCCTAGTTTGCGGCTATCGTGCAACTGGCAACCATGGATATTCATGTACAAAATGCATAAAACTTTAATTTGGTATCAAAGTTATTAAAAAAATCGATGCTTCAATTTTGATGAAGAACTATGTCTGTTTACGGACTGGCAACCCTAGGTTGCGGCTGACTTAGAGCTGGCAACCATTTCTACCTTATTTTCTCATGTCATTTTCTTTCAAATGATGTAAAATTTACTGAAAAAAAAAATACATGCAAATTATGCATTTATCTCATGAACATTCAACATAATAAGAGGTACTTGCGGCTACTTTTGACAAGGCAACCCAACATTAATCCATTCTATACGTTCTAAAGATTATTTTAAAATATATTTGATCGAAAAAAACGATTCCTGCAGGATTTTACGGTCGGATCCAATACTATTATATCAATAAGTAGTGGCAGCAGGTAGGCACTTGATATTTTCACAAAGGTCTTAAATATATGTCTACTTCAATAATTAATAATAATAATAAAATAAAATAAAAATGTAGGGGGGGGGGGGTACAAAAAACACAATGTTTGGCCTATTTTTGCTCTATGACGGTACGGAACCCTTCGTGCGCGAGTCCGGCTCGCACTTGGCCGATTTATTTATCTAAACCCTGATGGTGATGGACGATAACTAAGTACTTAACCGTTTCAGTGCGGATGTCACCGATAGGCATCATGGGTAGCTTTTCTGTATGGCGGGTGACGCCCGAGTGGAACGAGTTCGCTGCGAACCGACGAACTTGAATCTCACATCAACATAATTTATTCTTATAACTAACTAGCAGCCCGCCCCTGCTTCGCACGGGTATGAAACAAACATTTCTAAAGTTGGTGGTGTTATTAACCCGGCGAGAGTGTGGTGAAAAAATGTAACAAGGAGTATGTGGCAGGGTATGACATACCCGCTTACAATATTTGCTGTAAAATCGGATTTTTAGGAAAGAGCGCTAAATTAAAAAAAAATATTTTATTATAATAAGACTATATTTTAACATATTGGAAATAAAAAAAATTGCGTTATTTTAACATTTTTGTTATTTTACTTAAGAGTTAAGTCACTATGTATTTTCAACAAAAAAAAAACTAAAAAGAACTGGTTCTTATGAAAAAAAAAACAATTAAACTATTTTGCAACACGATATAAGTTACCATATAAACCTAGAAAAAATAACAACAATATTTAGGAATATCTTAGGTACTGGAGCTCAGTTCAGCACAGTTTTTGCAAGAAAAAGTTGCATGCTCCTTACATAATATAGCCTTTGTACGGCTTGCACGTGCATATTTTTTCTTCCAATCGTTTTTGTATGACTCTTTCTTAGTTTTTATTATTCGTAGAATACATCATTTCCTTTTTTGATTTGATTTGTTGAATTCAGATATTTCATTAAAAAACTACCACTTAAACAACGTTTATTTGTTTATAAAATGCTATAAAAAGTAGATACATTTTTTGGCGTTATACATGACTAGCATGTAATATCCCGTTCTACAATAAAACGAAAATAAATTGATCAATATAGCCAAAGGTTTAAAACACCTGATAAAAATAAGTTACTTACCTTCCATTTCTGTTTGTACATGTAAATAATCACTTTTAAATACTTGAAATGAACTATAATTCGATATATTACAATCCCTGGCGGGTGGCGCCCGAGAGGAGATATCAAAGTTCCTGGCGGTAGGCGCCTCAGAGGAGATACAGAATATTTGTTCGCAGCCAGGCGCGTCAAATGGGCATTGTCCAAAAAAAATCACATGTACTTTTTATATTTTTTTCGTTAAAATAGGGTATTTTAAGAATATAAATTAAATAATTTTGAAATTCATTGGCTAGTTTTTTCTCAATAAATTTTTAAAGTTTCGCTCTGACGTCATCATCGGCGGTCAATTGACCTCTGCAGTATGTTTTAAATTTCCTTTTAATCTTATTTATAGTTAGGGAGGCGAGGTAGCTAAATGGCGTAATTCAACGGCGCTGTCGAGACCTATCAAAATCGAAAGATAAAATAATTTCGAAAAGAAAAGCTCGTATGGTAAAAACCATTTTAGCGGTGGGTTTGGCGTGTACGGTTTTTCAAAAATGTTAAAAAAACAGTTACTTGGGCATTCTCGAGCGCGTCAGATATTCATACTACGTATGCCCCAAGTGCCTCTGATAACATATACATACACAAGGTAGGCATATAAAGTAGTCGAAAATGCAAAAAAAAATTTACTCGAGCGCGTCAGATTTTCGGAAGGGGTGTTAAGTAGGCCCCAAGGAAGCTCCCTTTAAAAAAACTGACAATTTCGGCGTGACGATAAGTTACGATGAATTTTTGAAAATGCAAAAAAAAAGTTTTTTTGAAATACTCGAGCGCGTCAGATTTTCATAGGGGAGGTTTATCTCGGTATCCTGAAAGCATATTTTCTTAATCTGACAAAAATGTTGGTGGGTTCTCTTAATCTGACCGGAAAGGTTTTTTTGGTTTCTTTTTTTTTCTTTCTTTCTCCTTGATAAAACGAGGAATTTAAGAATTGATTACTGGTAGGACGGCATATTTCTGCGAAGCGCTCAGTCTGTATTACATGTTTTTGGCAAATTGCTCTTTTTTGCTTCAATTCTTCAATTTGTTTTGCTTCCGGTACGTCCAAAAAACAATTTGAGGATCAACAGGCTATTGAATAATATACATACATGAAACTGTACATGTTAATAATACTTTTGTATACAGATACGCGTAACTTTTTCCGAGTCCACGAAAATTGTCGAGAAGCTTTAGAAAAAAAAATTGAGATATAACAAAAGTCACATAATTTAATCATCGTTATTTCATATCAATTTTTTTTAACACCCTCAGTTTTCGAGATATATATTATATACTCAAAAAACCGGGTGTTTGAGTTTTTATGATGCTTCAAGTCAAAAAGTTTTAACTTTGGACAAAAATGTAAAGATACCTTTTTTGTGTAAAATAAAATTACCTTTTTTGTTTATTTAACCCTTTTTTTGTAAAATGAAAAAAATCGTTCGCGACTTATATGCCGCAACGCGTTTTTCGGAAGACGAAATGGCTCCTCCACACTTCCGGTCATGAGGAAACCGGCAGATTTTGTATTTTTAGTAAGTTTTAGATTATATTCTTCAAAATAAAAAAAATAAAAATCGCGCTTGAGAATGCCGGATTAACGTTTTTTTTTTACAAGTTTTCGACCTTATAACTCGGCGGCGTCAAGGATTTATCGTCAGATTAGTTAAATTTAGTCTTAAAACACTAAAATCAACCCCCAATATCTTAATCTGACGCGCTCGAGTATTTCAGACTATCGATTTTTTTTTACTAATCTGATCATCTATCCTAGGCGCGCGTCACTACATATAGAGCTAAATACTTTACAAGGTTGTTCTATTAGGTCCAAGGTATCTCTCTTAACTTAATCTGCCACGCTCGAGTATTACCGAAAATTCCCCTATTCGCCTCCCAAACTATTATAATGGCTGGTTCGTCAAATGCAAGTTCTCATTATGTTAAAGCTGATACGAGAAGCTTATAGTAGGGGAGGTCGCGCTCATTTTAAAAAGTCATTTCATACCAAGCGAAAATCGTAACAATAATACTATTCTATTAATACATAAGAGTTTTGATCGTCAGCTACTCGAGTATGGGTGGAATAAAAATTGAGAGTATCTCAAAGTTGTTGTTGGAAATCGTATTGAATTGTCATTAAAAATATCCCAATTCGCACCCAATAAAGGTCATATTATCTAGATTATACACGTTTAGGTTTGGTAGGTGCTATTTTAGTTTTAGTATATAACAACAGATGGCGCTTTTAAAGTAAAATGTATATAATTCTTCTTGACAAATATTGACTATCGAATAAATTAGGTACTTAAAATTGCTATGTGAGACAATTTTATGATTAATTCAAACGAAAATCGCCGTCAGCTGAATATTTGCAGGTGGAAATGTCGTCTACGCGACGCCCTAGGATACATTGAGCGCGAAGGGCTATATTGGTTATTGCTTATATCGCTGGCTGACGGGCTTTCCACCCGCATATTAACGACTGACGGTGGTCTTTATTATTAAAAAGGTATCAACATTCACCTGTATAAATTTTGTATGAAATGACTTATATTTTAATTTTTTTAACATAGTTCAGTAATGCGACTGACGTTGAATCCCCCGTCTGTGATACGGCTGACGGTGCATTTTTGGTTAAGAATGACCTCAATAAGCATCCATAAAATTTTCATTCGGTATAAAATCACTTTTCGCAATTATTTTTTTTACAACTTTGAAATACTCTCAGTTAACATTCCACCACGGGTGCGGCGACTGACGCTGATTATATTGATTGATAAATATTAAGCTACCGCTGGACAAAAATTTGGTCGGTATGAAATGACTTAGCAAACGATAGCACTACCTCCCCTACTATTACCAAAGTTCGAAACGTAATGTTGGTCGAATTTATTCCTAATTTAACGCCATTAAAGGTCAAACTAAGGTTAAACATATTTGTTCAAAAATATAAGTAACTAATGGGATTTTTTTTCGTTTATATACAGAAAAACGATCACTGACCTTATTCCTCGAAATATTTTTGTAATGAGCAAAATTTAAAAAAAGTAGACAACCCCCATTGCCAAAAATGACACCGCACTGATTGAATTTTTACGGTCCGCATCGTTTTCAGTTTTCATTCATCAAGTGAATCCTTGTATTCAATAGAGTGACGTGCCGTGACGTATGACGTCGATAATTTTCCATCCAAAACATTTGTCACCATTGTCCGCGAACGTTTTTGTCTATGCCATAAATGACTTTGATTGATTTAAAAATTTCAATAGCCATTATTTTGGCGCGTATTCAAGTAAAAAGTCCGATAATTTAGGTTAGTGATGTGAAAAAATTGGCGATGTTTTACTCACTTAAAGGTTTTACTGTAAGTTAACAAAAGTCAAAACCGTACAAATTAAGTGATGTAAGTATATAATATTTATTTTCATTTTACATTTAAATAACTTAGAAACAACAGTGAATTAAATAGGAAAAAAATTAATACTATATGTTATAAGCGTTATCTAAAACTATACTTTTAAACTTAATAAATATAATATTATTATCCTATTTTTACTCTGCGGACAGAGAATTATCTCAGTTCTCTGATAATTCAATAATAACTTCGCCAATAGTTGAAGGCACTGAACTGAAAATACTTGAAGGAACGCTATTTCCAGTGAGTAAACGATTGCCTTATTATCTCGAGCGATGAGGCGGGTTATTCGAGAGTTACATCCGCTTTTGTTCAGCCGAATTAGCGGGAGCGTGACAAATGTTTGCCATTTCAGATTTATAAGGAAAAGGGTAGGGGCTCTGAGTACGTGCCCACCTATAAAATGGAAACGTATTGTAAGAACAGATTATTTGATATGTTTAGTATCAATATCAACGGCAACGCGTATTATAAAATATTCCATATGGATTTTTCTCGTTTTTTTTAATTGATGAAATTAAATGCACAATATTTACGAGTAAATTAATACTTAGAGGCGTTAATGAAGTTTAATTAGGTAATCTTAATATTTAATAATATAACCTAAGAAAATAAGAAAATCTTAACAATCAATAAACATCATAGATCAATTTTGAACAAAACGCAATGGGTTTTGTGAAAACATTTGTGAAAGTTGCGGTCGCAAGTTTCAGGATGAAAATTTTATACAAGTACCTAAACTACAGACTACGAACTAAATTTATTATTGAACTGAAACTTTTGTGAGGTCCGATCTTTTGGGAAAGGATAAAACAATAGAAACTATCTTGTTATTTATTATCATAAACTAAATAATACCGCGTGGAAACTGTACCTGCATTTTTCGCAACAAAAACTATCCTATTTCTTTTCTCGCCTCGTAATTCTTCATACCAATTAATATCATGAAATTCGGTTCAGTAGTTCAAGCGTGAAGTTACATAGAGACACCAATGATAGAGACAACAGAAAGATGGACACACTTTCGGTTTTTTCTTTTTACAGAAATGTAGTAAGAATACCAAATATCACGAGTAAACAGCTTGAAATTCAGATGATGTCATGTTCAATTTCGAAATACTGAATACAGTTATGTAAATGGAGCTATCGATGTTTCCCATCACTAGGCTGATTGAATGACAGATGCACACGCCACGCGCGGCTGACTTCGCTCTGGTGAGCGGCGGTGCGCGCCTGACTTCACTAGCGAGCGACGAACCGCGGGAACATTCGATTAACTGCACCGATAGTGCCTTTACGGCTGTTCAGAGATATTACACCTTCGACATAATCTTTATATGGACGACATAGAGTTGAAAACTCCGTGTGAAATATTCTGAATGTTCAGATATAATTTACGCGTATATCACCTTTATATGGACGATATAGGGTGGAAAATTCCGCGGGTAAAATATGATCTGAATATAGAAGTAGGATATTATACTTAATGTGCTGACCAGTCTCGGATTTATCCATTTATGTCTTTCTGGGACAGCAGTGGGACAGTATGGGCTCCTAAAAAAATGTCTTTCTGTCTATTTGTCACTTTTCACGCCTAGACCGCTGAAGCGATTTTGCTGAAATTTTGTAATTTTTTTTAAATATAAGGGGGCAAACGAGCAAACGGGTGACCTGATGGTAAGCAACTACCGTCGCGACGTCAGAAGAGCTGCAGCTGCAGGTGCGTTGCCGGCCTTTTAAGAGGAATACGCTCTCTTCTCGAAGGTTTGCCGGTAGTATAGGTCCGGAAATATTGCTGATGACAGTTCGTTCCAGAGTTTTACAGTGCGCGAAAGTTACGCGAGAAACGCACGGTGGAAGACTGCCACTCATCAAGGTGATGAGGATGGTATGTTTTTCGCGTGGGACGATGGCGAAAAGTTGCAGGTTGATTCCGAACAATTCGTCAGAGCACTCCCCGTGATACAACCGATAGAGGATGCAGAGTGAAGCTACATCTCGGCGTAATTCCGAGGGGTACAAGCTATTTGAAACACTATGGCTCACACTCAAGGTGTGAGGATATTTTGAGTGCCGGGAAAGGATGATAGTTTTGATCCCGGAAAAATGTACGGTGTCCGTGCGATAAACAAATTTTAGCGAACAGAGTTGCGGACATCATACTAGTTATGATTATATTTTTATTGCTACCCTACGTCCATACTACGGGCTCTTTTTAAGGCTAGAAAAAACCATATTCATTGGACATGTCCAGGCCATTTGGCCTCATGCCATAACTGGCTCAGGGCTACAGGCTACAGGCTACATAGATTTACTGCGGAGACGGGAGAATATTTGTAGCCATCAGGCGAGACTGATTACTGATTAGGTACGGTAATTATGAAATGACTGAAATTTTGGTCGCGTTTTAGTCTTTATTGCTATGACAATAGGGACTAAACTAAAAGTGGTACATTACTGATTATGTCTGTAAAATAATATTATACTGATTACTGTTTAAGTACTCATTAAACGTAACATAGGGGCAAATGATAGCTAAGGCCTTAGACATTGCTCTCTCTTCGCTTAAATCAGAGCGCCTGCCTGCCTTAGACCCGACGATGCAAAAAAAAATTTGTTCATTTAGGGCCTGTTTCACCACATTCTGATAAAGTGCCGAATAGGCTATTCACAAATTCTTTGACTGATTCTCCATACTTGATCTGTCAAGTTAATTGGTGGATAGCCTTTGCCCTTTTCGTCACTTATCAGGAAGCGGTGAAGCAGGCCTTTAAAATTGTATTTTAAAACAGTAATTAAAGTAATATAAAACTATAATCCATTTTCAATTTGTCACCTTGTTGTCAACAGACTTCAACCATAAATAAAAGAGTATAATTCGTATCACGTATGTATAGGCTTGTCACTCAAAAATCTGTCATTTTCCTAGTGTGTGTGTTGTAGTGTGTGTAATGTTTTATTTGTTAAAAAAATGTATGATAAAAGCATAATTTCAAAATAATATTAGCTCGATGCACTCCTTCACCATATAAACTATAACTGTGCAAAATTTCATTCATATACGTTTCCCCATTTTTCGTCAAAAGGGATACAAAGTTTTTGGCTCACGTATTAATATATGTATAGATATCTAAAATACATTATTCTTTCGACATCAAAAAGCTATCTCGGCTCAAATAAAACAAAATATAATGAGGATTTAGCATAAAATGTATAAATAAAAGATCCAAGATGGCGGTGGGCGGGAAAATGCATTTGAATATGATTTGCAAAATTATATCGCCTCGGTCAAGCTATAAACGTCCCTAAGTATATGTTCATAAGGCTTAAAGTGCAATTAGAATGTTATATCGAACTTAAAGAAGCTTGGGTATAGAATAAAGTATAAATTATCTGTAATTATAATCAAATTGCAAACTTTTTGGAGATAATGATAATCTAAATAAAATGCGTAAGTCGAGAGTTTGACTTATTATTGGACGGCTAAGCAAAAGTTTTTTGTGATAAGTAAGTAAGTACTTGAAAGTAGGGTTGCTGAGGATTCCTCTTCCGCTTCCTCATAATGAGGAAGTTCCGCAATATTTTGGGTTCCTCAACCGCTACCGCATCCTCATAAATAAAAATTAAAAAATCCTCTTCCGCTATCGCTTCCCCAAAATTTAAGAGGAATTTATGAGGAATTTCACTGCGCATGCGCGTCGCGAATCCAATCATGGCAACGCACACGCCAGAGCCAGAGAATTGTATCATTCACTCATCTTTTTTTTTGTGTGCGTTGTTGTGTATGTTTAGCTTGGGAAAATAAAGGAATTCAGACCGAATAATTCGTGTAGTTTTGAAAGTTGGTACAGTTGTTCCTAAAGGTGTCCAGATGAATATACTAAAAGTCTCCGAGGGTGGGACAAGAGCCGGCGCGCGATGGAATCAGAGGACTACGTTACGCCGATTTACTGTATCTGTCTCTAGGTACAGTTAATCGAGGTAACGTATTCCCGTGATTCTTTCTTCAAAGTTGATCCTATCTAAATTTATTCTTTTTAAATATCTTCAGGAAGAATGAGTCTATACCACTACGTTTTTATTTTATCGTAAACATCTTTCAAATTTATTTTATGGTCGATCGATTGGCGGGGTACGGGGCATTATTTTTTATTTATTAGTAAATTTAGAAAAAATCTAACGTAGCTTTAGCAGATCATAGTACTTATTGTATAAAAATCATTTGTCTAAACGCATTGTCCAGGGAGTAAATTGAGGAATACGTTTGTATGGAAAAACAGTGCGAGCGTACCCTTTTAATACTCTGTATTTCCTAAAGTAATGATTGTTTGATCGTACAGTTTGGACGTAATTTATAGTAATGTAGATAATTAAGGTCGAAGTCACTAAAGAGATATTTTAAATAATTTTCGAGTCACAAGCAAAAACCTTGAAAAAGAGACCTTTCCCCCCCTTCCCCACCGCCGGCTCTTGTCCCACCCTCGGGGACTTTTAGTATATTCATCTGGACACCTTTAGGAACAACTGTACCAACTTTCAAAACTAGACGAATTATTCGGTCTGATCGTCGATTTTGAAACTAATTTTCTTAGACTAGTTACTGAACTCCTCCTTAATTGTGGGACGGATTTTGATGATTCTTTAGTGTGTGTGTTTTGAGAATGATTTAGATTCATAGTTTGGTCCACTGGAAAATGCCCTTTTAATTAATTTTTGTGTAATGTACCTATGTACCTAGTTATGTACAGACAGGACAAAGACTTTTGGGTTGGGTCCGCTAGTATTTATAATTTCCTATCATCCTCTTCCTCATCCGCTTCCTCTTCCGCTTCCTCATCCGCATCCTCTTCCTCAAAAAATATCCTCTTCCTCATCCGCATCCTCTAAATTTGCGCGTGAAAATTCCTCTTCCTCCTCCTCTTCCTCATAATCACTTCCTCAACAACCCTACTTGAAAGCGTCAATAAATTACAGCTATGTTTAAAACACCCAAAAAGCCTATAAAATGTAATAAATTAAGTAGCAGTGCCCTAAGCCAAGACGATTTCATTAAATACTTAACTGACCAAATGCCTCATAAATTGTATGTGATAAAGTCATAGCCGTACGGTATCTTGGCCTACGATCTCACTATCTACGATCTTGGGCGGATTCCGACCAAAATCCGACATATTGCACACGTCATAAACTCATGACATAAAAATATCTGGACAGAAATATTGACAAATATAGTCAATTGGCCAAATTTTTTTATTTACTGTCTATACTGGTGCTGCCTCTATAGCGTTTAAACATTGTTGTAATAATAATATGATATCCTATTATTTTAATTTAAGCTGTAAGTCCATACTAATATTATAAATGCGAAAGTATGTCTGTCTGTCTGTCCGTTTCTGTCTGTTCCCTCATCACACCCAGACCGCTGAACCGATTTTGCTGAAATTTGGTATGGAGATACTTTGAGTCCCGGGAAATGACATTTCGTTTGTCCCGGAAAAATGTACGGTTTCCGCTCAATAAACGAATTATGGCGCAACGGGGTTGCGGGCGTATATCTTTTCATACTTAAATCATAACTCACAAATTACGCTCGTGTGCTATGATATTCTATTATAAAAAAAGGCTCGTGTGAATCAAACAGGACTTTTGTATGAAACTGAATGCAGCATAATTCTGCCGAACCGAAATTCTGCGACTCACATCTCACAAATAACGCTCGTTTGACTTCACCCTTAAGCCTCATGTAACTCTGAATAACTCAGTCAACTCGACGATTTCATATTATATTTACTTACCTTTGAAGTAGTTTTCATAAACGTTGCTTAAACGAACTATATGACAGACAAAATTATTTTACCCCGTGTTCTACGAAAATGATCCCTATGTGATGGATATAAGATTAATTATTAGGTTAGAGGTATAACTGTACTTAATCGTTATGTTCAAGAAATGTTGTAAGTATTCCTAATATCTCTGTCTGTCAAATCAAAAGTTGAACTTCCTGTTCGCTTAAAGTTTAAACCATAAAGTTAATATACCTAGAGGTAAGTATATTAACTTTATGGTTTAGCCCGGCCGCACATTGTCCGAATTCTGATCAAAAACAGTTGAATTTCGCCGGACCGCCACCCCGCACACTATCCGAAATATCCTTCCGGCGAGTTCGAGCTCACTCGGCTCAGTACAAAATGTAAGAGACAGCGCGGACGTTCAACTGTTTCTGATCAGAAATGTCGTACAATGTGCGGCCGGGCTTAAACCGATAAAAATTAATAGTGAGGAGACTAAGTTAAAAAAGTTTATCGATAACAGTTATTTTGGAATGGTTATCCGGCTAAAAATGCTCGTCATTATTTTTCGTACATCTGTCATTTACATAGACGAACATTTTCGTCGCACAACAATACTAGGCAGTATGGCTTTTCTTTATAAAAAGTAATTGTTTAAAAGTGTGCAGCATTTTTTTCCGCTTATTTAGTGTCTAAACACAATAGGCCGAAAATACGCGGCTAACGTTCAGCATGATGACGCTACGCATACAATATTACACGACGTAATTCCGGCATGGTGTGTCATCACATCAGCATTGCAGGTGTAATCATGCCGAACTTCGGAAGCGTTTTTTGGCCTATAGTTTGTACTAGTGTGTTTGACACTTACGCTTAAATCTAACACTATCAAATACCTTATCGAACATATTAAAACATATAGCTTTGTCGATGGTGTGTTCCAGTTCAAATCCAAACAAAACAACTGGGTTAAGATTCGCCTGCTCCGATCAAACAGAAACCTACATACATCAATAGGAATTCGATTCTCTCGAATTCGTTGATTCAACACGGCAAGAGCTTATGAGTTTAAACTTTCACTGCTTTTATAATTTTATTTTTATTTTATTTTCTTTGGGTGGCTTACAGCTAACAATATTATAATATGATTGGAGATAGAAAAGAAAAGCCAATTACAAGCCTCCACAGATAACAATTACTTACTTTGGAATATTAGGTGTAAGATAAGACTTATTAACAAATAAGTAACAAAGTGGTGACAGTAAGACTATTTTAACAAGTTATACCTTAATTAATATTATTACCTATGTTTTTCTTAATGGATGTTGATTTGACCACAATTGTATTAAGTATGTACTTATCTATATAATACAAATTACAACTACAAACAATAGTAACACAGGAAGACAGACAAATAAATACCTAATAAGGAATAGCATTTATCATCTTTTTATGTCTGGATGTTATTATAATAAACGAACATTTTCTGTTGTCTGTGAAATGGCTTTATCCATATTCCATTGCACCGCGTTCCATTTAGCTCAAAACAGGAGGCATTTTGAGTGTTTTGATCGTTTTTAATGCTAAATGGAACGCGGGGATTGTGTCTAATGCGGCCTTTGTACATTGGCCCATAATGTCAAATACCGACAATTACGAATCTAAATTGGCCATTATTGACGTCAGTGTAGACAAAATATGTACAAACATAGTGGCAATTGATGGTTATCTATTATGTCCCAACGTAAAGAGGGGCTGAGACTTACTTACCATTTAGTAAGTTTTGTAATATTATAAGCAATGAAAGTATTTCTATGGAATATCTATATATATAAAAATTGATTTTCAATTGTGTTAGTAACGCTAAAACTCGAAAACGGCAAAACGGATTAGGCTAATTTTAGTCTTCAAATATTCGTAGGAGTCCAGGGAAGGTTTTAAAGTGACACGAAGTTCACCGGGACAGCTAGTCTAAAATACAATATGTTTAGGGAGACACGTTGGATAATAATCAGTAACCGATTTTTTAATATTATTTTTTTCAATAAAATATTTTAATGAAATTTAAATACATATAATGAATTTCATGCCGGGTTATGGGCTCTATAAAAAGTATGGCTTTTCTAATGACAACAACATACAATATTGTAGCATGCCATACATGCCATAGGAAATGAGTCCTTCTATCTTTGTTTATAAATAACTCAGCTAAATTACATTCATACTTGAAACTTTAAATTCTGTTTTACGCCATTATAAAAGAATTGAAAAATATTTGAAGAATTTTCGTCCTTTCATCCTGTAAATATTTTATTCTCCTCGTCAGGGCCCGGAAAATGCCGCCGGCACCACATACGAATATTTTTAAAAAGGTGAGGATTAAAAAAACACATTTTAACCGTAAACAGACATGTTTTTGTTTAAATTCTCGCTAAAATTGTGAAAATTAATTAATTAAATTGAAATATTTTAATTAATTTACAAAAGTAACAAGCAATACTTACATACTTTTACCTACGTGTAATAAAACAAAGTGATAATAAATTAGGGTGTGTACAGTGTATGCGTCCCTTATAACATATATTAAGTATAGAGTTCACTTTGAAAGTAGCAGCGCTGAATTAGTAATTTTATTACAGTATTGTATAAGAAAATTCAAGACGTTGATTATTATTATAGAAACACTAGCTGTCCCAGCAAACGTTTCTTTGCCATATAAAGTATTTCGCCCTAATTATTTTATTGAAGTGACTAAATAAGTATGTCACCATGGCAACGTCCATCGCTATCCCGCCGCACAAACAATGGTCGCCGTCAGTCTCGAGTTGTAATAATTTACTATTAATTATTATTTATTCAACAAATGCACTTATCAATATAAAAAGTACCCAGTAGCCGATTCTCAGACCCACTGAATATGCATATAAAATTTGATTAAAATCAGTAAATCCGTTTCGGAGGAGTACGCGGCCTAACATTGTGACACGAGAATTTTATATATTAGACAATATCAAAAAGAATATAAGGGAAACAATTAACTCTCACTTAACGCAGCCTAATTTTTATGACTATATTTTTACACCTTTATGAATAATAACGTTGAGGATGTATGTTGCAAAGTATGTAGAGTTCAGCGGGGCTAAAATGGTCGCTTTGGGGAATCATATTATTATGAATCATAAAATGATTCATTTTTTTAAAATCGCAAAATTGACACTATAAATTGCAATTCAGGTGTCTAAATTCGTATTAATTTGACATTCGTGACTTTGACAGTTTTGACAATTCATTTTGTGAATCGATTGAGAGGAATTGCTAAATGTGACCATTTTAGCCCCGCTGAATTATATTTAAGGATATCCTATCCTTAAATATAATTCAGCGGGGCTAAAATGGAAGGAAGGAATATAAACATTTATAGTTCACTTCATGTTTTCCTCAGTAATTTATTAATAAATTAAAATTCATCTGACGTAGCTGTACTCTCTAGTAAGGTCGACCGAGAGAAGAAACACTTTTATGATTAATATTTATTATTAACTCTATTACTTGACCAGCATCTTAAGTAAAGTTTTTCTTCTTAAAAAATTAAACTGAAAAAATAGCAAACAGAATCACAGGAATAAGTACATAAATTTAGTTGTACTTTCATCTTAGTAAATAAAAATGTTCTTCTTACATTAACACTGTTTGTAATAAATATATGTTTAGAAATCATCACACATAGCATATTGAGAGCTAATATATAAAATAAGGTCTGAAATGATTTTAAAAATAATAAAAGGCCGGAAGGGATACACACTCGAGCACATGATAATAAACGAGGTGTAACAAAACTAAGTGATAATACTTAATAATATGTATCTGTCCCTTGTATAGAGTTCACTGTGAAAGTAGCAGCGATGAAAGATATTTTTTTGTGATTTGTATGAGCAAGGAATTTTCATGAAGGCAGCGTCATTAATTTTCCTAAAAGTTAAAAAGTTACTCTTTCAGCGCTGCCACTTTCACAGCGAACCTATAGGGGACACATGTACAGACTAAAGTATTATCACTCAGTTTTATGAAAACCTTGTATAAAAGTTGTCAATTTTATCTTCTATTTTATTTTATCTATCTTTTAATCTTTCTACGCAACTAAAGTCAGCTATTATATCGACATCGATACACTTGCGAAATCGATGCTCAGTATGCTCAGTCGATATGACACAGGCGCATCCCTATTTATTTATCGTGCTAATGAAGGCAAAGTTCATCACTACTTAACACCCCGCTGCTCGCGAAGGCCAAATTGTTACACAAACACTCGCCAGGCGAACTCTTATCGACGTACCTGAATTTAAACTAATAAACGAAACTTTTGTTTGCAGTCGCACCTAAATGCCATAAAGTTGGAGCTCATAACGAGTTTTGAAATCTTTGAGCAGAAATACTTGGTATGCGTAAATCCCTGTGATTATTGGTAAACAACTTTTGTCCTAACAAGAACTAATCTTATTGTGGCGATTGTTTGTCTTATGCCCTGGATATTGAGGTTTTCAATAGGAAAACAAGGGAATCTTTTATTAGTGTTAAAGATCTGTTAAATTTTAATTAGCATTTTCAGCATGTAAACTCCAGTCAAAAGGCCCCTCTCTTTTTAACCGACTTCCAAAAAACGAGGAGGTTATATATTCATTCGGCTGTGGTTTTTTTTTTTTTTGTATGTTCAACGATTGCTCCGCCGTTTGTCAACTGATTTTCAAAATTTTTGTTTTGTTGTATTAGGTTTCACTCCAATTTGGTACCATGTTCACAAAGTGGTGACTTGATGATGGGATCCATGAGTAATCGAAGGAACTCCTCGAAATTTATATGGAAACATATGGTGATTTTGGTTTTATAAGAAGCATCCTAAGCATATGCTACCAAAACGCAAGATTTTGCACCGAGGTATACTATGGTTCCGAAGATACTAAGAGAACTCCGGATTCCTTATAAATACAAATTTGGGAGCTAAGGCATTGTTTTAAGAACTGAAAGCATATGCTACTATGCGAATTACATTCATCATCATCATCATCATTACCACGTCAGGGTCACCAATGTCACCAAAATTGAACATAACAAATTCAACCTTAACTCCAGAGGGTAAGGCACACATTTGACATTACTTATAGACATAGTTATAGATATACCTTAGTATGCAACCACCATAGACCACGCGCACCTGGGGCCCAATTCTCAGGATGTGAGAAAAGTTCGTCTTCGAATAAAATACCGAATTATGAGATTTTTACGAGCGTAACACAGTTTGTGTATTCTCAAAACTTCACATTAAAAATATTTCGTGCAAAGATCGCTCGAGTCGAACGAGTGGGACCTATGTTTAATCTATTGTTATTCTATTGTGTCTCGCTCACCGGTGAGCTTGTAAGAAGATACGTAGAATAATATACAGGTGTATTTTTCTACGTATAGTACGCGATAGTTTACTAAGTAACTAAAAAGAGTTAAATTATTATTTTTAACAAAAAATTAAAACCGACTTCCAAGGTAAAAACAATAATAACATCCTTATAATATGAACTAAAAAGTATTAAATATTTTTTCTAAATTCTATAAAAACTCAACTATTTCTGTTTTAAGTCCGTGTTTCTGTACTCAATCTTCCTAATTTTGAAGTCGGTGCCAGTTAAAGAAGTTTCAAATAATCTGGCAGACTGAAGATTCAGCTAAGTATATCTGGTACCGACTTCAAAATGATGAAGATTGAGTACAGAAATAGTTGAGTTTTAGCCGAATTCGGAAAAAGGCACTATTAGATAGGAAAAATTATTTGATACTTTTTAGTTCATATTATAAGGATGTTATTATTGTTTTTACCTTGGAAGTCGGTTTTAATTTTTTGTTAAAAATAATAATCGTAAGTGCGTTATATTATAATTATAAATATTAAGTATATTTTGTTTTAAAAACTTTATAAATTACGAGCTTTTGCCCGCGGCTTCGCTCGCGTAATATTATTTTTTTTTTACGTCCGTGATTATTATATACAAACTTTCATCCCTATTTTAATTTTTAACCCCTTGGAGGTGGAATTGATCAAAATCCTTTCTTAGCGGATGCCTACATCATAATATCTACCTGCATGCCAAATTTCAGTCCGATCGATCCAGTGGTTTGGGCTGTACGTTGATAGATAACCATGTCAGTCAGACACCTTTGAGTTTATTTTTTATTTTTTGTCACCGGCTTTCAGACTGCCTTGCCACCGAAGCCGGCGGCATGTGTGGATGCGCCATAAGTATATTTCGTAGCACTTCCTAGCAGCGGGTTACGGCGTAGCCACAGATTGCCTCGTAGACTTTCAGTTGTGAAAAATTTTGTTTTCATAACCAAATTAAGAAGTACCAACGTACCTATTATGTATTTAAAATATTTAGGGCCTATTATACCCATAAAGCTAATATACCTAGCGGAATATAATATTAATTTTAAGATTATATACCACTTCCTGATAAGGTGCCGGACAAGCTATCCACACCTTATTTGTCAGATGCTCTATACTCTATCTGTCAAGTTTTAAAGACACTTATCAGGAAGTGGTGAAACTAGGTGAAACAGGCCCTTAGAATCATAATCATTACCATCGTTTTTATTTGCCAACTGCGCGTTTTGTCCGCAACCTCCAACAGTTCCGACTATATAAAATCATTAGCACATGTGAAAATGTTTCACACATAAGCTTTATCAAAAACGTTTCCATTTTAGAGAGGAAATGCAAAATAATCAAGAACTAATCTGTTGAAATCGAACGTTCGGATTCGGCCAGACGTATCATGGCGGGCTTTGAGCGAGTTTTAAATTAAGGGATTCCAATCTCATTACTCCGCCGCCCATTCTGTCACAGGTATGGACGAAAATATACTGGGATGTTATGTTTTATTATTATGTTATGTTTTTACCTGATTTTGATAGAAAGAATCCTCATCTTATATTTAAAATTCTCGTGTCCGTAAGTTACCGTACTCCTCCGAAACGGCTTTACTGATTTTTACCAAATTTTATATGCATATTCAGTAGGTCTGAGGATCGGCTACTGGGTACTTTTTATATTGATAAGTGCATTTTTTGAATAAATAATAGTAAATTCACAGTAAATTATTACAACTCGAGACTGACGGCAACCATTGCTTGTGCAACGGGATAGCGTTGTATGAAAGTATATCACCATGGCAACGTCCATACGTTGCCATGGTGACATACTTTCATACTTAGTCACTTCAATTAAATAATATGGGCGAAAATCGAAATACTTTATACGGCAAAACAACAGTTGCCGGGACAGCTAGTTACATTATAAATATTATAAATGCGAAAGTGTGTCTTATGTTGTAATGTAACCGATTTTGGATGGGACGGATGGATTCTTATTAGTTTTATATTTCTACTAAGAAAATAATACAAATACAACGCATTTCGTCAAACAATACAATCTATTTATAATCCGATTCACCAGGCATGAAATGTATTCGTCCAATCTTTCAGGAAGTCAGACGTAATGGAGCCATACAAAATGTATGGTGATTTAAATTAGCCGGCCACGCGGTGAGGGTCGCTAACTTTGCCCCTGTCCCTCCTGTCCCCGCTTGTCCCCGCCTGTCCCCGGCATGCATAATACATACAATACATACAATCAGGCCACACATCAGGTTATTGTAATACTTGTAATGCGGTACTTTCCAGGTGAAATTATGTACATCTGTTTCTATACTGCGTTGTTGTATATTGCTAAAATTGCATTAAAAGTTACAAAAATGTACTTCTGCTAATAGAGGAAGCTCCATACTATATCTTATATCTTTAAACGAGCAATTCTTGTATATATATATATATATATATATATATATATATATATATATAATTGGAATCTCGGAATCGGCTCCAACGATTTTCATGAAGTTTAGTATATAGGGGTTTTCGGGGGCGATAAATCGATCTAGCTAGGAATCATTTTTAGAAAATGTATTTTTATTCCTGTTTTATCGATAAATGATAAACTGAAAAATGTGACTCTTCCTGACACTATTGGCGAATAATAATACTATTTCGTGAGCAACTAATTGCTTTAACGACACAACAACAGCTAAAGCTATTCCAGGAGATGGCGTTGTTAAGTAACACGAAGTCAATGAGTGTTTGCTATACCGAGCAAAGCTCGGTCATCCAGGTACTATACTATAATATAAGTACTTATCCATACTAATATTATAAATGCGAAAGTGTGTCTGTCTGTCTGTCTGCCTGTTACCTCTTCTCACCCCAACCGCTGAACCGATTTTGCTGAAATTTGGTATGGAAATACTTTGAGTCCCGGGAAAGGACATAGGCTACTTTTTGTCCCGGAAAAATGTACGGTTTCAGCGCAATAAACGCGTTTTGGCGCAACGGACTTGCGGGCGTCATCTAGTATCTAGTAGAAGATATTAGATGATAATATTATATTAATGATTAACAGAAGTTCTAAAATGCATTATTATAACATTTAAATGTATCTTTGTAACTTTGTGCAATAAAAAAATAATATAGTGTGGCCTTCGGGAACTGCCGTGGTAAAGCTACCGCATAACATTTTTTTATCAACTTATGCAATAATTATAATTCGCATACGTCTAGTCACGCGCACACAAACTCCGTGCCGAAGTCTGGCAACGCCGCATCACGGGTGGGATGTGTTAGGTATTTTTCGTTGCTATTTTTTTTTCGGTTGCTGCACTCAAAACCCGCGAAGGTATGCAATAGCTTAAAAAATATTCGATTTGCAAATAAAAGCTACTACAGATTTAAAAACTAAAGTTTTGCTAGACTAATCTCCGAGCCGATGCATTTCATCGTGGATGGGGATTTGCAGCACTTTGTATTTGCCGAAAGAAATTTCGAATGAAAAAAAACTTTGACATGACTTTCAACTACGCTGTCAACAGTTTTCAAATTCGGAATACATAAGCAATTTCGCTCTTCGATTTTAGTTCGACTTGAAAAATATTCGCTCGATTTAAATAAATACAAGATCAAAAGATATTTTAGTATGGGTAAAAGTTCCACCGATACTAAGAGCGATAGAGCGAGAAGCACCAGTCGCTCTACCTTACCCTTTCACTTCGCGACGCACAAGACTGGCTACCACCTGGAGAGCTGCTGCGGCATCTGCAACCTGTTCCCAGGAGTGCTGCTTATTGCTTTCTGCCAGGTATTCGATAAAGGTTTACAAACCTACCCCAATTTTTTTGGTTCAATGAGACGACTTCTACATTCATTCTACATTCGTACATTATGAATGTAGAAGTAATTACGCCTAAACTACTGAACTGATTATAATAAAGATGAAAGATGTATATTGTATATTAAAACATGGAGTAAGGGCTGGCTATACATAGGCTACTAATAATTATTAATATTTAACACTCCAATTTATACTAATTATTAGATGCGAAAGTGTGTCTGTCTGTTTGTCTGTCTGTCTGTTACCTCTTTCTGCCCAAACCGCTGAACCAGTTTTGCTGAAATTTGGTATGGAGATACTTTGAGTCTCAGGAATGGACATAGGATACTTTTTATCCCAGAAAAATGTACAGTCCCGGCGCGATAAAAGAATATTTGCGCAACGGATTTGCAGGCGACATCTTGTGGTAAGTATTGTTATGCACTATGTAATGAAGTGTGAAATATTCTGTTTATAAAGGAGAATTCAGAATTCAGATACTGCCTGGGGCTACTGTTTTGGCTTGAAACCGTATATCTTACAGTTTGCGCTGATATCGAATCCCAAGTCTTCACTTGGAGTCTTTACTGTAAGTCTTCAACATCGCCCGGAAACTATATATTGTATAAAATGTGTTATTGGAGTATTAGTAATAATTAGTAGCTTATCTGTGATTCTAACGACAAGTATCCCAAGACTAAATTTCGGCGAAATCGGATTTGGGCGTAAAGAGGTAACAGACAGACAGATACACTTTCTCATTTATAATATTAATATGGATTGTTGTATTCTCTTCTATGCTTGAACATTTTCTGTCAGGTGCTGGTGGGTTCGGTGCTTCTGACGCTGCTGCTGACTAACGGCAAGGAGTACGACGAGATGCATCAGACACCCAACTCACAGAGTAAGTCAACTACCTGCTAAAGAACAGTCGTGGAGCAGGGAGATATTCGTACATTCGAGCACGGATATATTGCTAATTTGCTATCTCTTTCAACAGGTATGCGATATCTGCACGAAAGCAATATATTATAGGACTCATAAATATAATATTTTACCTGCTCCAAGTACATACTTATTACTTGTGTTATGTGTAAATAATATACTACATAGTTGCAACGCACGAGCTTCTGGGAAACGGGCCTCAGCTCCTCAGCTCAGCTAGTCGTGCGGTGTATATACACACTTCAGTCCTCAGACTGAGGAGTGTAAGTACACCGCAATACCCTCGCAACATTATTGTATTGTATGTTATATTAAGCGCGATAAACAAACGTAAAGAAGTAGTGACCAGCGAGTTTCTTACACAATATTACTATTATTTTTTCTTATCGGTAATTAATCGGTAAAAATAGAAACATCATTGAAAGAATGACTCTGATAGCTTAAAAATTCACCAAGATATGACAATTCAAATATCTCATAAAAAAGACCTGCCCGAAACGCTCCATACAAAGTGCTACGAAAGTATGACGTCAGTCTTTCGTAGTTTGTACGCATCGGGAGACAACTTTGTTCGACAGGTATATTAAATATTGCGTTTATGAAAGTGGTTTCATAACAAAAGTTGCTTTTAGTTGCTTTGAATTGTATAAAAATATTAAGAAATTTAATTGAAAAAAAAAATCGACTTGATTATCTAACTTTGGAGGCGCATAACAAAAAAAATACAAATGCTATCAAGCTGAAATTTTGGATACACTTATTTTTAACCGTGATTTCTTTATTTTATTAACAAAATTTGCTAATCTTTGACCTTGTGTCCTCCGAAGTAGTAAATTAAAGTCCAGCGACTTGTTCGAAATTCATGGTTCAAGAGCAAAAGTCATCTATATATTATCAGCATGATTTCAAAATCGAGTCGCAAAAATGAAAATCGTCGTGTTAACGACTCCCACATAAAACTGCGAATTCGCTAAGCACCGCATGAATTTTGTCGTAGACATTTGCGATGCGATGCCCTAAGCCTGAGCTTGCGCGCAGAATAGTATAAAACAAATATTATGTATTATGAATCTTATATTATGTAAGAAACAAATTCTTGGCATGCTAACAACGAGTTTTGTATTGTTGTCTCAATTTCACATCCGTTGTATCATGACGCGTCCAAACGGATCTAGATATAATCTATCTCCGAGACAGATGGTCTGGAGAGCTTTTCAACACCTAAGGTGGAGCTAAATTTTTTTTTTAAATATTTCCTTTACTGTCCGTGATGTAGATACCACCTTAAAATATATATTTTTTTAGAGCTTAAATACATAATTCGACCAAATGACGTAGATCTACCAGCTGCCTAGGAATCAATTTATTCGATGGTACAAAGTATAGATTATATAAACGACAAACAGTATTTAGTTACATATCATAATAATTTTATCATGATAAATATATTATTTGTCTTTATAGAAAAAAACATTCCAAACCCCTTCAAAAAGTGCCGTGTTCGCGATACATTTTCCTGCTCCCGTCGTATTTGCCTAAGGCGTAAGCTACAATATCGCACGCAGGCATTTTGTTGCGGACACAGCGAAATATCAATATTTCCACAAACGAAAACGTTTTTTTTAGGGTTACGTTGAGTGTACATTGAGGAATGCTTTAAAAGTTAAAATTATGAAGCAGAGATGTTTGTTATACATGGTATACGATTGAACAAATAACCTGAAAAAATTGTAAGGTAGAAATTACCCCATTTATTATTTTCCCCTATGGTAGAAATCTTCTAAGACCTACGCCACCGAGTTCTACTCCTGGATATTTTTTTAGTCATATTAAGCCAATTGGGAGCAGTAGTCCTACCCTCGAAAACTGATACAATTTTGATTTACGAGTCTGAGTAGTTTCAAATTGAGCTGCAGAAACTAGAAAGATCGTGCGCTAGTCAGCTACTTAGCTGTCAAGAGTGGGAAAAGCCGTTGAGATCAAATTAGTTCCAAATTGAGCCGCAGCACGATTTTGCGCTAGATATAAAATGTCGGAAGAAGCAAAATATTTGAGATCGAGCTGATTCGATGCTGATCTGTCGGGACTCGGGAGTAAGGCAGCAGCTTCGATATTTTATAGCGACTGTCATTTGATGACTAGTGGGCAAGCCTGCGTCGGGAGCCCTAAATAACGTCGACCTGCGTAAACTTTGTATTTTTCCAGTAATAAGCCTGTTGACTGGCGGCGTGCTGAGCGGCGTGACGGGCGCGGGGCTGCTGCTGGTCGCCGTCGCGCTCACGGAGAACTGCCGCGCGATGCTCGTGAGTACTGACTGTACTGTAATGTCTGTGTGTCCTGCCAGTGATGAGCCTGTTGACTGGCGGCGTGCTGAGCGGCGTGACGGGCGCGGGGCTGCTGCTGGTCGCCGTCGCGCTCACGGAGAACTGCCGCGCGATGCTCGTGAGTACGGACTGTACTGTAGTGTTTGTGTGTCCTGCCAGTGATGAGCCTGTTGACTGGCGGCGTGCTGAGCGGCGTGACGGGCGCGGGGCTGCTGCTGGTCGCCGTCGCGCTCACGGAGAACTGCCGCGCGATGCTCGTGAGTACGGACTGTACTGTAGTGTTTGTGTGTCCTGCCAGTGATGAGCCTGTTGACTGGCGGCGTGCTGAGCGGCGTGACGGGCGCGGGGCTGCTGCTGGTCGCCGTCGCGCTCACGGAGAACTGCCGCGCGATGCTCGTGAGTTATACTGACTGTACTGTAATGTCTGTGTGTGCTGCCAGTGATGAGCCTGTTGACTGGCGGCGTGCTGAGCGGCGTGACGGGCGCGGGGCTGCTGCTGGTCGCCGTCGCGCTCACGGAGAACTGCCGCGCGATGCTCGTGAGTACTGACTGTACTGTAATGTCTGTGTGTCCTGCCAGTGATGAGCCTGTTGACTGGCGGCGTGCTGAGCGGCGTGACGGGCGCGGGGCTGCTGCTGGTCGCCGTCGCGCTCACGGAGAACTGCCGCGCGATGCTCGTGAGTTATACTGACTGTACTGTAATGTCTGTGTGTGCTGCCAGTGATGAGCCTGTTGACTGGCGGCGTGCTGAGCGGCGTGACGGGCGCGGGGCTGCTGCTGGTCGCCGTCGCGCTCACGGAGAACTGCCGCGCGATGCTCGTGAGTACTGACTGTACTGTAATGTCTGTGTGTCCTGCCAGTGATGAGCCTGTTGACTGGCGGCGTGCTGAGCGGCGTGACGGGCGCGGGGCTGCTGCTGGTCGCCGTCGCGCTCACGGAGAACTGCCGCGCGATGCTCGTGAGTACTGACTGTACTGTAATGTCTGTGTGTCCTGCCAGTGATGAGCCTGTTGACTGGCGGCGTGCTGAGCGGCGTGACGGGCGCGGGGCTGCTGCTGGTCGCCGTCGCGCTCACGGAGAACTGCCGCGCGATGCTCGTGAGTTATACTGACTGTACTGTAATGTCTGTGTGTGCTGCCAGTGATGAGCCTGTTGACTGGCGGCGTGCTGAGCGGCGTGACGGGCGCGGGGCTGCTGCTGGTCGCCGTCGCGCTCACGGAGAACTGCCGCGCGATGCTCGTGAGTACTGACTGTACTGTAATGTCTGTGTGTCCTGCCAGTGATGAGCCTGTTGACTGGCGGCGTGCTGAGCGGCGTGACGGGCGCGGGGCTGCTGCTGGTCGCCGTCGCGCTCACGGAGAACTGCCGCGCGATGCTCGTGAGTACTGACTGTACTGTAATGTCTGTGTGTGCTGCCAGTGATGAGCCTGTTGACTGGCGGCGTGCTGAGCGGCGTGACGGGCGCGGGGCTGCTGCTGGTCGCCGTCGCGCTCACGGAGAACTGCCGCGCGATGCTCGTGAGTACTGACTGTACTGTAATGTCTGTGTGTGCTGCCAGTGATGAGCCTGTTGACTGGCGGCGTGCTGAGCGGCGTGACGGGCGCGGGGCTGCTGCTGGTCGCCGTCGCGCTCACGGAGAACTGCCGCGCGATGCTCGTGAGTA
The DNA here is from genome assembly GCF_905147365.1 of Aricia agestis. NCBI lineage: Eukaryota > Metazoa > Arthropoda > Insecta > Lepidoptera > Lycaenidae > Aricia > Aricia agestis. The sequence goes on from NC_056411.1 coordinate 18,227,757, forward strand.
CGGACTGTACTGTAGTGTTTGTGTGTCCTGCCAGTGATGAGCCTGTTGACTGGCGGCGTGCTGAGCGGCGTGACGGGCGCGGGGCTGCTGCTGGTCGCCGTCGCGCTCACGGAGAACTGCCGCGCGATGCTCGTGAGTACTGACTGTACTGTAGTGTCTGTGTGTCCTGCCAGTGATGAGCCTGTTGACTGGCGGCGTGCTGAGCGGCGTGACGGGCGCGGGGCTGCTGCTGGTCGCCGTCGCGCTCACGGAGAACTGCCGCGCGATGCTCGTGAGTACGGACTGTACTGTAGTGTTTGTGTGTCCTGCCAGTGATGAGCCTGTTGACTGGCGGCGTGCTGAGCGGCGTGACGGGCGCGGGGCTGCTGCTGGTCGCCGTCGCGCTCACGGAGAACTGCCGCGCGATGCTCGTGAGTTATACTGACTGTACTGTAATGTCTGTGTGTGCTGCCAGTGATGAGCCTGTTGACTGGCGGCGTGCTGAGCGGCGTGACGGGCGCGGGGCTGCTGCTGGTCGCCGTCGCGCTCACGGAGAACTGCCGCGCGATGCTCGTGAGTACTGACTGTACTGTAATGTCTGTGTGTCCTGCCAGTGATGAGCCTGTTGACTGGCGGCGTGCTGAGCGGCGTGACGGGCGCGGGGCTGCTGCTGGTCGCCGTCGCGCTCACGGAGAACTGCCGCGCGATGCTCGTGAGTACTGACTGTACTGTAATGTCTGTGTGTCCTGCCAGTGATGAGCCTGTTGACTGGCGGCGTGCCGAGCGGCGTGACGGGCGCGGGGCTGCTGCTGGTCGCCGTCGCGCTCACGGAGAACTGCCGCGCGATGCTCGTGAGTTATACTGACTGTACTGTAATGTCTGTGTGTGCTGCCAGTGATGAGCCTGTTGACTGGCGGCGTGCTGAGCGGCGTGACGGGCGCGGGGCTGCTGCTGGTCGCCGTCGCGCTCACGGAGAACTGCCGCGCGATGCTCGTGAGTACTGACTGTACTGTAATGTCTGTGTGTCCTGCCAGTGATGAGCCTGTTGACTGGCGGCGTGCTGAGCGGCGTGACGGGCGCGGGGCTGCTGCTGGTCGCCGTCGCGCTCACGGAGAACTGCCGCGCGATGCTCGTGAGTACTGACTGTACTGTAATGTCTGTGTGTCCTGCCAGTGATGAGCCTGTTGACTGGCGGCGTGCTGAGCGGCGTGACGGGCGCGGGGCTGCTGCTGGTCGCCGTCGCGCTCACGGAGAACTGCCGCGCGATGCTCGTGAGTTATACTGACTGTACTGTAATGTCTGTGTGTGCTGCCAGTGATGAGCCTGTTGACTGGCGGCGTGCTGAGCGGCGTGACGGGCGCGGGGCTGCTGCTGGTCGCCGTCGCGCTCACGGAGAACTGCCGCGCGATGCTCGTGAGTACTGACTGTACTGTAATGTCTGTGTGTCCTGCCAGTGATGAGCCTGTTGACTGGCGGCGTGCTGAGCGGCGTGACGGGCGCGGGGCTGCTGCTGGTCGCCGTCGCGCTCACGGAGAACTGCCGCGCGATGCTCGTGAGTACTGACTGTACTGTAATGTCTGTGTGTCCTGCCAGTGATGAGCCTGTTGACTGGCGGCGTGCTGAGCGGCGTGACGGGCGCGGGGCTGCTGCTGGTCGCCGTCGCGCTCACGGAGAACTGCCGCGCGATGCTCGTGAGTACTGACTGTACTGTAATGTCTGTGTGTCCTGCCAGTGATGAGCCTGTTGACTGGCGGCGTGCTGAGCGGCGTGACGGGCGCGGGGCTGCTGCTGGTCGCCGTCGCGCTCACGGAGAACTGCCGCGCGATGCTCGTGAGTACTGACTGTACTGTAATGTCTGTGTGTCCTGCCAGTGATGAGCCTGTTGACTGGCGGCGTGCTGAGCGGCGTGACGGGCGCGGGGCTGCTGCTGGTCGCCGTCGCGCTCACGGAGAACTGCCGCGCGATGCTCGTGAGTACTGACTGTACTGTAATGTCTGTGTGTCCTGCCAGTGATGAGCCTGTTGACTGGCGGCGTGCTGAGCGGCGTGACGGGCGCGGGGCTGCTGCTGGTCGCCGTCGCGCTCACGGAGAACTGCCGCGCGATGCTCGTGAGTACTGACTGTACTGTAATGTCTGTGTGTCCTGCCAGTGATGAGCCTGTTGACTGGCGGCGTGCTGAGCGGCGTGACGGGCGCGGGGCTGCTGCTGGTCGCCGTCGCGCTCACGGAGAACTGCCGCGCGATGCTCGTGAGTTATACTGACTGTACTGTAATGTCTGTGTGTGCTGCCAGTGATGAGCCTGTTGACTGGCGGCGTGCTGAGCGGCGTGACGGGCGCGGGGCTGCTGCTGGTCGCCGTCGCGCTCACGGAGAACTGCCGCGCGATGCTCGTGAGTACTGACTGTACTGTAATGTCTGTGTGTCCTGCCAGTGATGAGCCTGTTGACTGGCGGCGTGCTGAGCGGCGTGACGGGCGCGGGGCTGCTGCTGGTCGCCGTCGCGCTCACGGAGAACTGCCGCGCGATGCTCGTGAGTACTGACTGTACTGTAATGTCTGTGTGTCCTGCCAGTGATGAGCCTGTTGACTGGCGGCGTGCTGAGCGGCGTGACGGGCGCGGGGCTGCTGCTGGTCGCCGTCGCGCTCACGGAGAACTGCCGCGCGATGCTCGTGAGTTATACTGACTGTACTGTAATGTCTGTGTGTGCTGCCAGTGATGAGCCTGTTGACTGGCGGCGTGCTGAGCGGCGTGACGGGCGCGGGGCTGCTGCTGGTCGCCGTCGCGCTCACGGAGAACTGCCGCGCGATGCTCGTGAGTACTGACTGTACTGTAATGTCTGTGTGTCCTGCCAGTGATGAGCCTGTTGACTGGCGGCGTGCTGAGCGGCGTGACGGGCGCGGGGCTGCTGCTGGTCGCCGTCGCGCTCACGGAGAACTGCCGCGCGATGCTCGTGAGTACTGACTGTACTGTAATGTCTGTGTGTCCTGCCAGTGATGAGCCTGTTGACTGGCGGCGTGCTGAGCGGCGTGACGGGCGCGGGGCTGCTGCTGGTCGCCGTCGCGCTCACGGAGAACTGCCGCGCGATGCTCGTGAGTACTGACTGTACTGTAATGTCTGTGTGTCCTGCCAGTGATGAGCCTGTTGACTGGCGGCGTGCTGAGCGGCGTGACGGGCGCGGGGCTGCTGCTGGTCGCCGTCGCGCTCACGGAGAACTGCCGCGCGATGCTCGTGAGTACTGACTGTACTGTAATGTCTGTGTGTCCTGCCAGTGATGAGCCTGTTGACTGGCGGCGTGCTGAGCGGCGTGACGGGCGCGGGGCTGCTGCTGGTCGCCGTCGCGCTCACGGAGAACTGCCGCGCGATGCTCGTGAGTACTGACTGTACTGTAATGTCTGTGTGTCCTGCCAGTGATGAGCCTGTTGACTGGCGGCGTGCTGAGCGGCGTGACGGGCGCGGGGCTGCTGCTGGTCGCCGTCGCGCTCACGGAGAACTGCCGCGCGATGCTCGTGAGTACTGACTGTACTGTAATGTCTGTGTGTCCTGCCAGTGATGAGCCTGTTGACTGGCGGCGTGCTGAGCGGCGTGACGGGCGCGGGGCTGCTGCTGGTCGCCGTCGCGCTCACGGAGAACTGCCGCGCGATGCTCGTGAGTACTGACTGTACTGTAATGTCTGTGTGTCCTGCCAGTGATGAGCCTGTTGACTGGCGGCGTGCTGAGCGGCGTGACGGGCGCGGGGCTGCTGCTGGTCGCCGTCGCGCTCACGGAGAACTGCCGCGCGATGCTCGTGAGTACTGACTGTACTGTAATGTCTGTGTGTCCTGCCAGTGATGAGCCTGTTGACTGGCGGCGTGCTGAGCGGCGTGACGGGCGCGGGGCTGCTGCTGGTCGCCGTCGCGCTCACGGAGAACTGCCGCGCGATGCTCGTGAGTTATACTGACTGTACTGTAATGTCTGTGTGTGCTGCCAGTGATGAGCCTGTTGACTGGCGGCGTGCTGAGCGGCGTGACGGGCGCGGGGCTGCTGCTGGTCGCCGTCGCGCTCACGGAGAACTGCCGCGCGATGCTCGTGAGTACTGACTGTACTGTAATGTCTGTGTGTCCTGCCAGTGATGAGCCTGTTGACTGGCGGCGTGCTGAGCGGCGTGACGGGCGCGGGGCTGCTGCTGGTCGCCGTCGCGCTCACGGAGAACTGCCGCGCGATGCTCGTGAGTACTGACTGTACTGTAATGTCTGTGTGTCCTGCCAGTGATGAGCCTGTTGACTGGCGGCGTGCTGAGCGGCGTGACGGGCGCGGGGCTGCTGCTGGTCGCCGTCGCGCTCACGGAGAACTGCCGCGCGATGCTCGTGAGTTATACTGACTGTACTGTAATGTCTGTGTGTCCTGCCAGTGATGAGCCTGTTGACTGGCGGCGTGCTGAGCGGCGTGACGGGCGCGGGGCTGCTGCTGGTCGCCGTCGCGCTCACGGAGAACTGCCGCGCGATGCTCGTGAGTACTGACTGTACTGTAATGTCTGTGTGTCCTGCCAGTGATGAGCCTGTTGACTGGCGGCGTGCTGAGCGGCGTGACGGGCGCGGGGCTGCTGCTGGTCGCCGTCGCGCTCACGGAGAACTGCCGCGCGATGCTCGTGAGTACTGACTGTACTGTAATGTCTGTGTGTCCTGCCAGTGATGAGCCTGTTGACTGGCGGCGTGCTGAGCGGCGTGACGGGCGCGGGGCTGCTGCTGGTCGCCGTCGCGCTCACGGAGAACTGCCGCGCGATGCTCGTGAGTACTGACTGTACTGTAATGTCTGTGTGTCCTGCCAGTGATGAGCCTGTTGACTGGCGGCGTGCTGAGCGGCGTGACGGGCGCGGGGCTGCTGCTGGTCGCCGTCGCGCTCACGGAGAACTGCCGCGCGATGCTCGTGAGTACTGACTGTACTGTAATGTCTGTGTGTCCTGCCAGTGATGAGCCTGTTGACTGGCGGCGTGCTGAGCGGCGTGACGGGCGCGGGGCTGCTGCTGGTCGCCGTCGCGCTCACGGAGAACTGCCGCGCGATGCTCGTGAGTACGGACTGTACTGTAGTGTTTGTGTGTCCTGCCAGTGATGAGCCTGTTGACTGGCGGCGTGCTGAGCGGCGTGACGGGCGCGGGGCTGCTGCTGGTCGCCGTCGCGCTCACGGAGAACTGCCGCGCGATGCTCGTGAGTACTGACTGTACTGTAGTGTCTGTGTGTCCTGCCAGTGATGAGCCTGTTGACTGGCGGCGTGCTGAGCGGCGTGACGGGCGCGGGGCTGCTGCTGGTCGCCGTCGCGCTCACGGAGAACTGCCGCGCGATGCTCGTGAGTACTGACTGTACTGTAATGTCTGTGTGTCCTGCCAGTGATGAGCCTGTTGACTGGCGGCGTGCTGAGCGGCGTGACGGGCGCGGGGCTGCTGCTGGTCGCCGTCGCGCTCACGGAGAACTGCCGCGCGATGCTCGTGAGTACTGACTGTACTGTAATGTCTGTGTGTCCTGCCAGTGATGAGCCTGTTGACTGGCGGCGTGCTGAGCGGCGTGACGGGCGCGGGGCTGCTGCTGGTCGCCGTCGCGCTCACGGAGAACTGCCGCGCGATGCTCGTGAGTACGGACTGTACTGTAGTGTTTGTGTGTCCTGCCAGTGATGAGCCTGTTGACTGGCGGCGTGCTGAGCGGCGTGACGGGCGCGGGGCTGCTGCTGGTCGCCGTCGCGCTCACGGAGAACTGCCGCGCGATGCTTGTGAGTACTGACTGTACTGTAGTGTCTGTGTGTCCTGCCAGTGATGAGCCTGTTGACTGGCGGCGTGCTGAGCGGCGTGACGGGCGCGGGGCTGCTGCTGGTCGCCGTCGCGCTCACGGAGAACTGCCGCGCGATGCTCGTGAGTACGGACTGTACTGTAGTGTTTGTGTGTCCTGCCAGTGATGAGCCTGTTGACTGGCGGCGTGCTGAGCGGCGTGACGGGCGCGGGGCTGCTGCTGGTCGCCGTCGCGCTCACGGAGAACTGCCGCGCGATGCTCGTGAGTACGGACTGTACTGTAGTGTTTGTGTGTCCTGCCAGTGATGAGCCTGTTGACTGGCGGCGTGCTGAGCGGCGTGACGGGCGCGGGGCTGCTGCTGGTCGCCGTCGCGCTCACGGAGAACTGCCGCGCGATGCTCGTGAGTACTGACTGTACTGTAGTGTCTGTGTGTCCTGCCAGTGATGAGCCTGTTGACTGGCGGCGTGCTGAGCGGCGTGACGGGCGCGGGGCTGCTGCTGGTCGCCGTCGCGCTCACGGAGAACTGCCGCGCGATGCTCGTGAGTACGGACTGTACTGTAGTGTTTGTGTGTCCTGCCAGTGATGAGCCTGTTGACTGGCGGCGTGCTGAGCGGCGTGACGGGCGCGGGGCTGCTGCTGGTCGCCGTCGCGCTCACGGAGAACTGCCGCGCGATGCTCGTGAGTACTGACTGTACTGTAGTGTCTGTGTGTGCTGCCAGTGATGAGCCTGTTTACTGCCGGCGTTGAAAACTTTTTGTTCCCTAGGCGGGATTCGAACCCGCGACTCCCGGCTTGAGCTACCAACAGCCCACCAACTGAATCACAGAGGTCGTGAATAAGCCTAATAAAGGCTGCCCGTATTTACTATTCACCGGCTTGAAGCCAGTAAATAGGTTTTCAAGTAATTGGACAGACTGTTTAAAGATGCGATACTTTTACAGATATACCTGATGGTGGCAACGCTGATCTTCGTGGCGCTGACTTCGCTGTCTCTGGTCAAGATCGGAAGAGGATGCTCACGTTTTTATGATGGTAAGATATGGATGAGGAATTTCCTCATCGTCTTTTAAAAGCGGGCTGCCAAATTTTGTTGTGTTTTCTAATAAGTATTACGATTCCGGAAGACGATTGATGATTTAATTAATCATTGTATATTTATCTGATATTTGCTTAACGGAAAACACAATTTCACTTATTTTGACTCGATGTTTTATTTTTCGAAATCATGAATCTTTCTGGGCTTTTCAACAAATTAAATAACTTGCACTACAATCACACACTTTATAAAATAATGGCTAAAGGAAATATTAGTATTGTATTTCATTTTAAAGTAATCATCAAAAATATTTTTGGGACTTACGACCTTTACTTTCGTGCTATAATGCGGGAACCGTTATTACGCGATATTGTTCACTATTAGCTGCAGCGCAAAGTTTAATAGCATTCTCGGGAGCACGATTCATGGTATCATTATATTATCAGTTATCACGGTTGGAGGATAGCGGGTTGTGTAGGTGGGGCTAGCGTGCTTTGATATTTTTGGCAGAAACATTAAATATAAGGTGCGGGCAGTGGGCACTCTGTTGCGTCCGCGAGATACCTAAATGGGCGCAGCTTCTACCCACTCAAATTTAATTCATGGTAGTGAAGGCTCTGATTTAACAAAAAGCATCTTTTCATACCGAAAAATACAGCAGTCCCGTGGGTTACTGCAGTTGCGCAGAGACGTCAACAAAGGCTGGCAAGCTGGCAATAAAATATACGTTGTTACCTAGAAGTACAAACAGGCCTATATAATTTAAATTTTAACAGCGAGATACAAAAACGTTTATTTTCATGATTTCAAATTACATTGAACGATTATTATTATTATTGCCAGTCAAATTAAAGGTGTAATATCTGCTGCACCATAAAGCGGTATTCTACTAAAACACGTACTTTATTTAAAGTAAAAATCATGTATTTTTTGCAAGTTTGTTGTAAAACTTATTATAGGAAGATATGCAAAATTATAAAAAATTATCTATACAAACAGAAGAAAGATTTTTGTGTGTGCGTTTGCATTGAAAAGATTCTAATGGCTCATTTTCATTGGTCGATAGGGCCCGCATGCGGGGTGCGGGAGATTTCTGGAACGCGTGCCACAGGGCCCGCATTCGGGGAACCGTTTTCATTTGTCGATAGGGCCCGCAGGGCTGGGGAGAACCTCTGTGTTCGTCGCCAGTTACAGACGTTCTTGCCATGGAACACATGGAAAGATAGAAACAGGCATGGCGCGTCAGAAACATTGTGTAAGGAGTTACAATTGCATTTGGAGTGTGATACTACTGTATCATGATAATTTTTTTAGATTATCTAATGACTTATTTGAACTAATCAGTTAGTTATCATTGTATTCGGTTCATTTAGATAAAATTCAACTTTAAAAAAAGTATGTAACCATACTATAACTATGGGGTGGAAGACATCTTGAGAAATCTTTCGAGCGGTGGGAGAATTTTATATAACATAACATCTGCTTTGACAAGATTGCCGCCACCCTAGGTGTTTGAAACTTTGTATTTATATATTTTGTTAAACCTCAAACTTACAGAAAAATTAGTGCCATACTGTTACAAATCGTTCGAATTACGAATGAAATCTTAGGATTTTGAAAAAATATTGTTCACATTCACGACCTCCCACAGGTATGGCATTATCAGACTTCTATCTATGATCACAGGGACCTGTTAAAAAAAGTTTCATGGTGGTACAAATAAAAAAAAATCTCCTTTACAGTAGTATGGCGGCCATTGGGAACTGTCGGAAACGTGGCAACTCGCGTCCCGCAAGCTGTATATCGACCGATGAATTTCATTGGTCGATATCACGGTCAGTATAAAGCATGCGGGCAATCCCCGCAGGCGGTGTAACGAACACGTATCGACTTGTAACTTTCATTGGTCGTTATCTCGGCTGCGGGGACTGCCCGCATGCTGTATAACGAACGAGTTAACGACCAATGAAAATGAGCCATAATACATGTAGAATGATTAATATATAGGTAGGTAAACAATATTTAACTTTTATTCGGTAACAAATTAACAATACATTGGTCACTAATAGATATACAGTAGGTATAGAGCATACAGAGTGCTATAGTTTTTAGGGTTCCGTACCCAAAGGGTAAAAACGGGACCCTATTACTGAGACTTCGTTGTCTGTCCGTCTGTCTGTCTGTCTGTCTGTCTGTCTGTCTATCTCCAGGCTGTAACTCAAGAACGGATATACCTTCTTCTACTTCTGAAATTTTTACAGATTGCGCTGCCATACAAGAAACGTAATTTTTTTTAGCCTAAAAAGGCCAAAGGTCGTAATCAATAATGGTAACAGCTAGGCACTTGAAATTTTCACAAAATTGTTAATTATATTTTTATTTTAATAAATAATAATAAAATTAAAATAAAGTTAATATTTAAGGGGGGCTCCCATACAAACACATTTTTTGTCTACTTTCGCTCTATACCGGTACGGAACCCTTCGTGCGCGAGTCCGACTCGCGCTTGGCCGATTATTTACAGTTCTTGCGTCACTTTGTTTTAAAAGAAGGCACTGGAAAAATATATTATTTATAGGTTACTTATATTAACCGTACAGGTTAATAAAAACGTCGTAAGGTATTTAAAGATGAAAAGTATGATGAATGAAGTAGAACCCCGGGGGCGGCGAGGCTCCGGCGGCTGCCGTCTCAATCTGAGCGCGATTTACTATTTATGAAACCGTATCGTGTTGTTCTAATAATGAAATATAACAGGGATACAAAAAGTTATCTAGGGGTTATAAGTAACTAGCTGTTGCCCGCGACTCCGTCCGCGTGGACTTCAGCTTGTAGCGTGCGGTAGTTCCCGTTTCCATGTAGACTACAGAAATGCTTCCGCGGTACGATTATTTCAAACATCAATAATAAAGAATATTATAAACATACAAGATACGCGCTAAATATACGCGCTTTATACGTGGGAGAGCCATGCTTCGGCACGAATGAGCCGGCTCGACCGGATAAATACCACGTTCTCACAGAAAACCGGCGTGAAACAGCGCTTGCGCTGTGTTTCGCCGAGTGAGTGAGTTTACCGGAGACCCAATCCCCTTACCCCTACCCTATTCCCTTCCCTACCCTCAACTATTCCCTTCCCTTCCCTACCCTCCCCTATTACCCTATTCCCTCTTAAAAGGCCGGCAACGCACTTGCAGCTCTTCTGATGCTGCGAGTGTCCATGGGCGACGGAAGTTGCTTTCCATCAGGTGACCCGTTTGCTCGTTTGCCCCCATATTTCATAAAAAAAAAAAAAAAAACACAACCCGCCCGGCAGTCGGGTAAAAATCTCTATATAACTTCAAATAAACTCGCGAAAAACTTTCGTTATCCTTACCACCTCTTATATAAACACGTTTGAGTAAGCGCTTGTGCGATGTAGGACGACGCACAGCGTCATCTATTATGAATTTTTGAATTTTTTTTTAATATTAAGATTAATTTGAACAAATTTACGTATAAACACCCATTTACAACCCCTTTTTCCAGTTAAAAAGTAGCCTATGTCCTTTCTCAGGCTTTAGACTATCTGTGTACAAAGTTTCATTACAATCGGTTCAGTAGTTTTGGCGTGAAAGCGAGACAGACAGACAGAGATACTTTCGCATTTATAATATTAGTATGGAAGTATGGATTATAGTTTCGCGGTAAGTTTGAAGGGAGTAATTAGCGCTAAGAACATTGACGCACTTACACAGCGATTATAATATAGTATAGCCATCAATTTAAATACTTATGTAAGTAGGACAAAATATTATTTGCAGAGGAATAATTTAAGTAGGTAGACGTTAATAGAGTAATAGCCAGGGACAACAAGACATTCCTCATTTTTTAAATGCGGAAACTTTTACCTGCATATAAACCCTATTAAGGAGGTAAGAATGTTAATCATCAATGTTGTTGAAAAGATAATCTCCGGTCAAAAACCTAAGGCTGTGTCCACATTTATATTATTTTCGCGTATCAGATCTCCGTCGCGTAGCATCGCGATGAAAGCGACGCAATGGAGATCTGATACGCGAAAATGGTACAAATGTGGACAAAGCCTTAGAATTTATTGATCTGACTCGATTTCAGAACGTATTCGTCATACGGCCAACCACGGCCAACCTATGAAAGTAAAGGAACTCCTTGTGTACTGCGTTCACACTCGGGCACTTTAAAATGTGCTTCTGCGTTAGCTCGGTCTCTAAAGTAATCGACACCGAAACTATGCTTATTGCTTACAAGTTACAACGTATTCATAATATTGACAAATTAACCAACTTCCAAAAAGAGAGATTATAATATCTTCAGTCCTTAGAGAAAGGTAAGGTCCAGAACGTTATACCTTAGTAATTAGGATTATGAAGACTAATTACTGGAAAGGTTTTCGTACTTAGGACTTTCCGCCCGTCAGCACTTACAATTCAGTGCTTAGTTCAATTAGTTACAGGAAGTTGCTAAAGCCAAGTTAACTTTCGAAACATTAGTTTAAACTTTCATTTAACTACTTGCTATAAAATATGTGTTGGTCATTTTAATAGTGGTGTAACTCCATAATATAAAAAAGATTTTATTTTTATAATTCGTTTCTATAAAATAACTTCGTCTTATTTTTAAGTAACTATAATATTATACTGTTATGATATTTCATTTGATATCTACAATAAAAAATATAAAGCATTGAATAAAAATTTGTAGTTTTTTTTCTACGCGTTAATTAACAAAACTCTTAATTTCTCAAAACTTTTGCATGGAGATAATTCACTATTACATGAGTGACCGATACAAATCTAAAGTTGTAGTCCGATTTCACCAGTTCACGTTTGAACGCCTGGAAAGGATCTAGCTTTTATCCCGGCAAAATGTACGATTACCGAGCGACCCTTTTAATCCCTCTCAACGCAAAGAAGTTACAGGCAGCTTTAGTTCCATATTCGGCGCACGCGTATGGTTTGTTACTAATATGTATTCTGTGGTATGGTCTAAAATACCAAATAGCTAGAAAACAAATCGTAAAAGTTTCTGAATGAGCACACGTTTTAACACTCTTTTGTAAGCTTGCAGGGCTGTATGTATGTAACGGAATCTTTGAGCATGATTTTTTACCTATCTCCAGACTCCTGTAGCCCTAGCACGGCCACCAGTAGAAATGCGAAAGTATAGACAAAAAAATCTTTACCGCGGCCAATCGCGACCGACTAAAATTCAATTAAAATGCCACTTTATGACGGACTATAATATATGTCATAGAGTAGGATATTATTTGAATTTTTAGGACTATAGTCTGTCATAAAGTGGCATTTTAATTGATTTTTTGGGAACGAAAAAAATTCGCAACGCTACCTTAAGTTTATCTCCACAGTTTGTCCATACTTTCGCATTTCTACTAGTGGCCGTGTTAAGGCTACAGAGTCTAATTCGAATCTTCGCATACGTGTTAAGAGCCAACGACAGTGCAATAATAAAAAAAATGCATTCGAATAATTCTAAAAAAGGTAAAAAGGTGAATTAAATTTTAATTAAGCTTAGAAAAGTCTAAATATAATTTCGCCAATGACAAATCTGGTAAAAGGCGAATGTGCGGTAAAGGCAAGTGTGTCACACGTCCACAGGCTCTCGCTTTGTGCACGCGTTTAATTAATATTCAAAATGGAGTATTAAAGCCGTTTTAATTGAGTTAATTGCTAGCTTTGAATTGAGTATCATTAACAGCTTCGTAGCTTGTAGGCTGCGCATGGTTTTAGGACCTTCAAGCAAAAATAAAGGAGGATTGCGCCGTGCTCTATTTTTAGGTCTCTTTGGCCTCACCAAGGAGTGATTAAGGCAGACGCTTTTGGTAGATTGACCGGCAAATTTTAAAAGGCCGGCAACGCACCTGCAGCTCTTCTGATGCTGCGAGTGTCCATGGGCGACGGTAGTTGCTTTCCATCAGGTGACCCGTTTGCTCGTTTGCGTTATTTCATAAACAAAACATGTTATAATTGTGCTTTATTGATGATTATTTAATGTTTTCAGGATTCTGGAGTTTTGCCGAGCGCTCTTAAAGCTATGAGCAGACTTTACCTTTATTCGTCAGTACTTATAAAGAAGCTTCATTTTATTTAATATTTCAGCACCAAAAGTGAAGGATGAGCAGCACAAGATCGCGAACTTGGCCTGCGTCAGCGGACTCATGACTTTCTTCGGAGCTGGTGAGTACATAGTCTTTACCTATCTATATCCATACATATTATAAAACAAAGTCGCTTTATTTTCCCTCATGTCCCTTTGTTCCCTTTAATCTTTAAAACTACGCATGATGATTGATGATTATTTCAGTGTTAGATAGCCCATTTATCGAGGAAGGCTATAGGCCAGTGTTTCCCAAACTTTTTCAGCCACGGACCCCCAGGAAGTAAAGCACAGTTTTCACGGACCCCCTTAATAAAATAAACAGCAAAAAAAATCGGATTACGTATGGTCCAGAGATGACACCGCGGACCCCAAACATATACTCGCGGACCCCCAGGGGTCCGCGGACCACAGGTGGCGAAACACTGCTATAGGCTATATTATATCACGCTAAGACTAATAGGAGCGAAGAAATAGAGGAAAATGTGGATAAAAACGGGGAAAATTATTTGAAAGGGCTGACTTGAACGCGCTAATATCAGGAACTAACTGGTCCGATTAAAACTTATTTCAGTGTTAGATAGCCCATTTATTGAGGAAGGCTATATTATGTTATCACGCTAAGCTCCAATTTCACCAACGTATGTTAGTGTTAACAGCTTGTTTAAATGTCATGTCTTCTCTTTCATTCATAAGAAAAATGAAAGAGGTAACGTGATACTAATTCGAGCGTTAACTTTAACAGTCGTTGGTGAAATTGGGTCTAAGCCCCAATTTCACCAACGACTGTTAAAGTTACTAGGAGATAGTGAAAAAAACGGGGAAAATTATTTAAAAAGGCTTATCTCGCGAAGTACTGGAGCAATTTTTATGTTATTTGGCACAGATAATAAGTAGACCACGTGAAGGATCATAGGCTATCGATTTTAATAATTTTTTCAGTGGCTATATATTTTATATCCGTGCGACGCCGGGGCGGGTCGCTAGTAATAATTATTATAATCCGAAAATGCCTGTATGTATATGTATGTTACCTCTTCACTCCGAAACCACTGTACCTGAAAACACTGAACCTACTTTGAGTCCATAGATAATATAATATTTATAAAGATTTGAGTCCTCAGAAAGGACATTGTATATATATTATTTTAATCCCGGTAAATGCACGGTTCCCGCGCAAAAAACATATTTTGGCGCAACGGAGTTGCGGGCGTGAATCCCAGTGGAACCATTTCCGCCCCCCCCCCCCCCCCCGCACCCCCTCCGTCGCCCGCCGTATTTGCGGTACACTTGCGGCCGTGCGGGTACTAGCTAAACACGATGGAAAATTAATAAGTGTTGCGTAGGTTTTGTGGTTGTGTGGGCGAATTGTGTTCTAAATGGGACATTTCTGTCCTGAATTTGAAACTAATATTGAAAAATAAATTGCGGCAGCGATGTCTAATGTTTTAAATGCGAAAAATCTGTCTATCTACAACGCCTTCATGCTTAAATTCTTCTCTACTCTACTTGTAAGTTGTATGAATCGCGTATTTGCCCATCATAGGCCAACATCGTATAGAAACGTTCCCATTTTCCAATACATTTTTTTCACGTAAGAGTAGAAAGTACGCAGTTTATTTGACAAATACGGGTAATACTATTGGTTTAACTTAAATCTCCAGCTCATTAAGCCTGTGCAGCCAATTACGAAATGCACACGCCGTCCGCCAAATTACAAATGGGATAGATCGGCCGCCAATTTACGCGGATGTCGCCAATCGCGTAATGTGGCGGTGCCGCGGGGGATTGCACAGGGTACATGGTACTGACACTTTTAAGAGGAGTCCACACCGCCCTTTTTTCCATACAAACGTTGTCCCCTGTTTCCTCCCTGGATAATGCTAGTAGAGTTATATTTTTTTCCTGAATATCTACGACCACTAATACAATGTCCCTATGTTTTCTTTTTTTTCATAATTTAATTATTAAATAAGATATGAACGTTCAAAAACCCAAAAAAATGGCCAGATTTTCCGTTGTGTTCAAACGTCCAGAAAACAGATTTGGCTAGATTATACAAAAAAAGCAAAACATAGGAACACAGCTCAAGCCTTTTTTTAATCTTTAATGAAAAAAGTACTTAGATCGGTTAAGTTTTGGAGAAGGAATCAGGGGACAACGAATCGTTGATTTTCTGGATTTTCTGCAGTTGTCTCTATCGCGTTCTGCGGTAGAGGCTCGAGGTAAGGGAGACAGCTATAGATATTACACGTACTTTTTTTTCATTTCTCTAGCCCCTGGTGTATCCTCTTAATAACATTACACTTGTAGTTTGTACTCGTATACGTGCCTCCGATCGAGTGAATACTGACAGGTTATTCGTTTTAACTTTTACCTTGTTTGTAGTAAGTTTTCGGCTGTATGCACACCAGACTGACTTAGAGCTGCTTACTGTGATCAAACTCACTAGCTCATACATGCTTAATACTATATTGTCAGTAAGAACTTTGGTAAACGATATTTATATGCCTAAAAATACCATAAACTGCCTAACGATTAACGCCAAAGACTTCTATTTAAACTCAGTTTAAATCTTATATCTATAAACGAGCAATTCTTGTAAGTATATGTACCTATATAATTGGAATCTCGGAATCGGCTCCAACGATTTTCATGAAATTTAGTATATTTTCGGGGGGGGTTTCGGGGGCGATAAATCCATCTAGCTAGGAATCATTTAAAAAAAATGACATTTTCATTTTTATGGAATACCAAGCAAAGCTCGGCTAGCTAGTAGAAGTCTAAATTGCATAACGCACACTTTCAATGGCTGATAATTAGTTTGTTGTGAATGTAGCCTTCATCGATTGATGCAATTACATCCATGCATTATAAAATAAAATATATTTTTATTCAAAATAGGTATTATGAATTTTTTTTGAGCGTCGAAACTACATTGATGCCTACCATCACATTTATAATTCTAAGTAAGAAGTTCTAAGTAAGATAGTAAAGCTCATCTCTCTGTTCCAGTGCTGTACTTCTTCTCGCTGCTGGTGGTGTTCAGCTTCTACCACTTCCGCTACGTCCGCCGCGCGATACTGCTGCACGAGGCCGAGTGTGACTGAACCTTAATAGTTAGTTGTTTGTTTTTGTGATTAAAGTATTATTTGGAGATTAATATCTTTTTTTTTGACTAAAGTCCTGAAACTTGTGGATTGTATAGATAGAGGTAGGAAAAGTTTAGTAGGTAACAGAATATTTTTTCTTAAAAATCTAAGTCAAGATCTTGGATCTAGTTGCGGCACTAGTAACATATATATGTCAATTCTACTGGTAATCCCAAAGCCTGTTGAGGCATGATTGCGAAGCTGTCTTTTCATAAGCTAGGTGTTTATAAAGAATAAAAAATTAATAATTTTTAGTTGTAAAAATATTGTATTGCAAACAAATGGCAAAAATTCGTTCTTAATTTTTAATTTTTATAGATAAAAGTACTAGATAATATACTTAGTAGGAACGTCAACATGATCCAGGGGGGGGGGGGGCAGCTGCCCATGACTCTACATGTTCGTAGTGGCATTGTATTGGTCCATTGGCCAATGTAAAGATGCCTCAATATGGTTCTGACTTCGCACGATACGAGATACCATCTGAATTTACCTTCAACAAAGAAATAAATAAGTTCTACAGAAAGCTCTGAATAAAACAAATTAGCACTATTTCGTTTTAATTAAAGACAGATAGAGAATTTTAAAAGTGTCTTGAAGTTTTCTTTTTGTTTCTTTTATAATTCTACTAGCTGTTGCCCGCGACTTCGTCCGCGTGGACTTCAGTTTATAGCGCACGATGTCAACAAAATTTGTGTCAAAAGCTTTTATAAAAAAAACCCTGGTACCCCTTAAATCAAAACAGCTGTGCAGTGTGCACATAATATTTCATTTTTTTTAAATTAAACTTTATATATTATGCCAAATTTTAAAGCTTATTTAGCCCCCTTAACTTTACCCATAAACTATTTATCATTGATAGGTTTAAGGTTACGTCACTGTATAATGTATATTATAATATTAAGTACTGACTTATTAAATAACGTAGAAAAGAAATAACAATCGAAAAAAAATCGGGACTCGAAGGTATGATGATACCACCTCTTATAGAAAGATGTTAGTCAAGCGTTAGCGCGATGTAAAAGACGCACGGCGCCATCTAGTATGAATTTTTGGAACTAACTTAATTTGAACAAATTTTCGTATTTTCACCCCCTTACAACCTTTTTTTCCAGTAAAAAAGTAGCCTATGTCCTTTCTCAGGCTTTAGACTATCTGTATACAAAATTTCATTACAATCGGTTCGGTAGTTTTGGCGTGAAAGCGAGACAGACAGACAGACAGACAGACAGACAGACAGACAGAGATACTTTCGCATTTATAATATTAAGTATAGATTATTAAATCTGGTAAGTACTAATACCTGCTGATAAGTGGTTTGGCATGGTTTGTACCAGCGCAACGTTACTATTGCATATTTTTAGATTAAAAAGTAGTTATTGTAAGATAATAATAATTGTAGTAGTCAGACATACGATATCGCGGACTTTTACGTTGATATTAATGTCCTCTATAAGACTATAGTACATCACTTTGCATTAAGTAAGTATAGTCTATAATTTATAAAGCACTAGATGTCCCGCGCGGCTTCGCCCGCGTAAATTAGGAATTTTACAGAAACCGTACATTTTCCCATAAAAAAATATTTTCCCCGTTTTTCCCGCATTTTCCTGAGTTTCTTCGGTCGTATTAGTCTTAGCGTGATAATATATTTTATAATATAGCCTATAGTCTTACTCGATAAATGATCAATCTAACACTGAGATAAGTTTTTAAATCGGACCTGTAGTTCCTGAGATTGACGCGTTCAAGCAAACATACTCTTCAATGTTGTTATATTAGTAAGTACCTGATGGACTTGTGTTACAGGTACCAGACAACGGAAATATATTTAATACTTTTATACTATACATATATTTAAGATTTTTATTATATGATGCACATATTTAATACACATCCATGACCCAGGAACTTTGAAAACTTTTTGTTCCGTCGGCGGGATTTGAACCCGCAACCTCCGGCTTGAGCTACCAACGCGCTCACCACTGAGCCACAGAGGTCGTCAAACTATTTTTAGACATAAAATAAAGATTTTTTTTAATTATCGCTTGACAAACTCGAGTCTCGATCTAAAAGACTATGAAATGGTATAATATGGTAGTGATGATGATGATGATGATGATGATGATGATGAATGTAATTTGCATAGTAGCATATGGTTCCTGTTCTTAAAACAACGCCGAAACTCCCAAACTTGTATCTATAAAGAATCAAGAGTTCTCTCAGCACCTTCCGAACCACGGTATACCAGGTATATCTCGGTGCAAAATCTTACTTGTTGGTAGCATATGCTTAGAATACTTCTCACGTAACCGAAGTCACCACACGTTTCCCTATAAGTTTTGAGGAGTTCCCTCGATTACTTATGGATCCTTCATCAGATCACCACTTTTGTGAATATAAAAATCGGGTAACATACGGCGGAGTAATCGTTGAATATAAGAAAACGAACATAACACCTCCCCCATTTTGAAAGTCGGTTAAAATTGTAGCCTATGTGTTATTCTGATGTATAAGCCATATTATTGTAAAGTTTCATTAAAATCCGTTCAATAGTTTTTGCGTGAAAGAGTAACAAACATCCATACATCCACACATCCATACATCCAAACAAACTTTCGCCTTTATAATATTAGTAGGATGTAGCCTATAATATATTATCACGCTAAGACCAATAGAAGCGGAGCACCAATGAAGAATGTTTCAAAATCGGGTGATTTTTCCTATTGTGCTGCGTAAACGATAAAAGTTTCGCAAAAATTGGCAGAATTTTCTTTATTTACCCATGAATTAGTTACTCTCTCGGGTCTGTGGCTGTTTGGTTGTTCGTTTTGTTCGGTGTTGCTATGTGTCTGTGCGGATGATTTTCTTGCTCTCTGTATTCGATGCCTATCCCTATTCTGGCTGAGGCGAGCCTCACGCTCTACAGATGATTCTCTTTCTCTCTGTATCCGAATTCTATCATTTTTCCGACTGAGGCGAGCCTCACGCTCTACAGACGATTCTCTTTCTCTCTGTATCCGAATTCTATCATTTTTCCGACTGAGGCGAGCCTCACGCTCTACAGACGATTCTCTTTCTCTCTGTATCCGATTTCTATCACTATTCTGGCTGAGGCGAGTCTCACGTTCCGTTGACGATTCTTCATCTCTTGCTGAACGTGCTCTTTTGGCATTCACTGTACTACGACCTAAGCAACAAATAACCCAATCGCAAAGCAAAAACAAAAGTCCGTTTTTCTAACGCAAGTCAAATATATTTTTATCGACAATTCAGAAACCAAAGAACCAGAAACAATGAATATCTGAAAGAAAGCGCTGTGGTTGCTCCTCTGCGTTACCGTCTGCACAACCACACAATGACGAAATACACTATCTACTACAATAACATAAGCCCGAAGCTTATGAGAGCCCCCGGCCGGTTCTGCCGTAACCGCTATGTCCCTCGGCCGCCGCCGCGCGACATATTTTTTGATTCCGCGTAAGTTTATACGTTTGAAAACTTCTAAAGTATTGATCGAAATTGTATAGTGTAAAAGACAATTATAATCTACATTTAATGTCTTAGCTTCCAAACATGTTTATTTGGATAAGGGTTAATGTTGTAAATTGTTAAAATCGCTTCGTAAATAAGCCATTATTTTTCGTAAAAAGTAAAGAACAAAAATGGCTATTGTGAGTTATCCCTAAGAAATAGACATATACCATCGCGGACTTTTTTGTTTACCTAATTAAGGTGTACAATACTGTAGTACATTATTTTGATCTATCTCGTAGGGTTTAGCCAGCGTTTGCAATATAAACGCAAAAAAATGAATTTATTTACGACATAACATTAGAAACCTCTAAAATTATCAGTGTTTCTCTACCATATTATGCATATGTTATACATATAAACCTTCCTCTTGAAACACTCAATCTATTAAAAAAAACCGCATCAAAATCCGTTGAGTAGTTTTAAAGATCTAAGCATACATACACACATACAGACAGCGGAAAGCGACTTTGTTTTATACTATTTAGAGATAAGCAAGAAGGAATATTTTGGTAGATTTTTCACACAATTATTAACACTTAATACGGTTCCCTTTTTTCTCTCATTAAATATAGCCTATATTCAGCAGAAATAGTGTGGATTAAAAAATATGCATTAATACTTCCATCGTGCATCGGCATCGTGGGTATCGCAGACACAATAGATCTTCAATTGTTATGCTGGCAGCCGGCTGCCGCTATTGGAGATTTATAGTTAAAGAAATTAATTAATTATAATAGCAATCAAAAATAATAGTCATTCAAAACTTATTTTAAAAAGTTCTAAAAATATTACTTTCGTAGTCATAACTTTTAAAGCTTTTTTGAAATTAGGATTATAATAATGAAGCACGATAGTCTATATCAAATCAATAAAGCAGCACCCGGCTGTCGCATAACTATTGAAAATCTATTGTATCTGCGATTCCCACGATCGAGGTAATATTTACGTGGACTCTCCGGGCGAGTCTGTGGCACTGATAATTAAATCTCTCCCCTACCGCACGCACACCCGCGCATCACGCCTTGACGCCCAATTCGCAACGTGCAGCAGAAATCGTAATATTTTAATTTCGCCATAACATTAAAACCAAACGTCCAATTTTAATCATTCAAAGACCAAATATTATCTACATTAACTGTACTTAGTTGTGAAATAATTTATTTTGATAAGGGTCAATAGCATGATTTAAATAAACGCATTTAAATATAGTCCAAAAAAAATTCTAGATTTTTTAATAAAAAAATGGTTATTGTGCCTCACTCAACATAGATAGGTATAGTGTGTCGCGGACTTTTTTGTAGATATTTAAAAGATCTATAATTACTTAGAACATTTTATGCCTCTATCTTTTATAGTTTAGGCAGCGTACGCAAAATAAGTAACTTTTCTGGTTGATTTTTTAAACCTTGCGTCCGAAAATCCCAAATATCTTACGGAACCTTATATTTTTCCAAAATAAAAATTAGCCTATGTTCAGCAGAAATAATGCAGGATTCCAATGGTAAAAGAATTTTTCAAATCGGTCCAGTAGTTTCGGAGCCTATTCGACTCAAACAAACAAACAAACAAACAAACAAACAAACAAAAAATCAAATCTTTCCTCTTTATAATAGTAGTGTAGATTAATAGATTAACGAATTTAAAAAGGTGTATCGGAAAAACTTAGCTTCGAGTTTGACGCAAAAAATCAAGTAAAAGTTGGGTAGTTTAAAAGTTCTAGCAATAGAACGTTGATAAATCGGCCATCGAGTCTGAGGTCTGATTCTCATACCTCGAAAGTCACTTCGAGCGCTGACAGTCTTGCTCGAACGAACGCACACATGCTGCCTTACACGTGAGTGGGGCAGCATGCTCTCGAAGTGCAATTCGTAGTACGAGAATCGTGCACCTAGTACTAAAACTAGAAGTCTCGGCGATGCTAACATTAATCATTGCGATAAAAATTGGACCACATAGGACCAATACGCTTTTCATGGCATGTCGAATTCTTGTATATTGTTACTTGGTACATTTTAAGATTAATGCTCAAGTGTTTACAACATAATTATTATGCACTTCTATACACTATAATATTATAAAACAAAGTCGCTTTTTCCCCTCATGTCCCTTTGTTCCCTTTAATTTTATCACTACTATTTGATATAACAACATAAGTGAAAGTGTGTAATTTTTGTGTTAAATAAGTAACTACAAAGCAACAAAATATAAATTGCGTTTTTACCACTCCTTACACAAGCTTATTGATTCCTTGTACTGTACTTGTGAGTCAAACTTAGAATACAAAAACGTAAAATAAAATATGTTTAATTTTGACGAAGAAAATAAGAAAAAATTAAATTAAGAAATTTTAAAAAACCCCCGCCAAAACAACTTTAAAAAGTAATGAAATAATATTTACTGCCTTTCAGTTCAAATAATTCCTAACTTGTGTAAAGTAATATTTTAGCCATAATTGTTGTCACGGTGTGTCGGGGGACCGCCAAGTAAACTACAACCTACAACCGCCAAGTCGCTGGTTACCTATCTCGATTCAGATCGCTGTGAATTGATCCTTAAACTTGTTATGTGAAATCAAACATCTACATTAGCGGTCCCCCGACACACCTTGACAACAATTATGGACTAAAATATTACTTTACACAAGTTAGGAATTATTTGAACTTAAAGGCAGTAAATATTATTTCATTACTTTTATAAGTTGTTTGGCGGGGTTTTTTTTAATTTCTTAATTTAATTTTATTTCATACTTATTAAACTTGTGTTGGTTATAGTGCAGAATAATTCCTACCAACAGAATCATTTTCTCATGATTACCATCTATCAATGTCCTTTTCGATGAGGCCGTTAATGTGAGCCCAAACATGAAACCTCCACTTTGGGTTCATACGAAGCTCGGTTCCTATAGAATCCAGGTGATGCGGCAGCAGCAGCATGTAAATATTTACTGTTTATACTTTATCTACTTCTTACTGGTTGTCGCAATTAAAATGAGCCCAAACACGAAACCTCTGCTCTAAGTTGGCGAGGAATTGGATATCCTATTGATTACCAGGTGATGCTGCAGCACCAGGTCAACTTTCCATTATTATGTGTATACGTATATTGTATCTCACTCACTCACTCACGAACTGGAATGAAATATAAAACCCATCAAACGACTACAAGTTGCTAACGGCCTTTCATGAACCAGATAAACCCTGATTGTCCAGCACTGAGGAGGCTGATGATAATGAATTATAGCTAAGAACAAAAAAAAACTCAAACAGCTTTCAATCAAAATCGGTCCACCCGTTTGGATGCTACGATGCCACGGACAGACAGACAGACAGACAGACAGACAGACAGACAGACAGACAGACAGACAGACAGACAGACAGACAGACAGACAGACAGACAGACAGACAGACAGACAGACAGACAGACAGACAGACAGACAGACAGACAGACAGACAGACAGACAGACAGACAGACAGACAGACAGACAGACAGACAGACAGACAGACAGACAGACAGACAGACAGACAGACAGACAGACAGACAGACAGACAGACAGACAGACAGACAGACAGACAGACAGACAGACAGACAGACAGACAGACAGACAGACAGACAGACAGACAGACAGACAGACAGACAGACAGACAGACAGACAGACAGACAGACAGACAGACAGACAGACAGACAGACAGACAGACAGACAGACAGACAGACAGACAGACAGACAGACAGACAGACAGACAGACAGACAGACAGACAGACAGACAGACAGACAGACAGACAGACAGACAGACAGACAGACAGACAGACAGACAGACAGACAGACAGACAGACAGACAGACAGACAGACAGACAGACAGACAGACAGACAGACAGACAGACAGACAGACAGACAGACAGACAGACAGACAGACAGACAGACAGACAGACAGACAGACAGACAGACAGACAGACAGACAGACAGACAGACAGACAGACAGACAGACAGACAGACAGACAGACAGACAGACAGACAGACAGACAGACAGACAGACAGACAGACAGACAGACAGACAGACAGACAGACAGACAGACAGACAGACAGACAGACAGACAGACAGACAGACAGACAGACAGACAGACAGACAGACAGACAGACAGACAGACAGACAGACAGACAGACAGACAGACAGACAGACAGACAGACAGACAGACAGACAGACAGACAGACAGACAGACAGACAGACAGACAGACAGACAGACAGACAGACAGACAGACAGACAGACAGACAGACAGACAGACAGACAGACAGACAGACAGACAGACAGACAGACAGACAGACAGACAGACAGACAGACAGACAGACAGACAGACAGACAGACAGACAGACAGACAGACAGACAGACAGACAGACAGACAGACAGACAGACAGACAGACAGACAGACAGACAGACAGACAGACAGACAGACAGACAGACAGACAGACAGACAGACAGACAGACAGACAGACAGACAGACAGACAGACAGACAGACAGACAGACAGACAGACAGACAGACAGACAGACAGACAGACAGACAGACAGACAGACAGACAGACAGACAGACAGACAGACAGACAGACAGACAGACAGACAGACAGACAGACAGACAGACAGACAGACAGACAGACAGACAGACAGACAGACAGACAGACAGACAGACAGACAGACAGACAGACAGACAGACAGACAGACAGACAGACAGACAGACAGACAGACAGACAGACAGACAGACAGACAGACAGACAGACAGACAGACAGACAGACAGACAGACAGACAGACAGACAGACAGACAGACAGACAGACAGACAGACAGACAGACAGACAGACAGACAGACAGACAGACAGACAGACAGACAGACAGACAGACAGACAGACAGACAGACAGACAGACAGACAGACAGACAGACAGACAGACAGACAGACAGACAGACAGACAGACAGACAGACAGACAGACAGACAGACAGACAGAGAGACAGACAGACAGACAGACAGACAGACAGACAGACAGACAGACAGACAGACAGACAGACAGACAGACAGACAGACAGACAGACAGACAGACAGACAGACAGACAGACAGACAGACAGACAGACAGACAGACAGACAGACAGACAGACAGACAGACAGACAGACAGACAGACAGACAGACAGACAGACAGACAGACAGACAGACAGACAGACAGACAGACAGACAGACAGACAGACAGACAGACATACAGACAGACAGACAGACAGACAGACAGACAGACAGACAGACAGACAGACAGACAGACAGACAGACAGACAGACAGACAGACAGACAGACAGACAGACAGACAGACAGACAGACAGACAGACAGACAGACAGACAGACAGACAGACAGACAGACAGACAGACAGACAGACAGACAGACAGACAGACAGACAGACAGACAGACAGACAGACAGACAGACAGACAGACAGACCCCTCTTTTTTGTCGGGGGTTAAAAATATTGAGCTTTACTCTTGGTCGAAAGTCGAAAAGTTAAGTAGACCTTCAGACCTGGATGTCTCCCAAAGTAACCGCGACAGAAACTCAATAGTTGCTGGTCGTTCTTACCTTTATAGAGGTCATAAAGGTATACTTTCAGCTTTTATAAAATGACGAAAGTCTGGCTGTCGCTGGCTTTTTGACCATAACGTCAAAACGTTAACCAATTAACAACACTGATGAGTAGATATTAAACTTCTGACAAGAAACGTCATCAACCTCAGAAAATGGATATAAATATATCAATATCCTTTTAAAAGGTTACTATATTCAATAGTCTATCTGTCCGTCTGACCGTCCGTGTCAAGACCCTTTATTTCGGGATACGTGGAAATATCAAGCTAAGTTTAGAGCTGTATTATATTTATGTCTAAGGTCCCTGGGCTGTGAAGAAATAAAACTTCTAAGTTGACGTAATAGAGGCTGTTGCGGCATTTCAGTGGTAAATCCATACTAATTACTTAACTAATATTATAAACGCGAAAGTGTCTATCTGTCTGTTACCTCTTCACGCCCAAACGTCTGGACCGATTTTGCTGAAATTTGTGTGTAAGTATGTATAAACTTTGAGTTCCGGGAAAGGACATAAGAAACTTTTTTTTTTTTCAGAAAAATGTACTGATTTTGCGCGATAAACGAAATTGTGTGCAATTGATTTGCTGGCGTCAAGTTTTACAAGACGTTGCCCATAGAGCAACAAGAAAGTGTCACTTATAATTTTACTATTTGTATCCATTTACTATTGTTTCGTTTTGAGACAGCTTTTAAACTAAACCCGTAGATGTGAGAAGGGATAGAGCGGTCCTTAATACTAATGTTGGCTTATACGCTCTCAGCATCATAAGATGCTCTTAAATGCTTGAGCTAGTGTCATTAATGTGTAGCGCTGAAGAAAGAGCCTCTCAAGTAGCAGTTAGACAGCTTTGGTGCCGAGTTAATTTATTATAAGCAAACCGCGAATCTTACGATCGATACTGTTTTACAGCATCCTAAGCGTGACCTCGATTATCACGCGTAGCAGTAAGAGCGGTTTATTAGTGACGACCTCTGTGGCTCAGTGGTGAGCGCGTCGGTAGCTCAAGCCGGGGGTCGCGGGTTCGAATCCCGCCGACGGAACAAAAAGTTTTCAATGTTCCCGGGTCTGGATGTGTATTAAATATGTGTATGATATAATAAAAATCTTAAATATAAGTATAGTATAAAAGTATTAAATATATTTCCGTTGTCTGGTACCTGTAACGCAAGTCCTTTAGGTACTTAGCACGGGGCCAGACTGACGTGGTGTGAAGCGTCCATAGATATTATTATTATTATTAGTTATAAATTTGGGACTTCTAGCATGGCAAAAAACATAAGCACTATTTCCACCTAGATTTACAGTCAAGTCGAGAGAACAGTTTTGGCTAAGTCCAGGAAATCCCAATATTTAACCAGCAATAGAAAATCTTAGTCTATTGTCTATGGCAGTCCTGCATGTATGATGACGTCATAAACATGGCGGGCGGTAATGGCGGAGTCGTGTCAGCTGATACTGTAAAAGCACATGAATAAGGAAACGCGAAAACTTACTCTTGGAGTAGGTTAGGGCCAGCGCTGACTTGAGACACCACATGATACATAGACAGTTTTAAAAAAGACTATAGCTATGCAAATCTTTACTTATAAATTATAATAAACTGGATGACGGCCACAACTCAGTTGCACCAAAAATTTAAAGCCGCTTAAAGCGCGTGAATCGTAAATTTTTCCGGGATAAAAAGTATCTTTCCCAGGACTAAAAGCTATATTATTCCTTTCCTGGGACTAAAAGTACTATCTCCATATCCATCAAAATCGGTTAATTATAATATAAGTACGTACTACGTAGAGTCACTAGAGGCCTATTTTTTTTTTATTTATTGGGAGCTGGAAACGAGTCCTTTGCTCCGATAGAGGCCTAGTGTAAGTAGGGTTGCCATCCGTTCGGATTTCCCCGGATTTGTCCTACTTTAAAGGGCGTCCGGGGTGCGTCCGGCCGGGTTTTTGAAAAGTGTCCGGTTGAAATCCAGACACTTTTGATGAGAGAAATTTAATTTTTAAGTCATGCAGCAATAAACGAAAGATAAAAACTCGCTAAGCATACACACGGTTTCTTGCACGGACGTGAGTTAGTCAGATTTTTACAAATTCTTGTTGGAAAAGCAAAAATTATCGTGAATACTGTTTAAGAGGTGTCCGGGGAAATAACCACATTTTGGCCAAATGTCCGGGAATTTTGTCGTGCCTGACCGGCGAAGGGAATTTGGGTGATGGCAACATTTGGGTAAGTGATGATTTATTTTGATTTTTCACCTAATATGCTGCCAAAACTTCATCTTTCATCGGCACTATTGCAATGTAGTAGAGCTATTACAGCAAAGCATCATGATGACCTTTTTTTTGTAACAGTGGGAAATGTATAACGCATTCCCGGCAGCCCAGGGGAAAGGCCGCCGGGATATGTGGGCCTCCCCAGGTGCTGCGGTAAGGAAGAGCACCCAGGGTTACCCACTAAAACCCACCGGTGCCTCCTCCTCCGCTTGTTGCTGGGCCGCTGGACCCGCAAGGGGTGAAACTGCAGCGGCAAAGCATCATGCTGCCTAGGAAACGATGTTTAGGCCTAAGCAGGCTGCAGGTGTAACAAAACTAAGTGATAATACTGTAGATCGTGTGTTTGTGTGTGATCTGTATTGGCGAATTCATGGCGCTGGGCCGCTTGCCCATACAAATCATAAAAAATTGCTCTTTCAGCGCTGCCACTTTCCCACTAAACTCTATAAAATGAACACATACACACCCTAAAGTATTATCACTTAGTTTTGTTACACCCTGTATAGGCCTAAACATCGTTGCCTAAGCTGCTTGATGATTTGCTATTGGGTTTCTCAAAGTAGGGTACGCGAACCCCTAGGGGTTCGCCATTCGACAGCAGGGGGTTCGCGACAAGATTTACGTAATTATAGCAACAGGAGTCATTGTTAGATAATAATTATGTCCGTTAATGAAACTCTTCAAGCTGATTTCAAAAGGATGTCTTTGATAGATTTTTGGGCAGCTAGACAGGCAGAGTATTTCGAACTCTCACGCAAAGCGGTGAATTCCCCTTCCTAAAAGGGAGGGGGGGGGGGGTTCAATATAAGTAAGGGGTTCGCTCTCACCTGGAAATTTAACAGGGGTTCGCGGAGCCGAAAGTTTGAGAAACCCTGCTCTACTGCATACTATGGATGTTAGTCTTGAACTTTAGTCAAACTTTTACATTATGGCCACAAAAATGGTCACGTACGACAGCAACAAGTAGTCAGGTGCCCACTGAAATGGCTGGGCAAGTTGTAAAACGGATTTTATCGTAATTCCCGAGTTATACCAGTTTACGACCGAGTGGCAGTTATCTGCAGATGTTCCTTACCGTTTTATTTAAGAGCTCATAGAAGTGTTACGGTAAGAGTTCCAACATTAAATCGAATTCGAAAAATTTACGATTCATTGCAAGATAAGCGCGACGTTTTACAGCTCTAGGCACATTCTGCATTAAAACGTTAATCTTTTTTGTATAGTAAAAATCTATAGTCAAAGCAGAGGACGCTACTATGCATATTGCATATACCATCTGACCAAAATCCGACCCGTCATATCAGAATATTGACAAAAACGTTGACGTTTCCATGCTAGTGCAGCTGCCTCCAGCGTGGAAACACTTTTTTTTATGAAATAAGGGGGGCAAACGAGCAAACGGGTCACCTGATGGAAAGCAGCTTCCGTCGCCAATGGACACTCGCAACAACAGAAGAGCTGCAGGTGCGTTGTCGGCCTGTTAAGAGGGAATAGGGCAGGGTAAGGAAGGGGATAGGGAAGGGTAGGGAAGGAAATAGGGTAGGGGATTGAGCCTCCAGTAAGCTCACTCACTCAGCGAAACACAGCGCAAGCGCTGTTTCACGCCGGTTTTCTGTGAGCCCGTGGTATTTCTCCGGTCAAGCCGGCCCATTCGTTCCGAAGCATGGCTCTACCACGTAATAACATATCCTATTTAAGTCTTAATGATGTCTTAAAAGTTATGAACTGAAACCATAACTACGGGCCGCTCCATCTTGAAGTTGTCTTAGTTCGCTCGGAAATTATTCAAGGGAAAGGCGCATTGTTCCAATTTTAAAGGTCTCTTTGGTGGGGCGAGAAGTGAGCGGGGCCGGGCCGCGGGACACGCTATTGGAAGATCAGTGATCAAACGGGTTGTTATTGGTCGATCGCGAACAGACTGTGACATGTGACATGTCATTGGTAGATATTGTATGCTCCTATTGTTTCCCCCAGATTCGCCAAACAATCGTAAAGTTGTGCGCGGATTATAAGAGGCTGATTCACCACTTACTGATAAGTTCCGGATAGGCCATCCACAACTTATTTGACAGATAAAGTATGCTCCATCTGTCAGATAAGTTGTGGATAGCCTATCCGGCACTTATCAGGAAGTGGTGAAACAGGCCCTAAGTATTGTTAATATTTTGTTACTTCTTTCAACTGTACCGCATTTTACCAAACAATGGATTGCAGGGTATTTAATTAAAAAATACCCGTGTGGATAAGAGCATGTATCTTGTCTGGGTAAAAACGTGCGTGCGCGGGTCGGGGGGTATGTGTGTGGTGGTAGTTACAGCGGCTAATGTAGCGATTTTGCCTAATATTTCAGCTTTGAAATTAGTCATTTAGGAGTATATAAAATATCTTATAAAATATACTAGGAATAATTCACACAAAGTTAAATTATATAATATTTAATATATAAATAATATTAAAAATAACAGGTAAAACTTAAAACGTTGCTACAGTCTACGACTCTACGTGATCACTTGGCGCTGGTAGGAATATCTAAAACCCTAGTGAACACTACTCTCCCCTATTCCCTTTCCTACCCTATTCCCTCTTAAAAAGCCAGCAATGCACCTGCAGCTCTTCTGCTGCGAGTGTCATGGGCGACTTGCTTTCCATCCTGGGTGACCCGTTTGCTCGTTGCCTCCGTCGTTTGTCGTTTGTGTGTGTCGTTTCATTAAAAAAAACACTTTATCATACCCCATTTAGTATACAGCTTAATCGCTTATCGCTCCGCTCCGCTACCCGCCACCAGTGGCACCACGCCACATTCCGCCGGGGAAGTGAACGCGGGACTAATTAGCAACAACAACCCCCTAACAATACCTCCTTTATTAGTTCCAGTAAATAATTACTGGCGCCAGTACCTCACCGCGAAACGTTTATTGCTGTCTTGGCAATGGCGGTATTTATCAAGCGAGAAGAGGAAGCGAGAAAGAGAATATTTCAGCACTTTATCTCGCTCGTGGCGAATATAAATTTGAGTTATAATTAATAACTAAAATTTAAAAGTAACTGGACTGGTACAGGCAAATATTTAAATGTAATGTTTAGTTAGTAATATTGTGTAGAAAATGCTGTGTAAAATAACGTTGGTTGAAAAATACTAAATAGATTTTATCAGAAAGCTTTTAAAAAATAATTGCAATCGATAGCTCGCCAGAAAAATTAGCATTTAGAGTATAAATTATATAAGGTAATTAGTATCTAAAATTTTTCATAACGCAATGTTATAAGTATTATAACTCATAAACTGTATACTTACGTCAAATTACAAAAGTACAAATTTTTATTTTCCGGTAAAATTCCCATACAATTTTGACTTTTATTTTAGTTGTCACAAATATTCTGTACAATTTTACTAAGTACCCCATACGAGTAAATATAATAAATTACATTTCAAAGCTTAGAGTATCCGTGGGCTCTCAATTATTTAACCATCACGTAAGTTACGCTCAGTGAAACCCTTAAGGCAGTAAAGTTAAAACCAGTGGTAAGTTATGGGCACTTATCCAGTCCACATCACTGCATTACGGGGACTTTTATAGACCACTCACTCACCTACCACTTACTGCATAGTACTTAATACTTTAAAGTTAAAAGTATTTAACTTTTGAGATTGTTGTAACTTTGGGTGCATCAAAGCGCACGGAAGTGCGCAGGCCTAGTTCCAGCAGGCCGCGCGCATGCCGTGCACTATTTACACGAACTGTTTCGACGCACTTTTGACCCCCCTGTATCTCAGACAGCTCAGTGCCTATTGCGAGAGCAAAGATAAAATTATACCCACGTAATTATATACTAGTACTAAAGCAGTATACCCAATTTCATAGGTATATATAGCTTCGGTAGATCCTGAAATATGTCCCTGTAAAATTGCTAATTTTGGCACTCACTCACTGACCGGTAATCAAAACCTCTAGGCCGTGTCCAATTGTCCTAGTGTTATGAAATTTGGCACACAGGTCGTGTTTTATTATGCATAGATTAACAAAAAATTAGGAAATTTAAGAAATCGATCAAGCGTGAGTAGGCTCATCTATAACGAACTTTAGAGGCTACTTCCAAATGTCCTAGCGTCATGAAATTTGGCACACAGGTCGTGTGTTATAAAATAAAAATCAAAATTGTTTTATTTCTGAATAAATTTAAAATAAATATTTTCAGAATGTCCTACATGATGCCTACCACCGGTTCGGGAACTAACCCGGCGAGAAGGACCGGCGTAAGAAACTCGCACGGGGCCCACTTTTTTACCAAAAAAAGTGAGAAAAAAAATTATCTTTTAAAATAAAGTTTACAATTTTGTAACTTAATATTATATAATACAATATCCACATACATAATTGTAAGTCCTATTATTTATTTATATTTAGATTAACTAAAAATTAAGAAATTTAACAAATGGGTCAAGCGTGAGTCGGTTTCACCGTTCACGTCATCATTATATTCAAGTCAAAATTTAACTTTCCAGATTCCATTTGAATAGATAACGGATAGCTAAAACTACATAATATACGCTTGTAAGAAAAACAGAAACGGACTGAATCAAAAAAGGAACGAAGTATTAATGCCGGAATAAAATTGTTGAATCGGGGTACTTATCTAAAAGTTTTGAATAAAAATTTAATTTTAAATCAAGAACACTTGAATCGTCGGTGTTCTGAAAAACTAATAAATACTCCACTCAGTGGAGTCCACTGAGTAAGTATAATTTTATGAAAAACAAAAAATGCTTCATAAGAGCCAATAACGAATAATTTGTGAAGTAAAGTTGATAAACCCTTTTATCAACTTTATCACATTAACACAAGACTCATTTTTCATCAACACTAAATCACTAGTGATAATATTCAAAACAATCTCAATGATACTGTCGAAGAACGTAACGGCGCGAGCGGTTTTGCTTTTATTTTGTGATTATGAACTAATATTTATAGCTTAACCCGATAGATGTACAAAATGACTCCTTTACGCTGAAAAGTCGATTTTTTTGGCGAAAGCAGGAGCGGAAGCGGGAGCGAGAGCGAGAGCGAGAGCGAGAGCGAGAGCGGGAGCGGATGTTCAATAGGGGATCAAAGTTAGTAAAAGTGGGTTGCACCAGAGGCGTGGTTATAGTTAGTTTTTTTTTTATGAAATAAGGGGGCAAACGAGCAAACGGGTCACCTGATGGAAAGCAACTTCCGTCGCCCATGCTCGCAGCATCAGAAGAGCTGCAGGTGCGTTGCCGGCCTTCTAAGGGGTAATAGGGGAGGGTAGGGAAGGGAGTAGGGGAGGGTAAGGAAGGGAATAGGGGAGGGTACGGAAGGAAATAGGGGAGGGTACGGAAAGGAAAAGGGTAGGGGATTGGGCCTCCGGTAAACTCACTTACTCGGCGAAACACAGCGGAAGCGCTGTTTTACACCGATTTTCTGTGAGGAGGTGGTATTTCTCCGGTCAAGCCGGCCCATTCGTGCCGAAGCATGGCTCTCCCACGTCAATTAAAACGAGTTATGGTCAAAGTTATGGTTATAGTTAAGGCTAACTTTAACCTTAACTTTGACCACAGAATTTGACAGATGACAGCTGATCCGACGAGGCTTTAAATGAACGTGGGCGGGGGCGCTGCTGGTAAAGGAGAACTGTCAAAAATGGCGTTTTTGTATGATGACAGCGTTAGTTTTTCGCCACGTTCATTTAAAGCCTTGTCGAGCTCAAGATTATCGTTAAACATGGCGTCCATTATTGACTTTAACCAAAGATTTGACATTTTGCATTGTAGTTATAGTAAAGTTACAGTTATAGTTAAAGTAAGTTGGTGCAACCCACCCTAAGTATGCCATAATATTATATTATCAGTATTTTCACACAAGCGGAGCCGCGGGCAAAAGCTAATAAATATTTATTCAGTTTGGACGCAAGCACGTAGCAATTCAAAGGTTAACCTAACCCTTAGGTTACTTTTGTACCTACCTTTAAAGCTGATGTTAAAACCTGTACTGACAATATGATACGTCGAAGACCGTAAGTAATCTCCGATGAGCAGTTTCCTCATTATTCTCGGTCACGTATAGGTACACTGAGTCGATTAGTAACGAACTGCTTAGCTAGTTCAAACTGATCCTTTACTAATACCGATCCCTGCAGTCATCATTTTACTATCGATCATAAAAAAATTTAACGTCGCAAGCATATTCTTCTTGTGCAAAAATTCGTTTTTTGCGCGGGAACTGTACATTTTTACGGGATAAAAAGTCCTACGTCCTTTTCCGGGACTCAAAGTATCATTATACCAAAATTCAGCAAAATCTATTCCGCGGTTTGGGCGTGAAGAGGTAACAGACAAGTAGACAGACACGTCTTTTGCATTTATAATATATGTAAAGAATGAATTTCTAAAGAGTGTAACAAAACTAAGTGATAATACTTTAGGGTGTGTATGTGTTCCTTGTAGAGAGTTCGCTGTGAAAGTAGCAGCGCTGAAAGTCCAAAATTTTTTTTTGTGATTTGTATGGGCAAGCGCCCTAGCGTCACGAGTTTTCCCATACAAATGTGAAAAAAAATTATTTTGGTACTTTCTGCGCTGCTACTTTCACAGTGAACTCTCTACATTCACACCCTAAAGTATTATCACTTAGTTTTGTTACACCCTGTAGATGTCGCAAACCACCTTTTTGTGCAGAAATTTCATGCTCTGGTATAAAACTATGTACCGTACATAGTTTTATACCGCAATTTCGCAAATTTAAAGGTAAATACTAAAATTATACTTACTGAATTTCATTTCAATCAGTTTAGCGGGCTACGTCACATAAGCAGACAGACAAACTTTCGCTTAAATATAACATTCGCCCTATTGGTATGGACAACTATGGATTTTTTAGTTAGATTGTTAGATGTTAGAATATTCGGCAGTAACTTTTATTTCTTTATGGCAGAATTTTCTCACTAACATCTAGAGCACCTTAATCTTCGAAGTAGGTCTTAGAAAGAGATCTAGGTCTTTGAGCGTTTATCTGGTAGATCCGTGATCAAAAGTCGGAGCTCGGAATTCCAACAGAAATATTTAAAGTTGACAAAGCAAAGGGAAATTTTAAACAATGGATGCCGACCCGCCCGGGGACTTCTCAGCCTAACGTTTGTTTTGTTGGCACCAGCGCAGACTATGGACAATGTGTGTTATGAATAATTAATTTTTAACCTATTGCATAGCTTTTATCGCGGGCTTGATCACGGCGACCGCATTAAGAAATTCCGTAACGAAAAATCTAACACCCCCCACTCTGGTCGGTGACGCATTGCCAGACTTCGGTACGGTGTAATATAATTGGAATCTCGGAATCGACTCCAACGATTTTCATGAAATTTAGTATATAGGGGGTTTCAGGGGCGATAAATCGATCTAGCTAGGAATCATTTTTAGAAAATGTCATTTTATTCGTTTTTTATCGAATACCGAGCAAAGCTCGGTCAAATAGCTAGTTATACATTCAATAAAGACAAAGCAAGAGGATCTAAGGTCAAAATAAATATTAACGTCACCAACTATTTGAAACTACTTCAGTAGTGACTAGTGTATGAAAGGTCCTCATTTGCTAGACGAGTTTAGAGACCAAATGTAACAAATTCTCATAAGAAAAATTGAAGAAACAAAAAAATAATAATTTTCAAGGTTTCAAAAATGACCCTTTGCAAATGAAGGAAGGGACAAAATTCGCAAATGAGTAACCTAAAACTGCAACAGTACATTTTTAATCAACATTATCGTATAGATACCGATAAGTTACACAGAATTTACCTTCAAATTAAGCGAAGTGAACGAAAATTAATTCTACTCTACTTCGTGTCCCGTTTTTTAAAAACTACCCGCGGCTTTTTAGCGAAAATAAATTGTGATATTTTCCCACATGAAAAAGTAGCCTATGTGTTTAATAATAATTGTAATCCAGAGTTTATCTCCATACCTAACTAAACTAACTCCATACGGTCTATTACAATCGCTAATCGCAGCCGTTTAGACGTGAAGAAGTAACAAACAATTACGAACTCACAAGTAACAAACATTCGATAGTGTGATAAGTCGTCAATGTGCGCGGGGTCCAGGCGAGGGTGATATAATTAAAATGTACACGGAGTGTAAACCGTTTAGGAGTAAGGCCGACGGGGACGCTGTCAATGCTGATTCTTAATTATTGGCCCAAAAACTTTAATTGCAGCTTAAACCCTTACTATGCCGAAATTGGAGCGATAGCCTGCGTTAGCTGTAATGTACATTTATTGTGTTTCGAGACTTTAACAGTTAACACTACACTTAATTATAAGCGACTTTTGAGTTTTTGCTATTATATAAGGAACATTCCCATATCCATACTATTTACTATTAATATTATAAATGCGGAAGTATGTCTGTTTGTTTGTTACCTTTTCACGCTCAAACCGCTGAACCGATTTTGCTAAAATTTTGCATGGAGATACTTTGAGTCCCGGGAAAGGTCATAGGATACTTTTAATCCCGGAAAAATGTACTGTTCCCGCGCGATAAACAAATTTTAGCGCAACGGTTTTGCGGGCATCATCGCATGTCTTAAATAAAAATTATTGTATGAAACAAGTGTTAAACTCTAGATTTCGGTATGCAAGTGCGTGCGTAATAAATTAATTATATAATCTTATATCTTTAAACGAGCAATTTTTGTATGTATGACAACATTAAATTTGTAGTATGGTAAGTCCAACCTTTTAGTATTCGCCTATGTTTATCGAGGCAAAAGTATCACACTAAAATATTTTTTCATGAAAATGTTAGCCAAGACGCGATGAAATTTAAAACTCACAAAAGTGCCAATTCGCTGTCCACGCAAAGCCTAGAACAGTCAGCGGTGTAGATTTCCATGGATTAAATTTTAAAACATGAAATAATAGCAAATAACAGTCTAAAATAATATATTGTTTCATAACCTTCAATTCCCTTTATCTTTATTGAAGTGCTGTTTGATTAAAATGTATCAAAATCAAGTTTGTAATAATTATTGTTTTACTCCGGAAGTCGAGACTCGAGGTTACATCGGTCAAGTCGAAGCCACGTGTAGCTTTCATTATTATTTATTGTCTTTGTAATTAGGATTATCCAAATACCTAAATTAATTTATCAAATTAATTTATCTCTTCTAGTTTGTCACGTCTTTAATTACTATTTTGTCGTTCGTTTGTGTTCAAAATTCGTAGTAAATCGTTTTGAACATTTTAATTTGTTTCCAGGAGCTTTAATAGCAATCACAATAATGCTTTTAAGCTTTGCTTTTTAGGAATCCATACTATTAATTTAATAAATATGTATGCAAACGTGTGTCTATCTGTCCGTTTACGAACTTTTAACGCACAAAATTCTGTGACGATTTTGTTTGCAACTGGAAAAGTTTTTGTCTCGAAAAAAAATGTGATAAGGACTCAATAGAAAATTAATCTCAGCGAAGTCGTAAGCTCGTAAGCAACATCGTTGTTGACAATTACGCGAGTCTTAGTGCCTGCAGCAAAAATGTTTCAGTTATTGAAAAATCGCAGAAATAGTTACCGAATAACCAGTACTTAATTATTAATATCTTGCAACTACTTCAATGAAGAATGACATTGTACTTGATAACATCAAATATTGAAATAGATCAATCAGTTGGTATCCTCCTGCGGTAAGAATGGGGTGAAAATTCTACACAAAACCCTGAAGACAATGGCGTCCTGCTGCCAAGTTCAGTGCACGACAAATTTAAACTTTATTTCACTGCAGCAAGGTTTAATTTAGAATGAAATGTAGAGCATCTTGAAAGTAACAAAAGTCTTCAGCCCTCATCGAGCAAGGAGGATTTAATCAAAGAGCGAAATTCCGAGATCACGCAAATTGAACTCATTATTATTTCGTAAATTCCCGATTCTCGAAATGTAATAATATTTTAAATTTTAATGCTTACTTCGTAATTCCTCAAAAACTATTTTGAGTTTACAGAGCTACAAAATCCATACTAATATTATAAATGCGAAAGTGTGTCTGTCTGTCTGTCTGTTACCTCTTCACGCCCAAACCGCTGAACCGATTTTGCTGAAATTTGGCATGGAGATATGGGACTCCAAGTATTGAGTCCCGGATAGTCATAGGATACTTTTTGTCCCGGGAAAATGTACAGTTCCCGCGCGATAAGCGAGTTTTGGCGCAACGGAATTGCGGGCGTCATCTAGTATATGATATATGTACCATACAATGCAGTTAACAAACCATAATTAAATTTAAATAAATATATTAATAAACTTTATTTCATCTAAACTGCTCTTAGTTAAGATTTAAATGTATTGTCATAGTTTTAAGTTATTTTTTATTATGTTATTTAGTTTGTTATCACAGTAATAATTATTTGCATGAAATTTTATTTAATTCATAATCATATTTAACGATTTAATTGTGTTTAGTTATAAAATCAAAAATTTTTTTATTGTATATTTTGTAGAGCTATATTCGTGAATGCTGTGTCGCCTGTTAAGGTACATGCATCGGTACAAATTAGGTAATATTATTGTGTCAAGGTTTTAATGTATGTACTGTTTGGTGTCCTTAATTTAAATAAATAAATAAACTTTAATTTATATATTTCATATTATAACATCCTAAGTATAGAACTTTATTGTCCCTCGGTAGCGGTAATGCCAAGTCTCAGTATTTTTTTCCTATTTCATATTAAGTATATTTTTATCAAGGTATTTTAAGACATTACCTATTTTATAAATTACAGCTCTTAGATTAGATTTCTAAATAGGCAACAACGTCTTAATAGGATTTTGCTATAAATAAACAGCTGTTGTGGGTGTAAATTG
Organism: Aricia agestis; assembly: GCF_905147365.1. NCBI lineage: Eukaryota > Metazoa > Arthropoda > Insecta > Lepidoptera > Lycaenidae > Aricia > Aricia agestis. The sequence goes on from NC_056411.1 coordinate 18,266,095, forward strand.
GTAGATATTTTTAGACTAGTCGACGTCCGCAACTCCGTTTCGGCAAAATTCGTGATCGCGCGGGAACCGTACATTTTTCTGGGATAAAAAGTACCCTATATTCTTTCCCGGGATTCAAAGTGGCTGATATATCAAATTTCAGCAAAATCTGCGGTTTGCTCATGAAGAGGTAACAGACAGACAGACAGACCTACTTTCGCAATTATAATATTAGTATGGCTCGTTTTACAAACGCCAGTTTACTGAGGAGGTGTTGAGGTTTTCGGCCTTTTCGTTAATGTCTTGAAGTTGGCCGCGGTGGACAAATGGCGGCCATTACTTACCACGCCGCAGACAAATCGTCGTCTCGCCTACTCGATATTACACTCAGTTTATTATTTACTTTGAGCCTTTTTTGTTTATTTCTCGGCTTTAAAAGAAACGTTTCAATTTTGCAAACGTGTTTTTTTATATAAGTAATATTATTGTAAGACAGATTATTTCTGGTTGCTATTTCATTCCTGTAGGCATTTTGATCAAATTAATTACTTGCTAGAGAAATGATAAATTATCAGGTAATATGGTAGTATTAGGCAAGTTAAGCAAAAGATTGTAAAAGAGACTTGATCCAATTGGCAATTATGCAAAATAATAATATTGACATAACTCAAGTATTTAAAATAAATAATAATGCATTTGAGGTGTATTGACAAATTACAAAATAACTTCATTCACAGCCAGGTAGGTGTAAATGAAGCACAACTTCATTCAGCATTCTATAGTCATTTTGTTCTTTCCGAACTTTTAACATAACAAAAGATTGGAGTTCATTTGTTACTTCAACACCTCCGAGCCGTTCATTAAAACACGGAACTCAAACATCGCACGCCTTTTAGCTGACTAACGACCTTTAATGTTGCTCATAACTCCGAACACGATAAAAGTGTAGTTTTCAAAGTTACAACAAAAAAGTGTTTTTGTTTTCCCGCTGGCGAACTTGCGTCAACGAAACTTCGGAGTAAATCCGCTGGCGCAGATGCAATTTCCAAGTTATCTTGATTCTTGACTCTTGCGAGTCCGCGTATGCTTTATTAATGGTCTCGATCATTGCAAACCAGTTTGCGTGTACACATGACATTAAGAGGAGTAGACCGATGTAGACTTATCTTTTTCTGTTATATGATAATTATCACTCACTATCTCTCTCTGTCACAATCTTGAATCTTGACCTTTAAGTTCATATTTTTAATATTTCGCGTAAACGCTGCGAAGCGGTCGTGTTCGTGTGTCCGTTCGTCTGTTTGTTAGTATTGTTTATATAAATAAATGTGGAGTATCGTAAAATGGTGAGTTCCTATATTCGCACGCGTGGATCTCGACGTCCTTGATGATTTTGTGTTTGAGGAAATTTCCGCGTTTTAAAGTTAATTTAACTATCGGAGTGTTTCCTCTTGCGCTTTACTGAGTAAAAGGTAATGGTATATTCATCATATAATGTCGTGGCAATTAGAAGAACAGGTTGCACTGTGGAGTCTATGTGTATTTGTGTTACTAAAAAGACAAGTTGTGGCTTAGCTTCGGTACCGGTTTCTTCGCGAACTTGTATCTAAGCCTCTATTTTACTCTTATTGTCCCACATTATATGATAACACGAGATGCCTATTGTCGATGTATTAAGTACATTACGTTATCTACGTCTGCTATTATCGAGGAACCGTCGTCCCTTGCTCCCTTGGAAATGGTATTATTTGTCGATGCATCAATTAAACCTATCCTGTCTACGAACATGTTTTTCTGATTATAATGTAATACAGATATTATTACGGTAGTTGTATGAGCTGTATTGTCAACGTTACTTTGCATGATGTTGAATTATTATTAATTCAAAGAAAATGTTATGAAAATCACGTCTTATATAATTATGTCAAGTTATTCAAGCATCGGGCTTAAGGAAGTCTTATTAAAATTCTAGATGATTCCATTATTTTTAGTTTTGTGGATCTATGTTCGTAACACACTTTATCTATTACATTTAACAGATGGGACAGTTCGTCATTATTTTAGTTTCGTTAAAATCGAACACACAAACAAGATTAAGAGGATACAACAGGGGCTAGAGAAATGAAAAAAAAGTACGGGTAATATCTATAGCTGTCTCCCTTACCTCAAGCCTATACCGCAGAACGCGATAGAGACAACTGCAGAAAATCCAGAAAATAAACGATTCGTTGTCCCCTGATTCCTTCTCCAAAACTTAACCGATTTAAGTACTTTTTTCATTAAAGATTAAAAAAAGGCTTGAGCTGTGTTCCTATGTTTTGCTTTTTTTGTATAATCTAGCCAAATCTGTTTTCTGGACGTTTGAACACAGCGGAAAATCTGGCCATTTTTTTGGGTTTTTGAACGTTCATATCTTATTTAATAATTAAATTATGAAAAAAAAGAAAACATAGGGACATTGTATTAGTGGCCGTAGATATTCAGGAAAAAAATTATAACTCTACTAGCATTATCCAGGGAGGAAACAGGGGACAACGTTTGTATGGAAAAAAGGGCGATGTGGAATCCTCTTAAGTACTGGGGGAAACACGCTTATTTAACAAAATCCCAAGAAATTCAATCTCGAATCTACTTTTCCGTGTTTTGTGTTTTCGTAATTCCAATAAGTGCTTAAAATATTTAAAGTCTTTATTTATTAATTAATACAATAATTATATAATGTGGGTTTTACTGATGGATTAACACAACACAATATACTTAATGCTAAACATGATGCATCATATTAATATTATAGGTACTATTATTAGTTTAATTAATGGTAGGCATGTTCTATATGATTCACTTTTTGCTTTGAATAAATACCACTGTTCTAGTTATCTTTACTGGTTAAGTTATAACGTAATGCTATTGATTCAAACTTATTCCCATTACCCATACTCAGTAATGAGACATACAGTAAGTCGTGGTTCAGGCTTCCAGTTAAAAATAAATACATAATACTTATTTCTCACAAAATCTACAGCAATAAAGACTTATTTTGACCCATATCGAAATAAGAATAATAAGAGTCAAGATTAGAAAACCTTTTTATAATAATATTTGAGATAATATAATAAATCCACGTTGACCACATATGGAAAAAACTCATAAAATTCCAAACAAACAGTTTAACTCATAACTGCGGTTATTATCAAAAGTAATTGAAGTTGAAAATCAAGACGACACTTAAAAATAATACTTATCATAATTACCCACGAATAATACCTAAATAGTTTTTATTATTCGTAGTTAATTATTATCTAACAATAAAATCATTAATAACAATAGACAAAACTCGAATGTTTAGTTTTGATGTTGCTATAAATACGATAAATCTGTAAATGCCAAGCCAAAATTAAAAGCTATAATGACATAACAAAACTACTTCATTCCAAGGGATATTCTACTGGCCAAATTTATTTTGAATCTAATAAGCAATGGGTCACAGAGATTAGACGATTTTCATTGTACTTACGAAAGTAACAAAGAAAAGAGAAATAGATCCCAATCTTTGATCTAACGTATGAAGTAGATCAGTGGATTCTTTATAGGCACCCTATAATATTTATTATTGTCACTATAATAATAATAATATTGTCAAAATAAGACGTAGTTTAATGACTGGATAGTACAATTAATATTATAATAAGGGCCAGTTTCACCATTTTCTGACTGATGAATAGGCTATTTACAACTTTTTTGACAGATTCGCCATACTTTATAGTCTGTCAAGTTAAGTGGTGGATAGCCTAATCAGCACTTATCAGGAAGTGATGAAACAGGCTTGTATTATGCACACTTGTATTATACCAAACACTAAATGACTCTCGCAACTCCGTTGCGCCTAAATTAGTTTATCGCGTGGGAATCGTACATTTTGCCGGGATAAAAAGCATTCTATGTTATTTCCCGGGACTCAAAATATCTCCATACCTTCAACAATGTCGGTTTAGCGGTTTGTACATAAAGAGGTAAAAGACAAAGAGTGGAAACACTTTCGCATTTTTTAATAAATATTAAGTAGTATGAATGTACACAACGTAATAATATCATTTTCTAGCTTATGTTATCACTTATCAGCAACTCTAATCTGACCACTGACAATCACAGTTCGTTATGTAACCTACTATGTAGTGCTTAATTCTTGTAATTATCTAAACACGTAGTATTTTTCTCGGTACTAATAATACAGTGGACTGTGTACTTCCAACTAGTTTCTTGTGACGTCACAAAATTTGTTGCATTCTGCATTCTGATCTAGTATTTGTTGCGAATTGTGATATTTTGGATATCAATAATTATAAAATTTTAATCATAAAAACTTAACTAAATACTCTACACGTCTCCTAAACTTGGCGTCTGCGCTACCGTGCGACCATAATATTATATCACCTTCAAGTGCATTTTGTGTTTCTATAGGCTTTTTTTTCCTATAGAAGCACAAAATGCACTTTATAAGCACAAAAGCAGACAAAAGCCTATAGAAGCAATACTAGGATATGTTCCTGAAATGTTTCGACGCTATAGTGCAGCACTAGCATAGAAAGTTAACAAAAAGTTTTGGTCAACGTTTGACAACGTTTCTGTCATATTCTGACATGACGTGTGCAACATGTCGGATCTTGGTCGGATTATTTACTGTATGTGCTAGTGGCGCCCTCTGCTCCGACCGCAGCGTAATATTCCCTATTATTAAGCTTTGATCAGGTTTTTATAAATCTAAGATAAAACACATTGAACCTGGGATTTTCCAAAATTTCTTTTTATACCTATTGGACAAGAATGATTATTGCATTAATTATTTATTTTCCTGTTTAACTTGTTAAGTATAATCCTAAAGGTGTTTATTGATCTACATAATATAAGGCTTTTATATAATACTAGCTGACCCGACAAACGTTGTTTTGCCATATAAATTATGAATGGTGAATAACCCTTATTACTTAGGGGTATGAAAAATAAATGTTGGCCGATTCCCAGACCTACTCAATATGCTCACAAAATTTCATGAGAATCGGTCAAGCCGTTTCGGAGGAGTACGGGAACGAACATTGTGACACGAGAATTTTATATATAAGATTATCTACGAGTACAAGTAGCTCGGCGTGGCTTCACCGTCGTTTTAGAGACTCACATAATACAGGGTGTAACAAAAATAAGTGATAATACTTTAGGGTGTGTACGTGTTCCTTGTAGAGAGTTCACTGTGAAAGTAGCAGCGCTGAAAGACCAAAAAATTTTCTCACTTTTGTATGGGGAAACTCGTGAGTCGTGACGCTCGGGCCCTTGCCCATACAAAAGTGAAAAAAAAAATTTCGTCTTTCAGAGCTGTTACTTTCACAGTGAACTCTCTACAAGGAAAACGTACACACCCTTAAGTATTATCACTTATTTTTGTTACACACTGTATATTTTAGGGACAAACAGTATGCTGCATGACGCTACTGCCATGTTCACTATTTGTTGTGTTAAGATGATGAAAATAAACCTTATTTATTAGAAACGCATTAATTACATGCTATCCGTAACAATAATCGCTTACCATTAGACACAATTTTTGATATTTTTACGATCTTCTGAATGAACGAAGAAGTTAGAAGGCCTAATCTATTTGGATGATATTGTCTGTAAAGACAAAGGCAGCAATTTTAATTATTTAATCCAGTTTTTCCACTAATGGTCTGTGACGATAACAGCTCTAAGGTAGGTTACCACTTACCCCGTTATCACTAAAATCTTTCTGATTATTCATACAAACTTTTTTGTGGTTCTCGACCCATTCCCTACGTCATAATAGAACGCGCCTTTGCGCATATATTTTATTAACAAATCGTTGACTTTTACTCGGGGGTATTCCCCGCAATTCCTATGCAGGGCGACTTTAGGTCCGGCTGCAGGTATAGTACTGTAAGATACTGTACGCCAGCGTCACTGGAATTCTCCGAAGGAACATCTGTATAAAAAATATTTTTCAATCTTGTTAGTCCCGCTCCAACTCGAGAACAGCTAAACTTCTAAAAATTTTAGTCTTGAAATGTTTGAGGATGTCCAGGGAAAATATACAGGGCGTAACAAAACTAAGTAAGTGATGTGGTGATAACAGACAATACTTTGGGGTCTGTATACTCATACCTGAGACCCCTTGTGTAGAGTTCACTGTAAAAGTGACAGCGCTAAAAGAGCAAAATTTTTTTCACTTTTGTTTGGGTAAAATCGTGACGCTGGGGTGGTTGCCCACACAAATCACAAAAAATTGGTCTTTCAGCTCTGCTGCTTTCACAAGGAACACAATTACACCTATAGTATTATCACAATGTTTTGTTACATCCTGTATAGGTTTTTTAGAAAGAAAGTGATGTGAAAAAATTTGGCAGATCATACTACCAAATTTTTTTCAGGGCTTAGGTATCATTAGGAGTCCATTAAACCAAAAAATTGGGTGTTATTTTATTTTTTATGACATATTTTATCCCATTTAAAATCTTTGCAGAACGGTCACTCGCGGCGGTGGGTATGAGCGGGGGTGACGCGGGGGGGAGGCGAGCGCGGGGGGGCATGTCACGCGCGGGCGACTTGTAGTGTCCATTAATTGTAGTGTTTTTTAGGATAACTTTCGGAAGCTATTTCTGAACATTTTAATACTGAACGATTATAAATGAAAAAATACATGTATTTTTATTTTTAACAAGGATCAGTATATCAAAATTTGGCAGGAAGGTTTAATTGCACCCTGTATATTTATTCACACACGGTAACCTTTTTTTGGGGGAAATAGCTATGACAAACCTAGGCCTAAGCTCGACCATCGAGCGTTCGTTAAACCGGGAAGAGATACGAACTCTTTAAAACCGCAAACAAAATTGATGTCTATTGCCATTCATCAATTAAATATTAGTTACGGTAGTTTTTGCTTGTTTACATGGTTATTACTTACATATTTGTTATTCGCGTCTACTATAATGTAGTTAACGTACCTACGTATTCCATACCACATGGCAACTTCTTACGAATTTTATAGCACCCCATTTGAAGCAGGACTATTGCTTAAATCGTAGAAATATTACTCGATATTATTAATGTCTTCCACTTAAGTTAATTTTATCTGATAAGCATTTTGACATATGCTGCATACATCTTCTGTTAAATTCTAAATTAAATTAAAGTAACCGTTAAAATATATTTCTGAATGTGACTTACTTATTCTTCATTACTTCCCCAACTCTGTAATCTATTAGCATTTAACTACCATATTCTCCTCCACAGATCGCGCTGTCGCTACTCTTCCTCTCAGCTCTACTTGCCCCAACGCTAGAGCAGTCAACGTCGCCATGCCCCAACGTGTTCACATACGAGCAGACGGGCACGGAGCCCGGCCGCTGGTACGGCACCGTCAACCTCTCTACTGACAGCACCCTCCACAGTCTCTGGCTCAATGTCGTGTTGGACAGCAAGGCGGATATATTGGGGGTAAGTGTGTTTAATAAGATACATTTTTTTTTAAATTAATTTGAAGACACTCATCATTATGAACTCGCCATGTTCGTTGGGACTTGATTGCGCTGACTACACTACGCAAAATCGACGCGATAGAACTATTTTCAACTTGATGAAAATTCGTTCATCGTGCATTTTTCCGGGATAAAAAGTATCCTATTTCCTTTTCCAGAACTCAAAGTATATCTCCAATTTCTCCATACCAAATTACAGCAAAATCGGTTCAGCAGTTTGGGCGTGAAGAGGTGACAGACAGACAGATAGATAGACACACTTTCGCGTTTATAACATTAGTATGGATTTATATTTTACACGTTTAGCAACATGCAGAGGTCGCATGACATAATGCTCTTTGGTCACGTGTGTGCTGGCCGAAATGTTAAAGCTAAGCAGACTTATCAGAGGGTGTTTGCAGAGGTTGGTACATTAGTGTTGGTACATTAGTACGAACATTTAGGTGTAAGAGAATAAAAACAAGACGGATTTATAGGAGTAAGTTGATTGACCAGTTGGTAAAATGAACTATAGATAACACAAAATGTCTTTCGTCTAAATGTCAGACACCCAGCAAGTAAATAGCATCCAGTTTTACCAGCCTTCATTCTTTCTTGTTTCATAACCTACAGGTTTCTTCGGGCGATTAAATAATAAGATGCTATTATTTGTTCTAAAGATCGGCTAGATTTTTTTCATACTAATAATCTGTTATTCTTTGACGTATTTCAACAATCTTTAACCTCCACGAACACAAAGAACTTGTGTGTAATATGTCCGTGTCATCATATCCCCCAAACGCAGGAGCCTAATTTTTTTAATGAAAGCTGATGTACCAGAAAGTGTGATCAGCTTTATTCATCATCATCAGCCCTCTTAGGTGCATGTTCTCTTGAGACACGTCATTCTAAAAACAAACTACATATTGCAATCAGCAATACTAAACACATGAATGTGCACACATTTGTATCAAATATTTTGTCTTAAGAATATCGTGTATGAAATTACCTTGTTCCTGGCCACAGACGGACCGATTTTGCAGTCGAAACCGACTGCAAAATACGGTCGCCGCACGGCGATCTATAGTTTTTAATTTCATACTAAATTCATATCCGCAATACACGGACCGCTCGACGCTCGAGCAGTTCTTGAACAGTCTGTGCAAATATTATGGCCATTCTTACTGTTTCTCTGCGCGGCGGGCTTAATCGTTTCTCTTTCTTTTAGAATTGGGTTGGAGACGTCAGCACCAATGACAACATCGACTTCAAGATCGAGAACACCAAGATGAAGATCCAACCGGGGCCGGCGGTGGCCGTCCGGTTCTTCGTTCAGTACAATCCTCTGAACAAGGTCCCCCGCCTTCAGGCGATCAAGCTCAACGGTAGAGAGATCTGCAACGCCAACACACCCCAACCGGCCAACTCCAGGCCCGAGGAAGTCACTGTGAGGCCCGCAAAACGCCCAGAAACCACCCAGGAGACGAGGCCCGAAGTCAGGCCAGAAACCAGGCCAGAAACCAGACCAGTGGCGAGGCCAAACGAGAGGCCAACAGAAACGTGGCCCGTTGATAGTAGACCAAACAGTCAGGGTAGCCAAAAGCCCTCGACCGCTTCTAGGCCTTCCGAGCAGGGGCCCGTGTATCGCCCGAGTAGCCAACAGCAGGGAAATGTTAGTCCGTTCAGCATGTAAGTGTTATACCTTAAAATCCACTAACTTATTATTAAATTAGATTTTGTAAATATGTATAGATAGTGTATACACCCAAATTTTTTGGGTCTCAGTTTTTGGCGCCCCTAAAGATGGCGATTTGGCGCCCCTAGAGGATGGCGCCCGTGTGTATTGCACACATTGCACATAATATGGTAGCGGGAGCTCTTAGTGTAGCTGTAGGTCATTTTAAAGATTTTGCACTCTCATCCACATTTCGAGTTAGAAAATGAAATGAGTAGACTAGGATCTAGTATGCAAGTATTAGAAAGTGCATGATAACTGTCTGAAGTTTGATCCTAACTGCCAGTTGAATAACTGATCCGCCTTATGAACATTTAAACACTTGACAATGGTATAATTATATTATTGATGCTCAAAACTCATAATGCTCTTCTCAGTTTACCGCAAAATAATAGAGATAGAGATGGATTAAGAAGTGTAACTACTTCTGTAATCTTAATCCATCTCTATCTCTATAAGTTGTCGCCTCTCTCAGTCCCTCATATTTGCTGTAAGATCATCCTTCAACTATCGCTCTTTTAACTTGCGCCAGTCTGAATCATTGTTAAACATATTTTATCAAAACACAATTGCTTTAATAAATACTTAGAACTAAGAATTACCATGATCACCTAATTCACGATCGAACTTAACCAAGACTAGTACAATATCACTATTTGACCCTTGTCTTTCTTAAATCCCTATTCCCTACTCTAGATTCTCCAATCTAATAGTAGTTTCATGCCGGCCGCACATTTTAAGAACTTCTGATCAGAAAACTTCGAATGCTCGCCGGACCACCACACCGCACACCTATCAGAAATTTCCTTCCGGCGAGTCCGAGTTTAGCACAAAATATAGATATAGAAAGAGCGCGATCCGAATTTCTGATAAGAAAAAAATCTACCATCCGATCGACGGCATTTGACACTCATCCGAATCGGACGTCAGACACGTCAGTATTCTGATGCAGGTATGCGGGTTTCACAACAGAACATGAGCAGAGTGCGTTCCGGCGGGCATCCGTTTCTGATCAGAAATTCTTATAATGTGCGGCCGGGGTAGGAGTTAGGACACATCTGTCGAACTTACGGTGCCGAAGGTTACGCGCTAACTGAACGCGGCGTAATTTACGCTGATGTGTCAAGAGAACTTGAAATACATTGCAAGCGTATTGAGCCGAACGTTGGGCGCCAAACGTTCTGCAGATGTGTCGCGACACTAAGTCCTAACTCCTAACGTAACGTAGTAACCGTCGGTCGTTAACAGCGGTGGTGGCCAACCCGGCGCTCAGGCGGTGACGGACAGGAACAAGTACCAGCTCACCACCGTCAAAACACCCATCCGGGATGATGATGATGACAGCGACGTGTAAGTACTCAACTAACGGCCACTCAGAGAGATTAACGATTACTTAAGTTTAATCAAGATTTTGACAATAAACTGCATACATTATCTGTAAAACTCTTCGTCAAATGTAAGTTGAGTAATCATTAAATGCCTCTAAGTGCGGCCGATATAGTCTAAGCCTAAACAAATTAACGCATGTGTGCATGTAGACGTTAGTTCTAAGGGTCAGCGCAGACAGAGTTGTCATTTGCATGATTAACATTTTTCTAGACTACAATTCCCTACAAAGTAATACAATATTGATAAATGATAATAATGTACTGATTTTTAAGTTTTTGACTGATCAATATACTCCAACCAAAGTCATAGACTACCGAACTAACCTGAAAAACTGAAGTAGTTATAAGTTTATAGTGTTGTATCTTTCGATCAGATGAATAAATGTTAATCTAGTTTCTTTTATCCAAAATCTGACGCAATCTAGAATATTCTCAGCTATTATTCATCATCTCATTGCTTATCAATTGGGGCTTTAATTTAGTTTGATTACCAGGGCTGATCCCGACGACTACTTCACTGGGGGCCACCTGCTGGTCGCCAGCAAGCCCACCAACAACCAGGGGAACCGCAACCCTGACTACAACCACTCCGCTGGGGTAAGTCACATCAATATTGACTTGATCGCCTTGGTATGCCCGTTTTTTGAAAGACCAAATTTATTTATTCACTACGCTTTTGATTGGCTAACGTCAAAATATAATGCTTTTGAATAGATAAACTCATAATCCGGGTATCATAAATTATTCGCTGTAGATTGTGTAATGTATGACATTTAGGGAATGCAAATCTCGCGAGATTGGGGCTCAAGCGAGATCCCGCGAGTTTATGAATACAATACCGCGAGATCTCGCCAATTTCGAAATCTCGCGAGATTAGCAGTTTAGTGGGTTTTTTTGCAAATAATCACAATATTTGAATAAATTACGAAAAAGCAGTAATAAATATTATAAGTTTTATAAGATAAACATTCATTTTCAAGATTTTTTTCAATAGAATTTTATGCATCAAACCAGCCGGCGTCCACGATAACGCGACGTCCAGAATTATAAAAGCGCATACTATCAAACACAAATCTTTTAGTAATAAAATAGTTCTTTTATAACTAACAAAACAACGAAAAGTCAAAATTCAGGACCTAGTTGAGAATCACAGTGCACAGTTGTTTAGGCCAGCTCCTCTTTGCTTTGACTCCGTGATCGCAACTCCGTCTGTGTCATCCGCGGTTCAAATAAGACGTTTTTATGCTCAAGTGCAATCTCGTCAAACTCGCGAGATCTCGCCTTTTTTTCGTTCGAGATCAATCTCACTAAAAAGGCCGAGATCTCGCGAGAACGAGATTGCATTCCCTAATGACATTACACATTACACAATCTACAGCAAATAATTTATAATACCTACTTATGTCTGATTCAGCGTTGCCAGACGTCCCGATTTTTTCATCAAAATTAATTGTCCCGCGCGGGACAGGCTCAGTCCCGCTTTTCGGGGAAAGCCCGAACGTATAAGTGCAGCGACTAGCGTGCTGACTGCTGAGAAAGAAAGGTGCGTAATGAAGATAAGAGTGTGGGAGGTAGAGGAGTGGATTTTCTTTGGCTACCTTTGCTATGTATTGTCACGTAAACGTAATTGTAACACAAATAAAAAGATAAAAATTCAAAAAACTTTTGATTTTATACCTTTTTTTACTTTGTCCCGCTTTTGACTGAAGAATCCCGCTTTTTCACTCAAAAAGTTCCAAAGTTCCGACTTGGCACAAAAAAAATCTGGCAACGCTGGTCTGATTCTATGTAAGTATCTCATTTCAATTGTATTTTCTCTTTTTTACTTTAAATTAGATTTTCATCCCCAAGTGTAAAAAACTATAAAATCCGGATTCCGGAATCGCAACCGCCCGATAAATTCAGAGCAGTGAGAAAAGAAATCGGTGTAAAGTCAAATGACAATACCAAATCTGAGAATTCGACACTTAAGTATTTAATTTTAGCTCTATTGTTTGAGCAGAACATTATATTTCCAATGTTCTCAATTTTGTCATTCCGTTCTGGAATACGGATTTTGTAGTCCCGACGATACGAGTTCTGACAATCGAGTTGAAAGTCGAAACTCAAATTACGAGTTCTTTTCGGCTTCATAAATGTCGCAAAAAGTTGTAAAATAACATAATAAATCTGTTCTCAACGAGCCAATACAGCCAATTTATAATCCAAGCTTCTGGAAAGTTTTAGAATAATGCGATCTACGCGATGATTCAGAGAGATTTTCTCTCGTCAATCGCTTTCTCTTGATCTCTAAAAGAAACGAAAACCGTGGTATCTACATTACATAGTTTTACCAGGTTTTTGGGTTAGATCTACTTATGCCGCGGCCGCACATACGTCTATCGTACGAAGCTTCGTGCTATGAGAGTTGAGACGATACCATTGGACGATACACGCAGATCGTCCAATGATATCGTTTTAATCATAGAAGCACTACACAGGTGCGGCCCGGGCATAAGACTTAAGTTTAGTCCAAATGTTTGTCCCTCACTTGCTGTACCTTTTTTCTATACCTTTCTCTATGTCGCTCTAAATTTCTCGAGAAACTTTTTTCACAATAAGCCCACTTGCCACTTGTCAGTACCAAGTACCAACCTTACTAATTATACTTACCTACTATAGTTTATTATTTTGTGTCTTCGCAACAGCTCAAAATAAAAGGTTTTATAATCCGAGTTATATATTAAGTATATATCTCATTACAAAATAAAACTTAAAAGGTTTTATAACCTGAGTTAAGTACCTATATACAATCAATTCCAAATTATATTTGTCATTGAACGATGCGACTTCTCAAATATAATATTCGTTGAATATTTATGTACCTCACCCGGAATCATACCTACTAGGTATTAACGAGTTTGAAACAACATTTATGACTGTTTTGCTTTTCTTGTTCGATAAAATACATGGTTTTATGACAATACATTGGTCAGCAGTAGGTAGATTATATAATAAGCACTCAGTTATTCTTTAGAAAGCTGTAATGTATTTTTATATTGTACCTAATTTTAACAAGTCAGTCCCGCAAATTTGTTGCGCCTGGATTCTTTTATCACTTCCGGGACTTGTCTTCAAAGCATGTCCAATGTCCATAGACCATACCAAACATGCAAATCTGATTACCGGCTCATGTCTTAAGACAGAAGAGACAAAGTACAAACAAGCAAACCTTAAATTTCCGATTTATATGGTTAAATTTTAATAGAATCCCAATTCGGAATTAAGAAATCCAAACAATTCGCACCGACAACAAGATAAGAATCAAAAATAAGAAGTCATTATCCATATTAATGGGAATCTCTTGATCATAATGTTGTAGGGCTAGCTTTAAATGAAGATAAGTTTTGTTAGCCTTGGGCTGCGTGCTTAATATGCCCCTCAAGCATTATTAAGGATATCTCGCCCTTAAACTCAGCATCAGGGAGCTATAACACGATATCTCTGCGGCCATAACTCGTACTTTTCATTTTCTATTCGTATTAAAATTCACAACAGAGCGGACGGAAGTTTCAAACAGGATTTGGAACAGATTGACGTCTCGCATTACTGACTTAACCTTAATGAGGTAAGTTCGGAGCAAATAAACAATTTTGCAAAGTAGGTAATATAGACAGATGCTCGTTATGTCGGGGTGCATCGGGGCGGGCCGCATTTAGTAGGTATACTTACCTTTTAAGTGAGCCTAGTTGTCATAAAAAATTGATATTGGTCCGGAACAGTTGACCTTAAGTAACCGCTTTTAAATACGAATAGAATGAATTCATAATATTATAATTTATAACCAAGTCTACGCTCTCTTTATCAAAAGCTTCCTTTAAACTTTCTTACCTAACTAGCAATAACTTACTGAACACAGATTAACAACTATACTTTATGATACTCTTCCAGGACCAGTGCGGTAAGGTGACCAGGAACAACCCCAACCCGCTGGTGGTGAACGGGAAACCCACGCTGGAGGGGCAGTGGCCGTGGCAGATCGCATTGTACCAGACACAGGTTCGTTTTTTTACAAAAGAAAGTAACAAAGTGTTACGTAGAAACGTGCACTATGCCGCTAAAGTGAAAATAATGTTTAGGTGATGGGAATGCAATAAGCAATCTGGCCCGCTGCGAATTGCGCCGCGATATAAGTAGTGCGTCACAAGTTTCAACGCAAAAACACAATGTATCCCCGCATTCTTTTATAAGCACTAAGTATAACTATTATAAAACTAAGACAAGATTTTTTTGTCAAAAACAGGAAAACTGCGATTCAATAAAATATATTTAAGATTAATCCTTGAAATAAATTAAACTACAACGCCATCTAGCAACAAATACTACAATGTACTTATTGTTAGTTTCAACTGTTCGACGCTTGATGATGCGGTGGCAATCTTTACCTTTTTTTTCAAATTTAACTTTTTATAAATTTCAGACAATAGACAGCAAATACATCTGCGGCGGCACGCTGGTGTCCCACAAGCATATCATCACGGCCGCTCACTGCGTCACCAAGAAGGGCAGGAACAAGGTGGTGAACAAGAACACTCTGACCGTGTACCTCGGGAAACACAACCTGAGGACGTCCGTGGAGGGCGTGGAGATTAGATTGGTAAGTTTTGATGATAATTTAATTATTTATTTCGTAATTGCTCGGCCTAGCTTACCATCAAGATAGCCAATAATGACTTGTACTCATACCTAACTTTACTCTGTTCCAATTTAGGTTAATTTAAATGTAAAAATACATGATAAGTACCTACTTACTTATTTTTTAAACATTTCTATGCCCCTTAAATCTTGAATATTCAAATGCACAGTAGTTTCGCAAAGTTTCGATTTTCTTGTTTTCGTTTAGAACAAAATGAATCTGAAAGAAACAAGTTCAGTAAAATTACAGGTGGTTCTCAATCTACAGATTATCATCTAGCCTCTAGGCTACTTATCCATCCTCTAAGCTCTAAGATAATAATATCCTACTGAATACATAATACTAAGTAAGCTACAATTACCTAAATCCGTCTACGTAGCTATTATTACCATAAGTAACTTGTCAGTACTCATCAGAACAGCTTTGAAGTTTGAACACGACGCTAGCAGGGTATTTAAAACGTTTCAAACACTTTGAACTTCGCCTAACTCCTCGTCTTGCTCGATACACACGCGTGAATGGAGTAACAACTTTTTAATCCGTTGTAGAAGTTTATTTTTGGTGTTCTACCTAGTACCTACGACGTATAATTATTATTTTTAAAAAATAATACCTGTATTCAAATGTTATTGTCTCGTCAAAACGATGCGTCTACTTCCTTTGATTACCGCGTGCTTCCAGGGTGACCTAACTACCATGGTGGTAGCTAGGTCGATCTGCCGTGTCAATAAAAAAAACATTCCAAATGTTTTTTTTTAAACAAAGTTTAAAAAAAGCAATTCCATTGTCACCCGCGTAAAGAGTAAGTACAATAGTTGGCCACACACTATATAATTTTTTGATAAGGGCGTCAAAAAAAATTTTTTACGGGGCCCCGCCAACCAAGGCATGCTACGCTTGTGCCTGCTTCCATAGTTTCCTAAGGAGGTGCCTCGTTTGGGGAAATGCTTTCCGCATCCCCGTCAGATTGGGGCATCAATCGAGGTATGTGGGCTCCCCAGGCATGAGGTACCCATTAAAACCCAAGCTGCGGGAAGGATATAATCAAATCAAATCATTTATTTCGGGCATCAGAGCATTAAACCACCGCAACTCTCCCAGAATAAGGAGATGCCTAGTTAATACTTCGATCGTGCCCGTCGTGGGTATGGCAGACATAATAGATTTTTAATTGTTATGCAGCAGCCAGGTGCCGCTTGGGGATTGATGGGTTAATATTTTATAAATTAATTTATTTCACACAAAAAGAACAAACTAGATCAACACATTAAATAATAAGATATACTCGTAAAATAAAATCTACAAATATATGTCGATTAAGTCTCCACTGAATGTCTGGTATCTTGACGATGGCACAATTGGAGGAAGTCCAGGGGTAGTCGCAGAAGATATCCGAACTCTCACTAGTAGTCTTAAAGAATTGGGACTTGAAATTAACACCAACAAATGCGAATTATTCGCTTGCGGCGAGATAGACTTACCGATAATCACCACCTTCGATTCCCTGCTCCCCGGAATAAAAACCCTCAACAAATCAACATTCTCCCTACTAGGCGCACCGATATTCACAAATGGCATTCCGTCGGCCCTAGAAAATAAAAGCAAAACCCTTACGCAAGTCCGGGAGCTTCTCGGCAACTTATCCTCCCACGTCGCCTTAATACTTTACCGCCGTTGCTTTTCCCTACCAAAACTCACATATATTATTAGAACGGCTCCAACCTGGCAATTCCATATGGAGGTCTCCCAGATAGACGCTATCATCCGGTCCACGCTGGAGGATATACTTAATATCTCTCTCAATTATCTGCAATGACAGCAAGCTGCATTACCGGTAAAATACGGCGGTCTGGGTATCAGAACTAGGGTTCTGTTGGTTTGCCGGCATTCCTTGCGTCGTCGAATGGGGTTGCTGATCTTGTCACTAGCATTTTAAAAGTCCAAGGTGCAAGATGCAGCATCCCCTTTATGAACGACGCCGAAAATGCCTGGCACGAAAGTTATCCCGGAATTAACCCCACCGTAGATGTCACCTCCCAGCGCGCCTGGGATGAACTCTGCTCCAGATCCACCTTAGTGCAAATAAGTAATTCATTTTCAGAAACAGCGTTGGCCCGAATTAAGGCAGCTAGCTGCCCGGAATCAGGCGCTTGGCTCCAGGCGTTACCATCACTGCACCTCGGCACTCTTCTCGATGATAACACCCTTCGAGTAGCAGTGGCACTGAGACTGGGTTGCGAGGTGTGCGAGCCTCACCGCTGCCCATGCGGTTCTGAAGCTGACGCCTACGGTCACCACGGGCTCAGCTGCTTTAAAGCAGCCGGCCGTTTTGCTAGACACCATGCAATTAATGACATTCTTCGTCGAGCTTTGGTGTCAGCAGACGTACCGTGTGTTCTCGAGCCCCCCGGTTTGAGTAGGAGCGACGGCAAACGCCCGGATGGCCTTACTTTGATACCATGGGAAAAAGGTCGTTGCCTCCTATGGGATGCCACGTGCGTGAGTACATACGCCGCTTCGCACATTTCCGGCACTGCTCGAACCGCGGGGTCTGCCGCCGAATACGCAGCCAGGCAGAAACACACTAAGTATGCGGATCTGGGGCAGAAATACCTTTTCGTTCCTTTTACCGTGGAAACAGGGGGTACCTGGTGTAACGAAGCTAAAGCTTTCGTTCGCCAGCTCGGACGTCGGTTGCGGGAATCGGGTAAAGATCCCCGCTCCGGGGCGGGCGTTTTTAGTCTAATTATTATCATTGTTAAATTATTTATATTTATGTTTCTGTAGATTATTGTTATTGTTAATTTTATATTCTGAATAGTGTACGGTCTAATTATGTTAAAATTTTATAAATTATAATATATTTTATGTTGTTATACTTGTTACAATCTCCAGGTATCGGAGATAAAGGTGCACCCGCAATACAACGCGTCGTCGTTCAGCAAGGACCTCAGCATCCTGACGCTGCGACAGCCGGTGGACTACACAGACTTCGTGCGCGCCGCCTGCCTCTGGCCCGAGCAGCAGGTCGACCTCTCACACGTTATTGGCAAGAAGGGCTCGGTAAGTGTATTATGGTGGCTTGTTTTGTACCTTCGGGGCTTCTTTTGTACCTTTGTGGATTGTTTTGTACCTTATTGTGGCCTTTTGCTTAGCTCATTGTAGCCTTCACTATTGTAAAATTGGCAAAGCTGCCACTGTAAGCCGTTAGCCCACTTAGTTATATGAGGTCCTATGGCTATACGGTCCAAAACCCAAGAAATCTGAACCGATTACTTGGCCGCTAACTATGCCTTCAGAGGCATAGCTAACCTTGGGGGCTCTTATTTAGCTGATGAGGTTATTATGAGGTTGATGAGGTTATTATGAGGGAATGCACCAGAGGCATGGTTATAGTTACAGTTATGGTCAAAGTTATGGTTAAACTTAACTTTAACCTTAACTTTGTCCACAGAATTTGACAGATGTCTGTTGCTGGTCCGACAAGGCTTTAAAAGGAAGGAAGGCTGGTAAAGGAGAACTGTCAAAAATGGAGTTTTTGTATGATGACAGCGATAGTTCCTTTTTCTCTCTCTCTCCTCAATGGTTATAGTTAAATATGGCGTCCATTTTTACTTTGTTCCTCTTCGGAAACAAGGCAACTTTAAACTCAAAAGTTACCCGCTAGATGGCGCAACTCAATGTTATCAGTTTCTGTCCAACGTGCAGGTGGTGGGGTGGGGTTTCGACGACACCGGCATGGCGACGGAGGAGTTGGCGCTAGTGGAGATGCCGGTGGTGGACCAGGAGACCTGCATCAGGTCTTACAGCGAGTTCTTCGCGAGATTCACGTCCGAGTACACCTTCTGCGCCGGGTATAGAGACGGTATGATATTTTTAATGGGGTTGAATTGGCAGAGAAGGAGTGTGGTAGACGTCAAATTTACTGTTTTTCTTAATTTAAGTACTGTTTTTGCATCAACAGAACTTAGTTTGATGCTAAATCCGTGTTATTTTGCATTTAGTTGCGTGTTTAGCAGAATCTGCAACACTTTACAAAATTTGACATCTACTATGATACAAAATATGTAAATAAAATAATTCTGTATCGTACTAACACTCAGTTATAGGAAAATTTTGTTATGTAGTTAGTACAGAAGATTTTTAATTGGTTAAGAGTTTTCTATTTATTTGATTGTAGGCAGAAATTTCTTGTAGAAAAACTGAAGTAGAAATAGAGTTATCATCTACTTTTATAATGTAGATGAAGATTTGTATTTTATTTTGCTTTGCATCTTTGGTGCTTTTCGTTTTCCATTTGTGAATTGTCCATCACTGAGATAAAATCACTATAACTTGGCATATTACATCATAATTTTCATTTAAGGAGACCTTAAATATTATTATTTAAAATGAAAGAAAATTTTTGAAATCATACAAAGAAAATAGCATGGGCATCGACCATAACTAAAACTGTTTATTTCCAGGTGCAACTGACGAAAATACTGGAGTTAGAAAAAGTATGATTTTTTGTCATTTACAACTTGCATGTTCACATTTTATCCATCTTTTTAGGACCTATTAATGCATTTTAAAAAATTTAGGCTCGAGCACCATGTAATCTTAAATAATGAATAAATAATAATATATGTTTCGATTTATTTTTTAAAATATCCAATCTCACATCGCACAGTCTGCACAATATAATTGTTTTGTTACACATTAAAATCTGGGTCATTTTGCTTTGCTTTGTTTTTGTTTTAATAACAATTTTATGTGTGTAACTAATATCTGTTGTTGAGATAATATTTGTAGAATGCATGAAAACAAATATATTAATGCTGTCTTTACTTATTTATTGACTGAGAGATGCTTACAACTGCACCGTTCTTATTTTACCAAAACGTTTCATAGAGGGCGCTCTAACTTCTTTTGCACTATAAATATGTTCACGATTCTTACTTTGATCTAAAACTACCTCATTTGCCCCTGAAAATAAAGAGTACCTAGTTAACAAGCTTAACAGCTTACATTATTTCAATCCAGTGATTCAATCCAGCGCTGAATTAGATCAATGGGTTGGAATCATGTAAACCAGATATTACACCATATAAGAAGTGGTCGGCATGACACTGCGGAGTTAATGAGTCCATAAATCGAAAGACATGACAGACTTTTTGGTTAGCAGTCAGCGTCATTCTGTAATGTTATGTAGATGTCGCAGCCGACTGGTTTAAATAGCCGTTCAATCAAACAGCTAGCCCTTTGACTGAACAACGCCATTCAATCACACGGCTATACGTCGTTTAGCCGACTTGTTGACTACAACGTTCAACACTACAGCTAGACAACGCTTGGCCAACTGGTTTAATGGCAAATTTACTAGGGTGACCATTAGTTTAATATGTAAATTGGGAGAATAGGAAAACTTTTTGTATTTTATTGAAAGATTATTCTCGGATTAAGTTTAAGAGGTGACCAAAAGTTTAATGCAATAAGTAAAAATAAAAAATTCTGAGGCGTGTTTTGTGACGGTCGCCGGCTGCTGCCGCAGCACAGTCACAGTTCTAACCTAACCTACTTTTGGACTTTCTGGATTGTTTTTTTTTTTTTGTTTTGGCGGGGGGCTGCGCCCCTCGAGCCCCCCTTTATTTGATGACGGTCGCCGGCTGCTGCCGTAGCACGCTCGCTGCGCTCGCTCGGCTCCCTCTGTGTTGTGGTTTAAGTTCTAACCTAACCCAACCAACTTTTGGACTTTCTGGATTGTGTTTGTTTTTGTTTTGACGGGGGGCTGTGCCCCCCGAACCCCCCTTTTCGGTGGGCTGCGTCCATCCATTACATAATTAAATTATTATACCCGTAATTTCTCCTCGAATATTTGTTGAAATTTTGATTCACTCGTATGTGCCTCCACAATTTTGTCTCTTTAATAATACTTGTAACTTTTATTAACTACTTTCTTTCCGAAAAACAACCACAAACACTAACAAACACCTGCTAGTTGACGCCATATTGTAAATAAAACGCACCTAGCGCCGCAGCGGTGCTCGCTGAACTACTTCAATTAGACGGCGGCTTTTGAATCAGCTGTAGTGTTGAACGTTTTGAGCGACTAAAATATTCAATATAAAAGCTAGACGTGTGATTGAATGGCGTTGTTCAGTCAAAGGGCTAGCTGTTTGATTGAACGGCTATTTAAACCAGTCGGCTGCGACATAGACATGATAGCGCCAATCGTGGTGTCACGCCGACGGACATGTTGGTGCACCGAAAAATAGGTATAGTCCGTGCAATTCACGAAGACGCGCCCCACTCCTCCTAATCGTTTATAGTCTATGACGTGTGCAAGCTTTGAGTGTTATCGGTACACACTAATTACCTATGAGTGCACGCGCATACTACAATAAATAGACCAATTAAGAAAAAGCGTCACAGTAAAAGGGGAAGATGCTCACCCAAAAAGTGGTGGGGCGCGTCTTCGTGGATTGCACGGACTATATACATGTGGTCTTGTTTTCTGACGTGACTTATTCTGTTTGTAGGCACGTCAGTGTGTAACGGCGACAGCGGCGGCGGCATGGTGTTCTTCATGCGCGACTCGTGGTACCTCCGCGGGCTGGTGTCCCTCTCTGTGGCGCGACAGAACGAGTACCGCTGCGACCCCACGCACTACGTGGTGTTCACTGACCTCGCCAAGTTCCTGCCCTGGATCCGACAGCAGATCAGCAACTGATAGAAGAAATGACAAACTACCTACATTTCATTATGTTTAGTCTAAAAACTTGGTGAGCAAAGTATACAGTGTTTTTTCAATCAGTGGCCAAACTTTCAAGTAAATAATAATATTATGTGTCTGAGCAGGTATGTCATTAATTCATTATACAATAGTAATTCAATTTTTTATAAAAGGATTTTGTGATATTTAAATTATTGCAAAAACGAACTGAATCCAATTGTTTATAACAATATATCCACAACTTTATAATGGGTATCGGGATTTTTGCACTTTTCTAAAACACGTGAATCTCTTGAATATAAATATTTTCTAAACAACTAAGTTTCCTACTTAAGTTGTAGGTTTCATACTAAAACCTTCTCGCCATGCCCTACTAAAAACACTGTAGTAAATATTAAACATGCATTTTCAATATGTAGGTATATTTTAGGTAGTAAATGTTTGTTATTTCTTGTCCAATTTTTGTTTTACAATGCCATATTTTTCACGTTCCAGACGAAAAGTAGTCTTTAGAATCTATTTTGTTAATTTCTGAAATAATAATTATTATAATTTTAATGATTACGAAAAATGCTCTCTACGAAATGAATTTGTAAAGTATTATTTTTTACGAACCCTTTTTTACCAATTTGACTATACTTAGACTGAAGATATTTGTATGTTTGACTATTCAATAAACTAAATAATATTTGTATTCGATTTTTACTTAGCACCATAAAGTTAATATACCTAGCGGAATAGAGAAACAAAGGTCTGAGCAAGAGAGATGTCACTGTCAGTAACACTGCGTGGTAAAAAGCGACGTGTGATACATGACAGCAGCACTCTTTTTTGACGTCCAGTCAGCATGTGCCGCACGTTGACAATTTAATCTCATAGAATTCATGTTCAATCATGCTTGTGTAAGTGTATACGTAAACATATTTTTACACACAGATGTAAATCAATTTCGGTTTCGTTTGACAGCTCGAGATTGTTGCTCTATTCCGCTAGGTATATTAACTTTATGCTTAGCACCTAACCGCTTTTGCAATGTTCACAGAAGCAAAAAAAATATATCC
Organism: Aricia agestis; assembly: GCF_905147365.1. Classification (NCBI taxonomy): domain Eukaryota; kingdom Metazoa; phylum Arthropoda; class Insecta; order Lepidoptera; family Lycaenidae; genus Aricia; species Aricia agestis. The sequence goes on from NC_056411.1 coordinate 18,289,174, forward strand.
CATGTTTACGGCTCTTGTACACTGACGCTGCGAAACGCGAAACAGCGGCGAACCGATTAGCAGAGTAATGTTTATAAGTGTTAGTTGCTACTTAAACAGAATAAAACAAACATATATTATGTACCTGCATATTATATTACAAAAAGAAAATGAAATAATCGTAAACAAAACGATTTACATTTAAAATAAAACTAAGGAAAAACAAAATAAGTAAAACGAAATTAAAAACTGAGCACAGAATGGCTGCTACTACATTTTAGCCATTACACCTCTGTGTTTAACACTACATCAGACAACTTGGAATCGGACAATATTACTTATTTACAAATTTCATAGAATCAACTCACAGAAAAAAGCAGCGCTGCATTTTTAAGAAATCTATCCAAAATGAAACTTTTTTGATTATACAAGAATTACACGCTTTATCACTAGAGCAGTGCCGCGCTATGCAGCCCTATGCAGCACGATGCAGCTCAAAATTCGAACTCTTGCTATATGTATAGTCTGTCAAAAAAGTGAAGAAATTAAAAAGTGGCAACATCGTAGTGTCATCCCTTTTTTCTTAGATTGATTTAAAAGAGACAACACTATGATGTTGCCACTTTTTAATTTCTTCACTTTTTTGACAGACTATAAATTAAATGAACAGTTTAATTTTGAATATCTGTAAAAATCTTCAATACATGCAAAAATTTCATATGAAATGCAAAAAAATTGATTAATAGAATTGAATGTAAAAAAAAATACTAGGGCGAAAGTAATTCTTAAGGCGCGCTTCAGACAACAATGTTAAAACTTCTCAGTTTCTGTAAATACTGTACATGTTTATTGTTCATATTCGACTGCCTAAATCATAAACACAAAAATATAAGAGTTTTTAAAACATGCTAAAGAAACTCCAGCTAATAAAGTTTTAGCTGTAGGCTCAAATAATATTTTCAGATGGCGTCTAAACTCATTTTTTCTTTCTTTTTATCTATGCATCGTCTTGCGACAAAACAAAATCCTTATTCCATTTACAAAACTAAAAAAATTAATTACTTTAATGCATAAAAACATTAAACAAACAACTTGTAACGTATTTGAGAAGCGTATTCGTATTGCGAGCGAATTTCTGTACATACAGAATCATATGTTAGCCTAGCGGACTCAAAAATCTTTATTTTAATTATAAATTAGTCAGATAGTAAATTAGTAGCTAACACTGCTTTCTCCCAGACACACAAACAAATGTATTTATTTGCCTCTTACAAGGCAAAATGTATTTACAACGAACATTTTAAAAGCTCAATAACTAAAAAACGTTAACACCTCCATCGTGGGTATCGCAGACTGCAGGCAAAATAGATTTTCAATTGTTATGCGGCAGCCGACTGCCGTTTGGGGATTGATGGGTTAAAAAGATACTCTTGACAAAAAATCTCAAGAAACTGGGCTTGAGTTTTTATTTGCATGCTACCGTTAAACTCTGATACAAGATCATGTAAAATTATTTTAAAGAAACTCTATCACTTTCTCGCAAACGATCATATTATATATATATATATATATATATATATATATATATATATATATATATATATATATATATATATATTCTATTATTATTATTATATATATATATATATATATATCTTTCATTCCGACTCTAGATAAAACATTCTTATGTGCATAAAATGCATACCTAAGATTATACTGGTGTTACCTATAATAATTGCATTTTCCATTGCATTGCATACCATTTATATCTGAAAGATGAGCTAAAAATCTTGTAGTTATAACAATCGTTATGTTACTGAAAATACATACAAAACCAAGTGATATTAATACTTGAGGGTGTGTATGGGTCTCTTATATAGAGTTCACTGTGAAAGTAGCAGCGCTGAAAGGGTTTTGTGTGATTTGTATGAGCAAGCGCCGAGCGTCATGAATTTTCGTATACAAAAGTTTAAAAAAAGGTTACTCTTTTAGCGCTGCTACTTTCACAGCGTACACTATATGGGGGCCCCACGCACACCCTATAGTATTATCACTTAAGTATTGTTACACCCTGTATATTGAAGAAACTTTGGGCAGCTCCTATTTGACATTTGATTTTCAATAACGTTACGATTACGTAGCTACAGGAACTTATGCTCTTCTTTTCATCTCTCTGTAAAATCGTCGCACGATCAACGATCAAATCACTGACCAAGTTTATCTAACATCAATATGTACACTGTATCACCAGTACGGCCCAACGCCGTTTCTACACCGTTGCTTCAACTTGTCCTCGGCGAACCCGGGGCCCCAGGGGAAGTTGCGGCCCCGGCCTCGCGGGGGCACCTTGCCGGGGACGGAGTGGGGCCTGTTGACGCACAGGCCGGGTTTGCAGCCCGGCTTGAGGGGCCGCCCGAACAGCGGGGGCGGCGTGAACCCGTCGAACACGTCCGGCGCGCAGCTGCCGCAACTCCAGTTGAAGTCACCTACGAGAGAAACAAGTTAATATTCTCTATAGCAAAAAGTTTATGAAAATAGCAAAGATAAAAATAGTTTTAGCGCCGGTGTCAGTGCCGGGATCAAAACAAAGAAAACGAAAATATACAGGGTGTAACAAAAACAAGTGATAATACATTAGGGTGTGTATGTGTCCCTATAGAGAGTTCACTGTGAAAGTAGCAACACTGAAAGACCAAAAAATTTTTTCACTTTTGTATGGCCAAGCGCCCGAACGTCACGAGTTTCCCCATACAAAAGTCACAAAAAAATTTGGTCTTTCAGCGCTGCTACTTTCACAGTGAACTCTCTATAAGGAACACATACACACCCTTAAGTATTATCACTTATTTTTGTTACACCTTGTATATAAAAAAGAATGTAAAATGTGGACAAAAAAACGTTTACAACTCGTCTAGAACAAAGCTTAACGGCCGTTCCCAATATTTGATCTATCTCTGGTTTTGCCCTACTAGAGATAGGAATAGCTCACAATTGACACTAATGTCTAATGTGAGCTATTCCAATCTCTAGTAGGGCAAAACCAGAGATAAATCAAATATTGGGAACGGCCGTAAATGAACTATAATATTATCATCTTCGAGTAAGATGATAAAAACAGCTGCTGAATTAATCAGAAACATAGTTTAATTAATGGCAGGTCAAAAACAGAAAAAATAAACTTTAAGTACGATGTAGTTACCTATCTTCTTCCTTAGCCAGCTTTATGACAAAAATATTGTATAAAAAATTCACATTTTTAGTAAAAGCTTAGCTAGAGAGGCATAGCACTATTACCGAGTATACGATGAACCAGAATATAAACAACCATAAAGATTGAATAAAAGCCCATCGATCATTATAATATTTATTCCGTAAGTCTACCATTTGGCCGTTACTGGAAGAATGCCATTACACTTTCGATTCTATTCACGTATGTAGTACATAACAAAATATATCCATTATAAATACATAATAACAAACCATTTGTTAAATTATATCGCACATTAAGGCTCAATTTCACCAACATCTGTTAAAGTTAATGCTCGAATTAGTATGATATTATCTCTCTCGTTTTTCATACTAAAGAAAGAGAAGACATGACATTTTAATAAGCCATTAATACTAACAGACGTTGGTGAAATTAGGCCTAAAGGTTCAATAGTATAGCGTATAATATATTGAAGTATCTCATAAATTCTGTTTGAAAAATAAACTTTTATTTCGCTTATTGTTTCGTTCCGTTTGTACCTTCTTTGTAACAATTCTCCTACACTAAATACTTTCTTCGTTCAAAAACTATAGAAAAACGGGTGAATACTTAAACGCCGGCCAAATTTTAAGGATGCGGATGCGGCATGGCATTATTTACAAAAGATATGGCATAATATGATAATATCATAAAATTATGTCATACTATTTTGTAAAGCGTTAAAAAACAACCCCGCGTACTCAAAGCCGTATGAATGTATAAATGCCCTAAATCTAAGAGTATCTCCTTCTCATTCCTCTCACAAGGACATGACTAACCAGATTTAAATATTCATCCGTAACATTTTCGACGTTAAAAAGAAAATATGTCTATAGACCGTTTCCATACAATCCATCTCAACATTTGGAATACACAAAAATAAAACAATATTTTTCCCTTCGCTAGTAGCAGTCTCGACAATTTTGAAATATACGTACTATAGTGTTTCGTAGAGGTAATTTAACAGGGTTATACAATTTTCGTTAAATATACGAGGTGCCTTAACGTGATTTAAAAAATTTCGAGTGAAAAACGTGAGTATATTTACACAAGTTAGAACTTACTACTGGAGTATGTTGAAGAAACATTTAAAACTCTAGGACCCATAGGACAAAATATAGAGTTAAATTTTACCGTAGGAGCGTTTTACATAAAGCGATAACTATATTCGATATCGCATCGACATTTCATGTGACGACAAAGTCACAACATAATATTTGAAGGGTACAAAGAACAAGGAATAACATATTATTTTAGCCTCATGTTGAAACAAACCATAATATGTGATAACGATATTGCACTGATATTTTATGTGAACATATTTAAAGACAACGAACTGTCTTTATAACATTTTATCGTCACGATATCGGACCCAATTATCGCGTGATATGAAAACGCTCCCAGGCGTTTTAAGCTGGGCTTACCTTGGTGATTTTATACACTTCATATTATAACCTCAAAACCTGTCGGTAAAATTTACAAAGACCAAAAGATACCTAACAATTACCTATGGACAAATTATTATAATTATACAACGAATATAAAGACTAATTTGGACATAACCAGTCAAATACTTATTCATCGTAACACTTAAATATCAACAAAAAATGTCGCTGAAACCTGTCTTGTCTAGTTCTTTTAGCCCATTATAATTTTTATATTGATATTTTCATCTCGAACATTTAGATATTTTCAAATCTCCGTCTTTTAAATCGTCTATACCTATTTGTATCCGATCGCTAAATATATGACTGAGGACATATTAAACTTATAACCTCTTATTAACAAAAATATTCACGATATGATGCTTTCTTTGTCTAACACTTTGAAAAATCACTTGACAGACAAGGACAGCACAAAGGATTAGTAAATATTTTTATTAACAGGGTTATATTCAAGTATAAACCTACTCAGATTAAATTAGATCAAATGTCATAAATCTAATACATTAAATACACATAATTAGGCACAGTTCACATTTGGAAACTAGTTCTAGCATTCTAGTCCTACGTCCGGCGTCCAGTGCGAAATCCGCCTTAGCTGCCACAAAATATCTGCGGAGTCTCACTGAACACACCAACAGGTAATACTCAAGATAGGTATTTATATTCTAAATTCAAGGGTGACAGTTCCAAAAATAAAATACAGCACCCCGCCAAAAATGTGTTCCTTACAAAAAAATTGACGATACAGTTTTACTAAAAACGAGTTATAAGAATAATCTAGAGCCTAAAGGTACGACGATATTTTTATTGCTATTTTGTCGATCCATTCGCACCCGCAGCCCGAAAATACTCTTGCAGATAATAGTATTTTAAAAAGATAAAACCGACTTCAAATTGTACGTAAATAAGAATTAAAATTCCCTATCTCAAAAACTACTGAACCGATTTTAATGAAACTTGCAGTATTCCCTAAGTTGAACAATACCTAGTACAACAAAAAAGGATTCACTTAAATCGGAGTTGCGGTTCAGGAGATATGCGTGCACAAACATAAAAACATACATACACTTTTGAAATTTGGCACATTTGTTCAGAAGCTGCTATAGATTAAAATATACAAAAACTGGACAGTTCTGGAAATATTACATACATACGCGTCGAATTGATAACCTCCTTTTTTGAAGTCGGTTAAAAACCATGACCAGCACCTTCTTGTCGTGAATTAAATTTTTAATTTCTGAGTTGCTATTTCAAGAACTCAGCGCTGTATCTTGTATTGTCTCTAATCTCTATATTTGTTATTTATTATATTTTATACAACAAAAATGTCTTCAAAAAGATCAATAGTTACCTGGATACTTTTTGCCAGGGTACTGTATTGCGACAAGCGCCATCTATTGATAAACCCTAACATCTTCCCTAGTAAACATTATCTGTACTAAAATAAACTATTGAAATGTAGACAATCGGAAAATGAGATTCTACTTCTATCGGTTAAAGCTAAACAAACATACATGATAAAAGCGCCATCTATTAATTATTTTATGAGCTTTGTCATCGCTTGCCATTTTTAAAGCGGACTACTTAAACGCCCTTCAATTTAATATCGTGATGATGTCATAATTGGGAATAATACATATTATACGTCACTCCTGTCTCAGAAGTACAATATATTGTCGGATTCATGACGTCACGAGCATTATCCAGTATACTGGGTTATATATCGGAACTCACGCCTGCGGTATGATATCACTTAGATGAAATTGACTATTGTTAGTGTGAAACAGCCATCTCTCAATTCACAAGATAATTCTCTATCACAATTTACAAGATGGCGGCGTTGGTTCTAATTTGGCCACGCGCAAAATCATCCTTTTAGGTCTGTTACTTTAAAGAGCGTTCGAGTAGCCGTTCGATACCGTATAGGAACATACATAGACAACAATAATAGACTTCGAATCATCTACAGAACATTCAAATCACCGATATATTGTCATTGTCGAGGACACAATATCATGATTATCACGTACAGTATCCGCTTAAAATACAATTCTAAAAGAAGCTCTGTGTGAGTATAGCCCGGTCACCGAACCGAACATTATTAATTCGGCCATTGACCAATCGCTACTCGTCTCTTTCACTCACGTGCGAATATGTATTTAACTATCTCTTCTCCATATGTTATAGATGCAATAGAAAAGTGATTTTAATTAAATAGCATGTCTCTTTAATTTAAGTGAGCAATAGCTTAACGGCTGAGCTGACATTTCGGTCGGATACTGTATCATGACAACCATTCGCTTTCCCTTTCATCTAGTCAAAAACTCTATGAACAATATCTAGTAACATCTTTAAAACAAAAACAACTTACATTCGTAGCCTTTATAGACACCTAAAACAATCGCTTACAAAACCTATACTAATATGAAATCTTGGAGATATTAGAAATGCAAAGTAGAGCCAGAGATATATGCTCATACTATTTTCAGAAAATGACGATGAAAAGAGAAAGGTAGATCTAGCTACGTAAAGTTGAAAAGAGAGGAAAATAGTGTAGATTGATTAACTATTACGAACACAACAAAACATCCATACATTTCTGTTACACAGACTAAACTATTGAGCACATTATTTGGTTCATAAGCACAATGCAGCTGCCAGCTATACCATCTGACATGTTTTCTGCGACACATCCACAAGGATCTTGTGGCACTTGGATAACAATATCATAAGGGTGTGGATGCACTGACTTCTATAAAACACTGGACAGGCGATCGCTATCAATAAAATGTTCCTATTTGAAAGTCACCATATTGGCGCTGATTGCTATATGAAAGCAGTAGTGAGTGTACTTGGAACTACTTTTTGCAAATGGCGGCTGTAATTTTCTATGTAATTAAGTTCACAGTACCCTTACCGTGGCGCTTCAAATCGGCACAAAAGATAGCTGTCATTTTGTACGGCATATCCAGTCCAGTGTATTATAGAGGTCAGTGGTGTGGATGAGAAACACCTGTCATGATTCTGACATTCTAACTGATATTCAAAATGACACCATATGCAAAATGATCCTCAGATGAAATTGACAGAGATTTAAATATGGCGGCGATAATGTCAAAGTGTCAAAACATCCTTGAAGGTGTGTATTGCATTATATTATGCCATGTAGAAACTTATTTCTGACAATGATCTTTCTTCAAAAACATGACTGACGGTATGCCTATAAAGAAATTGACTTTGAAACAACTTACACTAAGTTTATAAAGGCCGAGGTGTACTAAAATACTTTTTACTTGTAACTCATCACTTCCAGTAAGTTCGCACGTGCGCCAATATACAATGTGTCCCGACACCGGTGTCCGATCCTTTAATGTCATGATCTATGGCATATTTTATCGACAAATTGGCCCTCAAATTTGAGAGCATTGAGGTAAAGAATTTATTTAAGATAAAAACCTCCTTTATCTTTTTAAAACAAAAAAGAACCAGTTTAATGTGCTAGATTTTTCACAAAAAGCCATTAATTTATATATAAGCCATAAACTTTGGTTTTTCTATGTTTAATTCCAAGAAATTTATAACATATTGCCTGTGTGAGCGTAGTCCACAAGTTTAGCTATCAAATAAGACCTTTTTTATCTTCATAGGATATTTACATGAGAAGTAATGGTCAGATTAGTGTGAAAGTCCGAGAAAAACTAAAATGGCTGCCATTTTACAACCGTGAGAGAGAGAAAAAATTTGGGGGCCAATTTGTCGATAAACTATGCCATAGTAACATCATTAAAGGATCGGACACCGGTGTCGGGACACATTGTATGTTGAAGTGCGAAAGAGATGCACATATCTATTTCTCACATATTCGAGTACCACCGACCTATACGCAAAACATAACAACGCTATATCTAAGCTACATAATATAATACATTATTCACATCAATTCATTGTAAGTGGAAACATCATAAGTACTCGCACTGTAAAGGTGGCTTTCCGATCTTTACCGCAAACGACCGCGACCGAATAAAATTCAAATAAAATGCCACTTTACTAGCTATAGTCCGCGCGGAACTAGTTGACCGCGCCTTAGGTATGTAAGCGGTGGGACGGAGAGGCGGGGCGCTCGATTTTGACAGTTCTGGCTAGTTTAGACAAAACGCACAAGAGATTGAAATAGCAAGATGAGTCCGCCGATAAAAAGATAATCTAAAGAAATAATATTCAAAGTGCGTACGTTTTTTAAAAAACGGATTCTGATCAATAATTGTCTTTAATTTATTATTTTCAATACTTGAATAATAATTATTGTTCACGATATCTCGAGATTGGTGGTCACTTTCTAATCTCATGTGCTTTGCGAGCAGCAAGCAACCCCCCTAGCCCCCAAAGCCCCCTCACCCCTGTCCCCACATAAGGCGCGGCCAACTAGTTCCGCGCGCACTATAGGCTGTAGGTTTCATTTTCTACCGAAATTGGTCTAGAGACCCACGCCGCCGCTGCTTTGTAGTGGCGTAGAGCAAAGTGAAACCTATAGCCTATATCATAAAGTGGCATTTTATTTGAATTCTTGTCGGTCGTGGTCTCTCGCGGCAAAGTTCGAAAACTCACCTTATGAGTAACAAAGAGAGTGTTACTATTTGAATTATTAATTCAAATACAACGTTATAAGGCATCATTATTAAAACTAATAATTAACGTCATTATTATTAAAATATTAATAAACAATTTGTTTACGCAGCTCTGTCTTTTGACGCGAATTTTTATACACATTATAGAAATCGCTGTGAATAGAGGTTATTATATGTACTTCGAATCCTAAATATCTACGCATTGAGAAGTCAACACACAGAGCCGCATCAACAAACTTACAATCAAATTAGTATCCTATTGCTATATCAATAAAGGTACATTTCCTAACGCCGTGGTGTCCATATTCTATCCGCAAATACATTTCTTTTAAATAGACAACCTTATAATCTTATTACCGAGCACAATAACTAGTAATAGTCTTATAATTATTGTTATTAAAGTTACTAAAGGTCAATAGCTACGACCTACGCCCACACTGTGCCTTTTTTGTTCATTAAGGGCATGCATCATAGCGCAGCCAACAGCACACGTGAGACATGCCCGCGACGCATGCCTTCTGACCGTATCCGAAACTTTCGCTTTGTTCTTTTTTTTCTGGAATTTCTTATGATCAAATAAGGCGCACATATTTCACCAAGTAAAATGTTCTCGTCGCACATGTTACAATAAGCTGACAGATACTGCAACTGAACAAAAAGGACAATGTTGCCGTTGCGTTCGTTGACGCATTCAATTATTGATTGAAAAGAAGATGACGAAAATTGCAGATGAAAGTACACAGTGTGGACATAGCTAATGTGTATTAAAAGATATTGTATCAGATGCAAGACAGAAAAAAAGTGTGGCATTCGGGAACTGCCGCGGTAAAGCTATTGCATAGCATTTGGGGTGTTAGGTTTTTTTGTTACAAAATTTCTTGATTCGGTCGCCGCGCTTAAAGCCCGCAATAAAAGCTATGCACTATATCTTTAAAGGAATTCAGAAAAAACCATTTGGCATGAATGAGTCCTAAGACGCTAGAAAGGTTACACACAGCTGATTTCAATTGGTTTAGATTCATAAAGTAATAATATAATGTATTAAAATTATTCTGAAGTGACCAATTTGCTTCTTGCCAATTGTACTAGTCACTATGCTCGTCAACCATTATAGTATATTAATAAATATGACATAATATGACTATATAACATTCTTACAGTAGTAGACGAAGCCGCTAGGAGTATAACATGGGAGAGGGTCGCTATATGCAAAACACTTATAATTTTTGGTGTTGTGGTATGGCTTGTAAAATTTGCAACATTTTTTCATGTAACCTAACATATAAATTATACATATCTTAATCATCTTTTAAATCCGTGAAAGAGGTTTTATAATACAGTGTGATACAAACAAACTAACCGACTAGAACAACTTTGGAAAATTGAGTGTAGAATCCGCTAAAATGTTTATTAAATTTTTAAGAAGTGTGTCCTGAGGGGTGTACTTATATATATTTTTGACCATAATGCTGTATGTCGGTTGGTCCCAAAGATATTATAATTTCAATACATTTCAAGTTCGAGTCTATGATCTGTGTAGGGATAAAACGTATTTTTATGTGTGTGATTTTTTTTTCGTATTTCGTATTCGGATATTTCGGTAAAATGTCAATGACATAAACCCTAAAAAGGTGGACCCTAAAAAATATGGAGCCAGAGAAACAGAGATGATACAGTTAATTACAACAACATAGTTAGAAAACCAAAATGCATTGATCTAACTGTCGATCGTGTATCTTGATACGACATCTAGATAATATTTAAAAATATAGGTTTTTTTGAATCACATAACAAACATACCTAACACTGTAACCACATCACCAGGAATCCACAACACCAAAGCAACGCAAGTCCAAGCCTAAATCCTCGAATCGTTTAGGCGGAATTTCTTACAGTATACCCCTTTTCAAAACGGACGGTGGTGTACGTATGATGGCTGGTACGTGGTGGGGAAGTGGCGGTAGCGGTGGGAGTGGGGATGTGAGTGAGGGTGGGAGTGGGAGTGGGGGTGGGGAAGGGCGTAGTCGGAGCGGTGCAGCATGTCGAGCTGGTCGAGGCTGTGGTGGCGCTGCGGCAGCGGCACTTTCCGGGCAGCGTGCGGAAGTTTATTGGTACAAATACACTGGCATAGATTAAGATTTAAAATATTATTATTCACTTATCTTTGCATCAGTATTAGACGTCAATTAGATTACTGCAAAATTAGTCCTCGATGATAATCATTGAGATCAGTACACTGTGCAAGAACCATAGAAACTCAAAAAACCTGCACGTCCGGCAGGACCATAAAACTTAGATTTGTATTTTTATTCTATGTGTGTTCCGCACACTTACAGTATATTTGCTGGTTGTGGCTTGTGTAATTCGAATTGGATAGCTTGGTAGTAGCCACTCAAATAACGCCATATTGCACTAGCCACAAAAACTATGTATAGTTTCGGAACACACACTTTGCAGTTGAAGTGTCACAGCTGCTACTGTGACCTATTTTAAAATATACTGTATACTATTACTAAAGGAGTATGTATATGAATTACTTTTACACACTGATCGTTAAAACATAGTATAGTGTGCAAGTTACCTCTGTTATGGTGGAAGCCTGCCGCCCAGCCCGCGTAGTACGCCGCCTTCTGCTTGCCGTGCTCCTCTGCCACCTGTATTCAGTTCCAAATTAAATATAGAGAGTAATTTACAAGTGGCAAATAAAAGGTAAAAAACGGCCATACAAGCGATATTTTTAGGTTAAAAGATTTTATCGATTCGAAAAAAAAATTAACACATTGATAAATATCTTTTTACACGGTAACGTAAAAAGATTACCAACAACGAGAACAACAACTAAAAACCTGTTTTTAGTTGTTGGTCACGTTTTTTAGTTTGGTTTTGGTTTTTTATTTTGGTTTAGTAACGAGGAGTTTTATAGTTTGGTTCGAAAAGTTTGAATCGAATGACAGTTGTCGATATATAATTTACCACCAAAGGGACGGTAGGGTCTTTCGGTTCAGACTGACATATTATGACAGCTATATCGTAATATTTGGAAGCCATTTCGTGACATATGACAGCTGTTTGATACGATAGACCCAACGGCTACATAGCGCCATAAAACCCTCATCGAAATGAAAACGAAATCATTTTGACAAAGGATCTAAACAAAAAAAATGCAAATAAAAAACAAATGATGGTGTGTGCGTGCGCACCGTATCCGCGTGCGTGTCGCTGTGCAGGCGCGGCCGCGCGCTGTACGCCACGCCCGCGCGCACCGGCTAATTTCGCCCCGCCCCCCCAACACCCCGCCCCCCGCCAATCGGCCGCATGCAACAGAAACTCACTTGTAGATACAACACACACACTATTGTATGAATTGTGTATATTTTATACATATGGGAAAGAAATAACGCATGCTCGTAGAAAACAAGATAGAAATGAAACATGTTGAAGACTGAAGTTTGATTATGATGTAATGCAACAGAGGAACACCCCAATTCGTTGACTGAAATAACTTCTTGTAACATCTATACTAATATTATAAAGCTGAAGAGTTTGTTTGTTTGAACGCGCTAATCTCAGGAACTACTGGTCCGATTTGAAAAATTATTACAGTGTTAGATAGCTCATTTATCGAGGAAGGCTATAGGCTATATTATTATATATTATTAAGCTAAGATCAATTGGAGCGAAGAAACAGAGTAAAATGTGGAAAAAACGGGGAAAATTATATGAAATTGCTTATTATCTTAAGGACTACACATAAAGAATAGACCACGTGAAGGTACATAGGTTATTTTTTTGCAAAAAATGTACGGTTTCCGTGAAATTCCTAAATTATACGGGCGAAGCAACGCGGAACATCTAGTTATTTGAATATTTTGTTATACAATCATTTCCATATTCATCACCGAAGATTACTGATTCAAAGTGGCTGAAAACTATAGTTTGTGCGTTTTATGATGATATGCGTGACACATTATAATTGACAATAGTAGGGAAGTTACCTAACAAAAATTAATCGATAGTTTAAAAATATCGAATCACTTCGTGAATGAATTGCAATCGAAATTATCGATTTCGTACTGACATTTCAGTGGTGCCGGCGATTTAAGATGGCCGCCCTTTTATATCGATTTGATTTCGATTCAACAGAGTCAATCTCTATTGACATAAGTTCCGTTTCATGCATATGACATTTTTCAAATGTTTTCGTTACAATAATTTTATACTCCTATTTCACAGTTAATATTTATAATTTTTATTAATAAGTTAGCATTTAGCATCTTTTCATTTTTATTCATTTACAATTATAGGAAACATTGTTTTTTTTGTTTTCTTGTAAAAAAAAACCCCGTAGCAAGGAACATGAAAACTGTCACCCATATCATGTTAGAACGCACAAACTATAGTTGGCTGTTCTAAGTGGCTGAAAACTAGGTTAGTCTTCCACGGTGCTTTTCTCGCGTAACTTTCTGCCGCGCAATGTAAAACTCTGGAACGAACTATCACCAGCAGTATTTCCGGACCGATACGACCTGCAAACCTTCAAGAAGAGAGCGTATTCCCTCTTAAAAGGCCGGCAACGCACCTGCAGCTCTTTTGATGTTGCGAGTGTCCATGGGCGACGGAAGTTGCTTTCCATCAGGTGACCCGTTTGCTCATTTGCCCCCTATTTAATAAAAAAAACTACTGATACACACCTTAACACACAGCGGCTCCGTACCGCCTTCCGGTATGACGTTGTTGAGCGCCGCTATCGCCTCCTGCGCCTCCTCGCGCTTGTCGAATCTGAAAACACATTTAATACCAGCTATTACATAAAAGACTAGCCGTCCCGGCAAACGTTGTTTTGCCATAAAATGATTTTCTCTGTTTTCCTGCTTTTCTCTTGAAGTTTTTTCTGATTTTTTCTTTCTATAGACCTCACGGAGCCTGAGACCTTTCCAACGAATGCAAAACCGTGGAAATCGGTTCGTGCGTTCTGGAATTATAGCGTCAGGATGGAAACTGACTTATTTTTATATATTAGATATGAGTTTGAACTACTAAAATGTCGCTAGCAGATAATTCCACTGCGCAAGAAACGAGAAGTAAAATAAAATATATTTTACTTTAGACAAATGTTGCTCCGGGAGTTCTGTTACATAAATAATAACCGTCCTGTTAGGCTGTTATACACAAAGCAGTATGTGTTTAAGTCTATCAAAAAAGTGACAACATCGTAGTGTCATCCCTTTCGAATCAATCTAAGAAAAAAGGGATGACACTACGATGTTGTCACTTTTTAATTTCTTCACTTTTTTGACGGACTATACAAAAAATACTCAATACGCATCTCACAAAGGCCACAGGACGCAGCATGAATTACTTAGAGTACGTGTTTAACGAAAACCACGGCCCTCGTTATAGTATTGCTTATATCGCGCAATATTTGTCATACAGAACGCAGTATCAGTTAGTACTAACCAGTAACCTGAGCTATACGGGCTGCCATCACCTAAATTACCTTCGCCGGGCTGACACGACAAAAATCCCGGACATTTAGCCAAAATGTGGTTATTTCCCCCGGACACCAATTAAAAATATTTACGAATAACGCTAATTTTTGGCTACTACCTCTTTCGTTACCAAATACTTGTATTTGTAAAAATCTGATTAACTCATGTCCTTGAAATCGTAGTACTTGTATTAGTTCAGAGACGAAACTGAATATTAATATGCTTAGTGAGTTTTCTTTTTTATTGCTGCATGACTAAAAACTTAAATTTCTCTCAACAAAAGTGTCCGGATATCACCCAGACACTTTTCAAAAACCCAGCCGGACGGTCCCCGGACTCCGGGGAAATCCGGACGGATGGCAGCCCTACCTATACCTATATTTTACCGGAAAGAAAAAAAAAGAGAAAGAGAAAAAAATATTGAGTATGAGTTTGGCAGGACAGTGTGAGTTACACGTACCTAACAAAGGCCACGCCCCTCGGCGTGCCATTACTCTTGTCACGCAGTATATGTTTCTGGACGATCCGCCCGTACTTGCCGAAGATGGTCTCGAGCTGCTCCTCCGTGATAGCCCGGGGGAGGTTCGTCACGTACAGATTCGTTTCCTTTATGTCATCACCCGATGGCCGCGCGTACGATACCTGCAAGTAGATGAACAGGTATATAAAATATATCATGTACTGGTACAACTTTAAAATCGTTGTAAAACCTATTGTGTATTACTCGCTAATGTTGTTAAAATAATATGATTCTACAAATACTTCTAAGATCTTTGTTCATACCTTTAGTCTTTTATTCCGCAGCTGGTAGCCGTTGAATGTCTCTATCGCTCTCGCGGCGTCCTCTTCTCTCGTGAAGTTCACAAAACCGAACCCGTAACTATAACCAGTCTGAAAACCACCAATAAAATTTATATTCCCCATGTGACTTTATTAATTTTTGAAGTAATTATGTTACTTACTATACCTTATATTTTTAAATAGCATTTATTTACAAGCGCCCAGAAAAATGGTGATCTTACATGCAGTACGTACATATGCGTACACAAGGACGTATTTACGTATATACGTACGTGCGAGCCCGCAACTGCGTACGTATGTACGCGCACACAAGGACGCATTAACGTATACACGTACGTGCGCACCCGCAACTGTGTACGTACGTGCATCCTATACACGCAGCACGTATGAGCGCGTACACAAGGACGCATTTACGTATACACGTGCGTATACGCCCGCTCACAAGTGCGTACCGACCTTGAAATCCTTCATGACCCTGCAGCTCTCTATGGGTCCGATGCTCATGAACATTGCGTACAGATCCTTCTCCGTCATGGTCTGCGGGAGGTAGTTGACGATGAGGTTGGTGCGGGCCCCGTCCCCCGCCGCCGACACCCCGCCCCCCTCCGACATGCTGCCCCAACAGCGCCCGCCGATCGGCCGACGGTATTGGTGGGCTATTTGCTGGAAATACAATGAAATTATAAAATTATATACTACTACTATACTATATAGTAATGTCAAATGGTTCCTGTAAACTACACACAATACGGCCTGACAGTAATTTAAGTTCGAACTTGACTGGCCACGCTCCCGTGTGTCTAGATTAAAATGTCAGTTAAGTAGTATTATTTCCATTAAAATGGAAATAAAAAAGGGAGATTGAAGAGTACAATTGTAAATACATTTTAGATGTTTTTTTTTTTTTTTTTATTATAAAATTGGGGCCGTCTATAGACTGTTCGTCCATATCCTTTTTTTGTTATTTTATTATTTAGATTTTTCGCACCAAGGATAATTGAAATAATATTATGAATTTTAATTAATTGTGGTCCATCACGCCATGGACACTTTTTTTTTTTTGTTTTTTTTTTTAATATATATATATATATATATATATATATATATATATATATATATATATATATATATATATATATATATATATATATATATATATATATATATATATATATATATATATATATATATATATATATATATATATGTGTGTATATGTATATTTAATAGAATAGAGTATAATATGTTATACATATAATAAATAAATATATACATTTATTGTTTTATAAATTGCATAATAATAATATTAATGTTTTGAACGGTGAGGTCCCAGTCGGTGTGGCGGCCAGTAGATCCGACATTTTCCGATTTCCTTAGATTTTATGCTGCTCTACCCTTTGCCTTTAGATGTTGTGACATTGGCTTGGTGGAGAGGGGTCACTCAAGCTGGGTGGAGTTTCTAGGTTGTTAAAAAGACATCGTTCTGTGTCGAATCTACCCGCCATGTGGCTTAGGACTTTATCGTTCCTGTCTTTTATAGCCATTTTTATATTATAATCTCTTATGTGTTCGGTTGACACCTCCGTGGCTCTTTTTATGAAGCTTGCCACAGCGTCTCCATCAGTGTCAGTGTAATAGACACAGGTGTTAGTGTGCCGGGATATGGCTACAACTGCATGAGGAACGCTGTCATGGATTGCCAGCTTTCGGGACTTGGTCTGTATGATGATCACCGAGGGACTCGTTAATCCCTGAGCTTCATGGATTGTGAGGACGCGAGAGTCCGTTCCCGATCCATAGCCTGTATTAGTGAGGGCTGCTTTCTCCTCTTGTGTGTGGACAAGATACAGGGTATTTAGATTGGTTTTAGGTATTCTCGCTCCTGAATACTTCATTAGCTTTAGGGACCGCACTATTTCCTTCGATGAATAGATGTTATTATAGACCATGCTTAAGGCGTATGCCACATCCATAGGGCTCCTGTGTGTGCAAGACAACTCCTGGGTGATGCTGGTTACCAGGTTTGGACGAGTGTAATTAAGTTTAAAGAGGTTTTCACGCTCTATAAACGGGAGTTGGTTAATATCTCCAATGAGGATAACATCGTTGGCGCCTGTTAACTGATTCGCCATGACGATTGAGCCGAAATGGTTCATGAGGGCCTCGTCAACTATCAACCTTTTGTAGGTTTCTTTTGTCCCATTTACCAGCAAAGAGGCCATGGTACGAACTTTATCTTTAACTTTGTTGCCAGTTCGTAGCGATAGCCTTTGCTTTAGATCCTCGGCTGCTTTGATTGTCGTTGTTATTATAACGTCTGTTTCCTCATTGAAGTTATTAATGATCCAAGTTGTCTTCCCACATCCAGGAACCCCATTGACCCACGAGTAGTTGATAGGTTTCGCGAATATATCCCAGTCCATGCTGGATTCGGGGTCCCCAGATAGGACTTCTGCCATTTCTAGTATCCTGTCTTCCAGCATTATTCTGGTACATTTCGCTATTACCACTATTGGATCCTCAGATTTTGTGATAAATTTGAGAGTTCCCGTGCGTTTTGTCTCATCCTCGTCCAGAACCACGAATCCGCAGTCGGCACTTAACGCCGCCATATACTGCCGTGATGTGATGTGGTGCTGGTTATCTCAGGTGATAACAGTCAAACCATTGAACAAATAGCTAATAACATCTTGGCAATTGTTTCGGAATGGGGGCTGGAAAACAAACTTCGTTTTGCACCGCAAAAGACCAACGCGATGTTAATAACAAATAAACGAAAATATGACACCCCCAACATTCACATGGCTGACGTTAGAATCCAATTAGTAAATGAGAACATTTTAGATGTTATAGTAGTTACTACTTGTAATATTTATCGTTTATTTTTCGGATACCTACACTAGAATAGGTATTCAAGATTTTTTTAATCGCAACCGAAAATTTTCAGTTTAAGCATATTTCCGTTAAATTGAATAGTTAAGTATGTGTGTATCACACATATGTCTTTGCATTTATACTGCAATGTTTCTAGAAGGATCACGTACTTCCATGATCGACATACATTTTTCATCCCATTGTTTTCTTCATCGCTTCGATAATAAGGTCGGTCGTAAGTTACAAGTTAGTGGCAATTGCGACAAACATTTGAATAAGCCAAAAAAAATCAGGCCAAGTGTCAGGCCGACCGTGACACAGCTCTCGAACCACTCCACCCGCCTTTGTACTACGACGGAGTCAGCGCCGACTTGTAACCCAAAAACTATCAAAAGATTCCCTACTACACCATATCGATATAACCGACGGAAGCAATTAAAGACTGCTATAAATATTAGTAGGGGAGGGGAAGGTGCTAATTTTGTAGTCACTCGAGCGTCATGGAGACCTAGTAGGTTTTTTACATTAGGTAAAACTGATTTTAAAAAAAATAAGAGCATTTTTTATTTTAGCGGTGGGTTCAGAAACTGCAGCCATTTTAAAGTTTTGAAAAAGAAAATATATCCAGAAAATTGCTTATTCAGGTTAATTATAAATATATTTTAGACAACAAGGACTAAATCATTTATTAGTAGTGCAAAATAAAATATCTGCGAAGCACTAGGAAAATATTAAGCTTTATTTTTTTTAATTTTAAAATGTCCCTACAGGCTTACCTAAACTTTGAATCGTCAGTGCTTTATATGGAAGCTTCTTTGGGTATACTATTTTTTGTGTGTAATGTAAACATTATCTTAATCTGACAGATCATTTCAATATTTTAAAAAAACATTACAATATTTAAAAAAAAATTAACCCACCATGTGAAAAATCTGATTTCTATACCATGATATCTAGACACATGTCGGAAGCCAATAATCCCCTCTTCCCCTCCCCAACTATATTGATGACTTTACTTGAATAAAAATAACAAGGCATAGAATTCCAGACAAATTTTAATATTTTTTTAAATTATTTTGTATCTCGATGCGTTGTTTGAATTTAAGACGCCACAAGTTCGTTGCGCCATACATTCTTTTGCATTAAATATCCTATGTCCTTTCCCAGGACTCAAAGTATTTCCATACCCATTAAACTCGGTTGAGCGGTTTAAGCACAAAGAAGACGCATTTACTGTATTTACTATTATTGTAAATATACAGTAAATGCGTATGGATTCTTAGTAGGTATATTCTGTATTCATCAACTACCTGCCCGCACTGCCTCTTTTCAGTAATCAGGGGCCGTACCACGAAACCGTTTTGAGACTCAAACAATCGTACGAGAATGCCGCATCCTACTCTAACAAACGAGAAATGACGTTGTTAGAGCAGATCGCGGCATTCAGGTTCGATTGTTTGACTCTCAAAACGGTTTCGTAGTGGGCCACCAGTACCGTATTCAAGACTTTATTTCATCTTATTTAATTAGATTTTAGGGTATTTTTATAATATTTACTATTAGTGTTTATCTCCAAATCAAGTAAGTATGTATATCATTTTGTTTTTTCATACATCTCAAACAAAAACATTTTACCGAACCTCGCCGAACAAAAACTAGAATATAGTAATAAAACATGCCCCCACTTCTTACGGTAGACAGCTACAAGGGGCTTTGGCGGCCGGCCAACGCAAATGGAAGTAACTTCTTAAATCTTAACCTAACGCGTTGTTACAGTTCATTATGTATTGCAGTGTCATTAGTGCCAACATAACGAAATTATTGACACACGAACCCCTGTGTTGAGCACGTACCTACTTTACGACTGTACATGTACACGCTATAGCGCGCAAATCGTTTTTTTTTTTTTGGGTTCCAAAAACGGGACCCTATTACTAAGACTGCAATGTCTGTCCGTCTACACGTTGAGATACAGGCTGGATACAGTCCAGCCTGTATCTCAATAACCGCTATAGCCAGACTTCTGAAATTTTCACAGATTGTAAACATACATATATCTGCTGCCTATAAAGGTACGCTCTATAAAGGTATGAGGGTACGGAACCCTTCTGCGCGAGTCCAACTCACACTTGGTCGATTTTATTTCAATCGTTTAAAAATCGATTCATTTGTTTAGAATCTATGACGCCATAATACGTCATTTAAAACTAATAAGACATTTTATTTGCATCAAGCCAAATGAGTTCAACTTTAAAAAATCAGCCAAGTGCGAGTCGGACTCACGCACTTAGGGTTCCGTACCGTAGGGTTAGGTGTTAGGTATAGACGTAAAATAGGCCAAGAATTGTGTTTTTGTATGAGACTTACCCTTACATTTTTATTTTATTTAAATATTATTATTAATTATTAAAGTAGACATGTAACTAAGGCCTTTATGAAAATTTCAAGTGCCTGTTGCCATTATTGATAACGAGCAATAAAGGCCAAAAAAATATTTTTTGTTGTATGGGAGCCCCCCTTAAATATTAATTTTATTTTGTTTTTAGTATTTGTTGTTATAGCAGCAACAGAAATACATAATCTGTGAAAATTTCAGAAGTCTAGCTATAGCGGTTATGGAATTACAGCCTGGAGACAGACAGACAGACGGACAGACATCGAAGTCTCAGTAATAGGGTCCTGTTTTTACCCTTTGGATACAGAACCAAAAGGAAAATTTATTATGCCACCATAAGATATTGACTATCAACTAGATCAGGAAGCTGAAAAATCAGAATGTAGCCTATTTGCAAAATCTATGTCTCATAAAGTATAGAGACCTAAAATAGTTCAGTAATAAGTAAAGTCAAGAACTTACAAGATTATAAGTTATGTAAGATCTCCTTTTACACTATGAACACTTATTTTATTATATTATACTACAAATCTTAGAATTGTTTTATAATTAAAAATAATTAAAATTAAAGATGAAAAAAGCAACTTTTTACATGAAACACGCAACAAAAACTAAGCCATCCTGATTTATAATCTAATAGGTCATGTTTTAATTTCCAAAATGTTTTGTTCTGTTTTTAAAATTGTTATAAATTCGGCATCTGAACAGGGTGGGCTGAATGGACAAGGAAATAGCCAAACAAAACGGATGATCCACGAATCACATGGACTTAGTACTAGTGCAATACGTGGTATAAGTTCTTAATTTAAATTTCAGAATAATAGGACTGCCAAAAAAAATTAAGAAGGGTTTTCATCTATAAAAAAACCTAATATTATAAATGTGACAGTCTGCAGGTCTGTCTGTTAACACTTAAACTGCTAAACTGATTTTGCTGAAATTTGGTGTGTGCAGGTCTGTCTGTTACCACTTAAACTGCTAAACTAATTTTGCTGAAATTTGGTATGGAGCATAAAGTTAATATACCTAGCGGAATAGAGAAACAAAGGCCTGAGCAAGAGAGATGTCACTATCAGTAACACTGCATGGTAAAAAGAGAAGTGTGATACATGACAGCAACACTCTTTTTTTGACGTCCAGTCGGAACCTGCCACACATTGACAATTTAATCTCATAGAAATCATGTTCAATCATGCTTGTGTAAGTGTATACATACACATATTTTTACACACAGATGAAACCAATTTCGGTTACGTTTGACAGCTCGAGATTGTTGCTCTATTCCCTTAGGTATATTAACTTATAACGTATGCAGATACTGTGAGTCCCAGTAAAGGAGATATACAATACTTTTTATCCTGAAGAAAACTACGGTTCCATCACAATAAACGAATGTTGGTGCAAATGATATAAGAACACAAAATCAGAGTGATAGTCTCGCTAAACCTTGAGAGCAGCTAAACCGATTTGGCTAATTTTAGTATTGAAATATTCGGGCAAGTCCAGGGAAGGTTTATATTAGGAAAAAAAATGATAAAAAGTTCAATGAGTCATCTAGTTACTAGATTCTAGTATATAAAATAGAAGTATTACTCACATTCTCTATGGGGTTGAATCTGACATTTTCTATTGGATTGAACCCTCTGTCCCAACTGCTGATGGGGGTGCCCCCAAACAGGTACCCTGGGTATCTCTCACCCATTTTCTTCTATTACTCTTCCGTGTTAATCACTTAATATAAATTTAACTTAACTACTATACTAGTTCCATCATCTGCTCCGCCAGTTAAATCTATATTTGACCATCTGCAAAAAAATATAGCATTATATTTATGACCAGTACTGTTTTTGTACTTAAATAACTTCTGTTTAGTGTTTTCTTGCTGTTTTTGGTATTTAAAAAAACTAATGGGTAATTTAAATTACATTGCAAGTTACACATTTTAATTTGCATGACATTCAATTCTTCGATGGTGGATTCTTGGAAATCTATTGTTATTCTATTGTCTCGCTCACCGGCTCTATATTATGTATATATAGAAGTAGTTTTAATTGCCTTTTTCTGCATCATAGCCGAGCCATATCTAAGTTAATTAAGATACGTAATTTTAAAAAAATATTGTGTTACTTCATACTTGTAATAATTTAAAAATATGATATACCTAGCATTATTTTTAACTGTTACTTGTATTTTACTCACAAATACTCTTTGTATTTTACTATTGTAAAAAGGAAATATTTAAATCAACTTTTTCAATTCATTTTATTATGAAATTTTGTGACTTGCCTTGTGGTTTAGACCATAGCTAAAACATAAGTGATGACCTTTCTATGAATCTAGTGGGCTATGATTTATAAGTAGGTTGCCAGGTGAGTCACGAAAAAATACTGGACAACCAAATGCGGGAGGTGTTGTTTGTATGGTAGGTCGCAAAAATACAGTTTTTTATATTATTATTGCGGTCATAAAATTGTGGCCGCCATATACTATAACTTACATAACGAAATAAAAGGTAGGAGCTTCTAATAAAATAAAAATAGGTACCAGTAATACAGACTTTTCTCAAAATACCGGACATTGTTCTGTCTGGTATGACCGTTTATTTTTTACCGGACAGGCCTCGAAAATACCGGACTGTACGCTTCGGTCGGTCAATTCCTTTTAGTTTTAATTTCTTAAAAATATAACTAATTCTGAAGACTGAGCATTGATGAGCTATGTTAATTTTTTCCACATTAAAAGCTAAAAAACTAAACTGCAGTACGCTTTTATCTCAATTTACTACGACAAATAATTATTAATAATATTTAAAAACAATGTGTTATTGATTTCTTCAATTAGGAATCCATACAATAAGACTACGACAACAGACAAAACAGCACATACTAATCAGATGAGTAAAGTTTAATTTTAATATAAATTAAATTTTAAGTGCAAACCTGTGTAATGAAATAAACGTTTATTTTTTATTAAAATGAAATGTTTGAAAATACGAGCTACATATTTTATGTTACAGAAAGAGTAGATAATACTTACATATACAGTAAACAGCTATTTAATGTGTTTATTTTACTTCCAGTAACGCGGTGTTATAACATTTATAATTAAAATTATTTAATTTTAATGCTGAAAATTGGAAAATGGATAAAATCACAGGATAAAATCTAGCAAGCCAAAATTTCAGTGTCAAATATTTTTATGTCATTAAAATTTCATAGACAATAATGTATGGCTTTATGTTTATTTTATGCAGCAAAGAACAAACTGTCAAAGTTAAAACTGTCAATAACAGAATATTATATAATACGGCAAAACACAATCTGAACAAAAAAATGTGTTCGCACTTCGCTTACCCTAGACCTCAGAACCCCTAGACTCTTATTAATTCTGAATTACGTAGGTTACACGATCAGTTTCATTCTGATCCATCAACCTGGTAACAATCAAGACTGATGGTAAATTGATAAACCATAATATCACGATGTTACACGATCAATCCGGATTGTCAGTTTACCATCAATCTGGCATCTCTGTGGCTCAGTGGTGAGCGCGTTAGTAGCTCAAGCCGGGGGTCGCGGGTTCGAATCCCGCCGACGGAACAAAAAGTTTTCAATGTTCCCGGGTCTGGATGTGTACCTATTAAATATGTGTATGATATAATAAAAATCTTAAATATATGTATGGTATAAAAGTATTAAATATATTTCCGTTGTCTGGTACCTGTAACACAAGTCCTTTAGGTACTTAGCACGGGGCCAGACTGGCGTGGTGTGAAGCGTCCATAGATATTATTATTATTATTATTATTATTATTATCTCATTGCTCCTCTACATTAGTGGCCAGCGTTTACTATGCCAGCGCCCAGCGTTGGCCGATCGAATGGCGCATGCGAATGATGCGATGGCTATGCAATGGTCGCAACGCCTCTACATGATGGCCGTGTTCAGTTGTGATCTAAACGTCGTTCAAGATGAACGTGTAAGCATTAGCCGTTGCGGCAATGCAAAACGTGCGTTTTTAATAATTTATGACTTCACCAGCGGGGCTAAAATGGTCGCTTTGAAGAATCATGATATGAATCACAATATGATTCATTTTTCTATAATCGCAAAATGCAACTCTGCTTGCAATTCATTTCTGTATTTATGTACTGATTTGACATTTGTCAGTTTGACAGTTTTGACAATTCATTTGCTGAATTGATTGAGAGGAATTGCTAAATGTGACCATTTTAGCCCCGCAGATGACCCGGTGAACTTCGTATGACCTCCCTTCTAATATAAAACTTTTCTTGAATTCTACGAATAATTATTTCAAGCCTAAAATTAAAATAATGGTTTATGGTAGTGATGATGATAATCATTATTAATGTAATAATAGCATAATATGCTTTCCGTTCTTAAAACAACGCCGAAACTCCCAAACTTGTATCTTTGGAAAGTCAGGAGTTATGTATTGTATAAGCTTTTAATGTAAAGTTTCATTAAAATCCGTTCAGTAGTTTTTGAGTAAAAGAGTAAAAAGCATCCATACATCCATACAAACTTTCGCCATATTAATATAGCTTCATTCAATATGAGACGGTGAGACCACGTACTCGTCATTTTTAATGAAATTCGTAAATTATTATTATTGTAATACGACGTCCTCAGTCCTCACTCGACCCGCGACCGCGGTCGGGCAGCGACCGTAGTTCGGCCACGTGTAGAGGCGTACCGCCATCGCTGGGCATCATCCTTTGATGTGCGGCCGTAAAACCGACACCGCCGCCATTCCACGGCCATCGCTGGTGCCATCGGCCATCCTACGCCACTGCGTCCTCCCCACTCTGCTGGCTCATCGTGATGGGCCACTACACTGGCCCATCATGTATCTAGCCGCTATCAATCTGAGACGGAGAATTCCCTTAGTAGTCTGTGGTCTGAAATAATTTTGAAATTTGACATCAATTTGACATAAATTATAAATTGTCTATGGTCGATTCGTGACAGTGTTGCCAGATCAGGAGATTTCCCCTTAGATTTAGGGGGTTTTTGACCAAGTTAGAGGCAAAACAGGGGGAAAAATATTTAGGGGAAATTCAAAATACACGTCAAATACAGTTTTTTTGCCAAATATCACGTTCCTAATATTTTTACCATCTTTAAATTACTTGAGCGCCACAACAACTAATCGAGGTCGAGATTCGAGATGTTGAAAAGATGAATATAGTTCGACAAGGCTTTAAATAAATATGTCAATGATGTCAATGGGCCCTTCTGGTAAAGGAGAACTGTCAAAAATGACGTTTTTGTATGAGAGAAGCGTTAGTTCCTTTTCTCGCCACGTATATACTAGTAATCTGTGGTTCATATAAAACCTTGTCGAGCTGCAATAAAGTTTAGTAATATTATATTTTATTGAATATTATAAGAAAAAGTAATTTAGGGGATTTCTAGGGGGAAATCAAATTAGTTCAGGGGTACGGCGCCGAGACCATCTAGCAAGTGGCAACACTGATTCGTGATTTGGCAAGCGTTGAGGCGGCGCCATTTTGTAATTTGTTAATTCATAGTTCTCTTTTGAAGTACCGTATGAGTTTTGAAAATTGAGAATTTGGACAATCAGTAAATAAGAACTACGTATAAAAATATCGTATTGTGAAATTGTGGAAAATGTTTTTATTGTTCATATAAAGATTGCGTAACATAGTTTTAGGTAAGTCGAATAATTTCATGTAACATGAGGTACGCCGTGTTGAGGCTATGCTTATAAATACATGCTGTTAGAGTAATTTACAATTTTGTAATATTACTAGATCACACTAAATAAATATATTTAGTGTGATCTAGTATTTGGTAATACTACAGATACTTTTTAAAGTATCTGTAGTATTACCAAAAACTGCCCATGTAAGAACGCTTACGTTTGAAATTCTATGTATGGGTTCTGTGGTATGGGGTAAAGACGTGGTTCTCATAAAACTTAAAACCACAAAAACTAGCACTGACTACTGAAAAGTAGTTTTTAGTTTAATTATTTACAAACTTGGCAAATGTTTGCACCTTGAAAGGTAAACAGAGATACTCTCAATGAATCCTTTGACTTTTTACTCCATAATAATATAAAATGTTTTGTGTTCATATGTTAAGCCACTTAGACAAGTATGCAGACTTAATGCAGAAGTTACATTTCTTTTATTCACAGATGAAAATATTTTGTGGATAATTTATTTCAAGGTAAATTTTCTAGGTGTCACCTGTCAACATGAGTGTAATAATACGCCTCCAGAACCTTCCGTGGTCAGCAAATGCTCTGGACATTCGTAACTACTTTCGAGGTCTATCTATTCCGGAAGGAGGCGTCCACATCGTAGGAGGAGAGTTAGGAGATGCATTCATAGCCTTCAGGTAGATATACATACAACAAAATACATTCCATGTAATATTTTCTGAAAAATATTACATTATTAGCATTTAAACATTAATGTCTAGGTTATTATTTATGAAATTATTAAATAAACATATAAATACAGTTATATTTTAACTTGCATCACTCAAATGAGTCAACAATTCACAAGGCTTATATGGATTGAAATGTGCGTAAGTAAATATGCCCGACCGTAAATAGCAAACAGCATTATTAGAATGATAGGAAATTATTGATGAATGAAGTTTTGTATTAGTAAAGGCCACGATTTGTTTGATATCAAATGCTACAATGAAGTTATCTCTTATTTATTCAAGCTAGGTATATGAAAAACAAAAATCTACAGCTTAATTACAATAAGTATTTAAAATACAAAACTTTATCTAAAATATAGGCTTCCTTATCTATAGTCACATGCACACACACACACCTAATAAAAGTTGGTAAGTAATAGTAATACTCAATATATGAACTATCTAGCTATTATAATAGTAGCTCAAAATAAATAAAGACTGGTTCTGTGAACCAAATGTTGCTGATCAAACTACATCTCACAGAAATACAATCAAGAAACTTTGGTATATATGCATTACACATAATAATAATAATAATATCTATGGACACTTCACACCACGTCAGTCTGGCCCTGTGCTAAGTACCTGAAGGACTTGTGTTACGGGTATACATATATTTAAGATTTTTATAATAATATGATACACATATTTAATACAAATCCATGACCCAGGAACTATGAAAACTTTTTTGTTCTGTCGGCGGGATTCGAACCCGCGACCCCTTTGAGCTACCAACAGCCCTCCAACTGAGCCACAGAGGTCAATAAAGTTAATATACCTAGCGGAATAGAGAAACGAAGGCCTGAGCAAGCGAGATGTCACTA
This sequence comes from Aricia agestis, assembly GCF_905147365.1. Taxonomy (NCBI): domain Eukaryota; kingdom Metazoa; phylum Arthropoda; class Insecta; order Lepidoptera; family Lycaenidae; genus Aricia; species Aricia agestis. Next base: position 18,317,336 of record NC_056411.1, read on the forward strand.
TCAGTAACAGTGCATGGTAAGAAGATACATGACAGCAGAACTCCTTTTTTGACATCTAGTCAGCATTTATTTGCACGTTGACAATTTAATCTCATAGCATTTATGTTCAATCATGCTTGTGTAAGTGTATATGTACACATATTTTTATTTTTTACACGAAGATGTAAACTAATTTCGGTTTCTTTTGACTGCTCGAGATTTTTGCTCTATTCCGCTAGGTACCATATATTAACTTTATGGCCTTACATCATAGGGCATGCAGAAGGCATCACATCATGTGGTGCCTTCTACATGCAGAAAGTAGAAACCAACCTCACTTTTCATTGGATCTGTCTACATTATTTATTTAATCTGAGATTAAAATTTATAAAATAGATTGACCAGTTCTGTAGATTAAAAATAGTATCTACAATATTTAATAGTAAAAGTAAAAATATTGCAGGATAACTTAAAATGAACAGTGAAAACTTAATAGATATTATTAAGTGATTTCTGTAATTCTACAAGCAGTATGTTATAAAAGAGATGATGTTGTGACTATTTGAATATTTTTTTTTTATATTCACAACAAGATATTTACATAGAATTTACATAGAAAGACTAGTTTAGATGATTTATACTGACTTACTTTAAAAAAAATTAAGGCTTCAAACTACACGGTGTTCCTATGAACACTACACTGAATGGAAGTTTCTTGTTATAAAAACAAGAAAATAATCTTATTTTCGTCCGAGTCCTAAAACCAATTAAGATTTACTTATTTATATTTATTTATTCTTAATCCTAAGGCGCAAATGAAAATTAATTTAAGCTTCTTCTGGGATCTTATTTTCGTTTAAAGCTATATGGGCAGTTAACATTCAACCACTGTCGCTGCTCCTGCCGGTGCCGGATATATTTCACTTACATACTTCTGTAGTAACGACATTACTCGAAACTACTTACTACAAGACTCACTTGTCCCGTCGGGCAGCGGCAGCGGCAGCGGCATGAGCGCGAGTGACATTTACATTCTCGTGCTGCCCACTTCCCTGCCCAACAGCGCTGAGTCAGTGTCTATTGTGGCTGAGTGTAAATGTCACATAAAGGAGTGAGCACACTGAGACGGGCCGCAGCGTGTCGGGGCTCATCGCAAAAATCCGCCTCCATACAATTAGTATGGAAACGGAAATCCGCTGCGCCCCGACACAGTGTGCGATACGCGCATCCGCTTCCATACAAATTGTATGGAGGCGGATTTTTGCGATGAGCCCCGGCACGCTGAGCCCCGGCACGGCCCGTCTCAGTGTGCTCACTCCTTTAGGACATACCATACCGTACATTGGTGGTTCTTGTTTCAATTGAAATGCTGTGAGACATTGAAATGTTAACTTTATCCCTCTTACCTTTAAAGATGTTCAAAAGGGTACAAACTAATCATTCAAGGCCACACTATCTTGGTCTCTCATGATGCTTTTTAATCTGCCAGACAAACACAAGCAGACCTTGTATAGTATTTGCTGTGTTTTTATTAACAATGGGATATGTTTCGCCACTTATGAGATAATTTGTAAAAGTTTGTGGACAATTATTAACCTAAGACTAAGAGCCAGTGACTGCCAGACTTTCGTGATTTTATAAAAGCTAAAAGTTTTCCTGTATATGACACCTATATAATAATAATAATAGCTCCCCGGAAGACCGACACGACCGGCGACAGATCAGGCGCAGGACCGACTTTTTACATGCCCATCCGACGCATAGATCATCTTACTTGTCAGACATCAGGTGATCAGCCTGCATTGTCCTAACCAAACTTGGAAATAACATGTTTCCAACGCGGGAATCGAACCCACGACCTCCGAGCCAAGAGCCGCGCTCTATACCACTAGACCACGGAGGCGATAATGACACCTATAGGCGTAAGAACTACCAGCAACTATAGAGTTTCGGTTGAGGTTACTCATCCAGTGAGATCCAGTTCTGAAGGTCTACTTCCATTGCAGGACAGTTAAGACAGTTGCTTCCCGTTGCCAGACCACCTCAAAGTTTAATACTTTTGGGGTGTCTAGCAGTAGAAAACAACTGTCAAATTATGCGGCAGAGGAAGACGACATTCCTACAGTTATCCAGTAGAAATTAAGCTTTGTAGGTACTTTGTCGAAGGTTACCTTAGAAAGTATCCAGTTCTTAAGGCTACAGAACTGAATACCTCCTAAAGTAACCACGACCGGAACTCCTTAGTTGCTGGTAGTTCTTCCATAGGCATCCATTATACGATCATATAAGCGACAGTCAATTCCGTCAAGCATGCATTGTGTTTGACTGATGGTGACTGATGGACTGACGAATGGTATTAGACGGTCACTCAATTCTCTTCAGTTTTATGTCAGTCAAAGCCAACATTTTTCAAAGGTATAATTATTATGTTTCAAATTTTTTTCCTATTTTGTCAGATGTGATAACGCTCACTGAAAATTCGTGACTGATGGTTGCATGAAGCAAACATCAAGATATCCAGATTTTCGTAAATCATCTTCATGCAACCGTCTGTCACGCTCTTACACGGTAGGTTATCCATCAGTTACAGCCATGACTGTGGTAAAACTGACAGCAAAATCTACTGTGCAATGGATGCCGGGGTTAATATTAATACAGGAAAACTTTCACCTTTATTAAAATGTCGAAAGTCTGGTTGTCGCTCATCGCTGTCTCTTGGGTTATATGCCAATAATTTGATCGTGGACCAGTGCTGAATTTATATTTTTTTATGAGAGTAGGCCACTTTGTTTCCGCCGCCCCATGCACATGTACGTAATCTGTACTCTGTAGGAGACTCTATGGACGCTGCCGCCCCCCGGCTGAGGCCTATAACTGCCTATTATAAATCCGGGGATGTCGTGGACTCACTGTTAGTTTACGAACTCGTGAGCCCAATTAATGTATAATTCTTAAGACTCCCGAGAGGTGTCATAAGTAGGACATAATAATTAACAACAGGAATTAGAGAATTGGCTTGCATCACTACTACTACGTAGATACCAGGAGGTTGTCGGGATCACACAAAAGCGAACATGCTGAAAAGATCTTAGGCCGACTGATGACAATTTATTTGTTAAACATGACATGAGACTCAGTACAGTACATACAATTATAGACTTTGAATAGAGCGCCGCGCCGTTTTTGTACAATAATGCAGTTGACTACGGACTCAATTCCAATTTAGGTTCAGAAGATTTGTAGGTGTGGTGAAAAGGGGAAAGTAGGAACTTCCAGTGACAACGCCAACATTCAACCTAGCGGCCACGCACACAGGGAGTAACCTCTTCGACAGCACGCCCTACACAATAGGGCTTAAATGTAAGCCCTCACAATAGGACCGTATAGGAAAAAAGTGCTAATAGTGTCTTAAGATATGCTTGGAGCCTAACTTTACGACGCTGGAGTCACTTTATTTTCGGACAACCGAAGAGGCAAACATTATTTGTCCTCTTTTTTACTCTTGTGGTTTTTTGCCTGAAATGTTTAACGAAACGAATAGCTGCATACGTTTTAGTGCGACTGCCAATGATTTTGTACTTCTCCGTGTCTTAGCCCGTCTGCAAACAATGCAAACTGGAAAATGGTATGCCCAGAAAAATATGAAATGCACGTCTAGCTATTGCGTTGAGGAATGTCACCTCCACATTTTCGAATTGACTTACAGGATACGGTTCTGTAGACACGGTATATTAAACCCTATCATATCAATATTGGTAACCTTTATTTCCATGATGATTAAATGTGAAACAGCCAACTTAGAACGCACCAATATTCTGATGAGCTACTTGAGAAAAACAATTCTCGTTGATTCGTACATTCGTAAAACGTGATGACGAACATAATTAACATCAAGATTTTCTGTAAGAATTGCTTTGGAACTGTTATAAACATTCTCGGAGGATGAAAACGAATGCTAAAGATCTACTGCTGCTATCCTGCCTACACCGCAACGGCAACATTCTTCTAAAATCTACATTGTTACTGAAAAAAAACTTTAATTTAACTTAAGCTATTTTCGGGAAAACTACAAAATAAACCCTATGTAACTAAGATTGCTGAGGAGAACGGGCCTAAGATTGCTGAGCTTCAATGTCTTACTTAATCTACTTTAAAAATAGAACACCTAAAAATTACTGTAACGATTTCTACTAATTAGGTGTTACATCTACTTTCGTTCTTTACTCTCTTTTCTAGGGAATGCACTACCTCTCTTCACCAATCCAATTTAATATTTGTAAGCATAAAGAAGCAGATTTGTTGAACTTATTATTTTAGTCGTAACATAGTTTAACATTGAATGATTAGATATTTGAATTGAATTTTCAACATCTTACAGTATTTATCTACTCAGGACAGCATTCCGTGTCAAGAGTTATGATCTAATCAAGGATCCCCAATCTTTTTTAGCAATAAGTATAGCCCATGTTACTCAGGGTGACTGTAGCTCCAATGGTGAAAGAATTTTTCAAATCGGCACAGTAGTTTTTGAGTTTATTCATTACAAATGTACACACAATTATACAAATCATTCCTCTTTATAATAGTAGTGTAGATCTAAAATTATTATCAGCACACGTAGCACAAACCAAAGGACCAACATAATGTTGTTAAATCGTAGCTTGTAGAATACAGCTTTGTAGAAATTGGCTGAAATATTTTGGTAGACCTTTAGGACATACAGCCGCTGTTTGGGTTTATCAAGGACATACAATTATTTGCGTTTTCGTCAATGAATATTTGATAAATGTACTGTTAACTGTAGCAAGATACTTTCAGCGTATTGATTTTCTCAAGGCTACAAACTGCTTCGAACTTGAATTGCACGGTTTCATCGGGAGCGTCGCGAGATAACAAACAAATTACAAACTCTTGACGGTGTATCGATGATAGGCGATAACATGAGCAGACATTTTAAATACCACTCAATATTCCTAAAATTTAGGACCTTGACTTTTCACGAAAATTGTGCAATCAGCACTGCAGCATTCAGGGTTCTTCTACCGTCGGGACATTCTGAAATTGCGTCAAAAGTTTATCTGTAGCAGCAGTAATAAGTTTGGGAAGCCTTGGCATATTATTTATCTTTCATTTAGGCTCTTTGCGGTCCTCGTGCCCTTTTTAAGGATCTGCCGATTGACATTTCAGGTAAAGCAGCTTTCCAGGAAAGTTAGACGGATGCAGTATAATATTATACCTACACTTTTATTTCACTAGAATCTTGACCTTGATGCTTGCCGGATTGAAAAAAACATGCTCTGCTTGGTTAGCACGGGAATTGAAAATTGTTTCCGATCTTCGTAGACAAAACATAAGTATAGTTTTTTTGATAAAAGATCCTACTTTTAAGTAAATAAGGTCGTAGATTCATTGTCAATGTTATTTTATTTTTAAGTGCATTTTGTGAACTGTTTTTATTACCCATTGTTTAGCGTGGGAAAATTGATAATTCCACCCTCAATGATTCTACATCGCCAAAGCGCTGGACAAATTGTGTAACATTTTATAAAATGTTTATAAATCCGAGCTCGCAAAACAATAGGTCGTAAAAATTGCTCGAAAAACTCACATAAAAAATGATTTCTGTTGTCGATGAATCTTGATGACTTTATTAACTTTAAAACAGGAACTATTTTCCGAGAAACTATAGTTATTTCTTGTCTTTATCTTTTTTTTTCTACATCGACAATCCAAGTGCTAGGATAGCTGGTGTAAGTATATAATATTATCTTGTGAATCGTCTTCCTTTTTTGGCTTACTATTTGGTAGTAGGGTTGTTGAGGAAGTGATTATGAGGAAGAGGAGGAGGAAGAGGAATTGTCACTCGCAAATTTAGAGGATGCGGATGGGGAAGAGGATATTTTTTGAGGAAGAGGATGAGGAATAGGATGATAGGAAATTATAAATACTAGCGGACCCAAACCAAAAGCCTTTGTGCAGTCTGTACATAACTAGGTACATACATTACACAAACAAAATTAAAGGGGAATTTTCCAGTGGACCAAACTATGAATCTATACCGTTCTCAAAACACAGAATAAAGAATCATCAAAATCGGTCCAGGAGTTAAGAGGAGCTCAGTAACATACACAACACACGCACACAAAAATAATCGGCTAAGTGCGAGTCGGACTCGCGCACGAAGGGTTCCGTACCGATATAGAGAAAAAATGTTTTTTGTATGGGGGCCCCTTAATTTTTTATTTTATTTTATTATAAATCATTAAAGTACACATACAATTAAGGACTTTGTGGAAATTTCAAGTGAGTACCTATTGCTATTATTGATTACGAGCAAAAAAGGCCAAAAAAATTAAGTTTGTTGTATGGGAGCCCCCCTTAAGTATTAATTTAATTTTGTTTTTAGTATTTGTTGTTATAGCGGCAACAAAAATACACAATCTGTGAAAATTTCAGAAGGCTAGCTATAGCCGTTCTTGAGATAAAGCTTGGAGACAGACAGACAGACGGACAGACATCGAAGTCTCAGTAATAGGGTCCCGTTTTTATTAATATGAGTGAATGATACAATTCTCTGGCTCTGGCGTGTGCGTTGCCATGATTGGATACGCGATGCGCATGCGCAGCGAAATTCCTCATAAATTCCTCTTAAATTTTGAGGAAGCGATAGCGGAAGAGGATTTTTTTTATTTTTATTTATGAGGATGCGGTAACGGATGAGGAACCTAAAATATTGCGGAAATTCCTCATTATGAGGAAGCGGAAGAGGAATCCTCAGCAACCCTATTTGGTAGGAATAGGCGTACTATAAAGCTGTGCTTTATAAAAGTGTTTTAATTTAATATTCTACGTCTTGATAAATCTATCTAGTATCTTCACAATCAAAAACATAACGAAAAAAATATGCTGATAAGTTTGATCTGTACGGTCTACACTTCCACGTTTTCTCATAATATCGCTGGCCAAAAGCCTTAGTTTTAAATTATTTGACGATCTCTTCTAAAACTCTAAAAACTAGTAACTCGATGTCCTTTTAAATATATATATCACTACTTATTTGAATGCACACACCTACTTCCTCTTAAAAAAATACCAAGCAGAGATTTTCTAAACAAATCACTGTAACTAATTACTTAAACAGAATGAATGTTGCTTACATAAGAAATGGTCGTAATTGACTAATTCAAATTGGTGAGCTCGAGCGACCCGCTAAAACTGGGACGGAGTAAGAAAATTTTGGCAGTAATGCGAGGAGAATGTTAAAAGCCCGAATCTTCTATATATTAATACGTGAGCCAAAAACTTTGTATCCCTTTTGACGAAAAATGGGGAAACGTAGGTGAATGAAATTTTGCACAGTTATAGTTTATATGGTGAAGGAGTGCATCGAGCTAATATTATTTTGAAATTATGCTTTTATCATACATTTTTTTAACAAAATATAAATCATTACACACACTACAACACACACACTAGGGAAAATGACAGATTATTGAGTGACAAGCCTATACATACGAATTATACTCTTTTAATTATGGTTGAAGTCTGTTGACAACAAGGTGACAAATTGAAAATGGGTTATAGTTTTTTTTATTGAATCTTAGATACTATTAGACAATGCTTACACGGCCAGTCTGAGATCAGCTGAGTCTCAGAGACAAGAGTTGAAAAAAATAAATATGAAAATCTTCTTTTACAAAATATATGTAGTAGTCCTAAATATGTCGTTGAAACTGTGGTCGAATTTCGACCATTTGGCGATCTCTAGTACATACAAATTGGCGACTAAATCTTGGTACTTTTTTCCAAACGATATCTAGGAAGATGATGCGCGCTGCGTGAAGGACACGATGGTTGGAATATTTTTCTTCAATTATAGCTCCCAGGCCTCATGAGAGCATCTTAGGGATTTGCGGAAGTTTTCTATGATTTACGTCAATGGAGTAGTTTTTCCACTTTCTGTAGATTAAGATCCTGACTGTAACCAAACAACTTTAACTGGACAGAATTCTACATGGACGAACTTTTCTTTTATAATTCTCTATTTGAAAAATTCTAGATCTAGTTAGCTATCGATTTAGGCCAATATGACTCCTACGAGACCTCCATTAAGGTAATGAAAATATTATGTATCAACAGCCTCACACATCGAATCCGCTCCTGCTTTTTGGAAGTCGGTTAAAAATAGCATGTATCGTCCAAAGAGTCCTGACGTAGTATGATCATGCTGCTATAAATAAGTCCATCCTAAAATATCTAAAAATGTTTCGAGCAGGATTCTTCGAGGATCCAAATCTTTTATGTTAAGTGGTACAAATACAAATTTTTACTTCGTTTATAGCACTCACTGCGTATTGACACAACTTTTTATGTTAATAGCTTTCTAAGTAGGTGACTATTTTTTGATTCTGATCAAAAGAATAGTCACGAATCTGTAAGTAATAAATAATTATATTATGTTATACCTAGTGTATACCAGTAATATTATTTGCGAATAAAAAATTATAAACTTATTAAGTTTTATAAAAGGGAAGAATGATTATGAATTATATTAATATGATTCTATTATAACTTAAAAGGTTCCGCCTCAATTTAGTACATTACAAAATATACTGAAAACTTATGGAGTGTTCGCTTGAACATTGAATTTAAATCTAAATCGACCGTTTGTGGTGTCGTCATGCCATTATACTATCTAAGCTTTAGCAAAATTTGTGTTTATAAAAACTACAATGTTTTGTACATTGTAGTTTTTATAAACACAATAATATAAAATTGCGTGCTATTTCGCATTTAACAAATAAAACTGGATACGCAACTCTGATTCACTTAGATACAAATAGCTTCCAATACGTGGTCTGTTTCGGAAACCAGCCAGCTGCGCCGGAGTAAACACAGGCGCAATATAAAGTTCCTTTTGATTTGCACTTCTTATAACCCTTCCGTCACACTCTGAACGAATAAACAATACGACTGAAGTCGCTGTAGCACTGCTACGTGTCGCCATAGCACTGCTGCATGTCGCCGTAGCACTGCTACGTGTCACCGTAGCACTGCTACGTGTCGCCGTAGATCTGCTACATGTCCCGTAGCACTGCTACGTGTCGCCGTAGCACTGCTACGTGATGCCCTAGCACTTTATTATGGTATAGTGTTGATTATAATTATGTAATTATGTACAGGAACCCTTTAACTTAAGCGTATTTCAACGCCATTGAGCAAGCACAACGCCTCTAGAAAAATGATCGCGTTGAGATAGCGAGAGTAGCAGTCGCAAGAGGGTGAAAGCAGGCAGTGAATGCTGATTTTATCAAATTTAGATTTCGAGCTAGTATCAGTCGAAATTTCACTTTCCGAATGTCGCTTCTGTAAACATATGTAACAATGATAATTAAGGGCCTTAGCCCACGGCGACTTTTTGAAGCGATGCTGTCGCGCGTTTAGCAACAGCATCGCTACTAACACTATAGCCTTGTAAATGAATGGCCAAAATGGGGGTCTGCTTGGAAAAGACGAAAGCAGAAATTTTGATAAGCACTTTGTTTAGACTAGTTATGAGAATAAACATACTTAACGTCCTGCCCCTCCGAGATGAGAAAGAAAGTCCCGTTTTTTGCTTACTCATCCAAAACGGTGCTTCGTACGAAAGAAAGAAGGTACCGTTTTATGCTTACTCATCCAAAACGGTGCTTCGTACGAAATTAAATTCTCTACAACTCTTCTCCTTTACACTTTGCATCTATCTCCAATCATTGCCTCGCTATGAGCTTCTAAAATTCGCCGATTTTTAAAAGTGTGTTTTTTAGGGTTTCGTACCCAAAGGGTAAAAACGGGACCCTATTACTGAGACTTTGATGTCTGTCCGTCGGTTTGTCCGTCTGTCTGTACGTCTGTCTGTCTCCAGGCTGTAACTCAGGAACGGTAATAGGTAGAGAGTTGAAATTTTCACAGATTATATATTTCTGTTACCGCTATAACAATAAATACTTAAAACAAAATTAATTAAATATTTTAGGGGGCTCTCATATAACAAACTTGATTTTTGCAATTTTTCGCTCGACATCTATCACGGCATACCTAAGGTATGCTGAAATGTTCACAAAATACTCAGTTATATTTAAACTTTAATAACTAAAAAAAATTAAATAAAATAAATAAATTGCGAAAAGTATGAGAGCCCCCTAAAATATTTAAATTATTTTGTTTTTAGTATTTATTGTTATAGCGGCAACAGAAATACATAATCTCTGAAAATTTCAACTCTAGCTATTACCGTTCTTGAGTTACAGCACTTACAGCCTGGAAACAGACAAAAGAACAGACAGATTGATTAATCAATATGATCGGATCGGATACTTGGCACGTTACTTTGCGGAAATCCGTAGCTTAAAATTATGTTATTATTATTAGCAATATTCTGCGAAAGAAACCTCAACCAGTAAGTAAATGAGTGAGTGTACGCATAGGCATGCGTACAGCACCTCCGTCCTCTCCCACACTGCATATGCGTACCTACACTTGTGTGTAGCATGCATGGGACCTGCAAATACCACCACCACACAAGCAGTAATGATGTTAGCAAATTCGTGCAAGGCCTCCACCACCATGCAAGTTGAAACACCGGAGGATTCCTCAGGATGTTGACTCTACGAGCAATGTGCGTCAAGTGTCGCCACCGGCCAAATCGCCGCCTTTTATACCCTATCGATCCCCGCTACGGCAAATGATTTCCGCATCCCCGGCGGAATGGGGACTTCGCCAGGGGCATACGAAAATCCCCCAAGCGCGGGGTCTACCCACTAAAACCTCATGGTACTCCAACCCTGGGTCTATCATACGTCATAATATAATCACAGACAGAAATCCTATGAAGAGAAGAGATGTATATTTTACACGGAAATGTATTTAGATGTATCAAAATATTGTGTGTGGGTCTCCAGACGATTTCTATTGGCCTAGGATCCCTTCATAGAAGGACCTTCACTGAGCTGGTTAATGGATGAAAAGCTATGAAAAGTATTTTATATTCAATTACGTATGTCAACAAATTCATTGCAAGTGGGTTGCCTAAAAAATTTCAGTCCAGAATAAAAATTTTTTTGAACATTTCACTGGTTTGGTTAATTGACAAATTCTATACCAATCGAAAGTATGGAGCCCTTAGAATATGAAAACGTTAGGTTGTCTAAGTTTTTCCTATCACAACTCTTGGGTAGGCAGGAAAATCGATACTAGTACAAACCAGAGAAATGTAAATATATTTTTAATTTTTCTTATTCTGGACTGAAATTTTTAGGCAACCCACTTGCAATAAATTTATTAAAATACGTAATTAAATATAAAATACTTTTCTCCCATTAACCAGCTCGGTGAAGGTCGAGAGAAGTTCTAGCGAAACTAGAAGTTTCCGTGGTAGCGGTAGCTTTAATATTCTTTTTTTGCGCAATGATTCGTAGTCTGGAGATTTGAGGACAGCACGATGTTCTTTGACAATAACGCGGAGTATAAAAAGAGCACGAACAGTAGGTATATCTATATCTTTTTATACATTTGCAGTAGAATACCAGATATGCTTCTTCAATATCACTTTCAATATGGACCGCTGTGCTCTTTCCAAGACTATAATTTTAGTGGTAGCTGCTCCTCCCCAAATTGGTATGCAGTAAGATACTACCGACTCGCAAATTGATGTGTAAACCGTTTTCAGTAAGTTCAAAGTAGCAGAGGTACGTAAGTTTTTAAAAATGTTAATAAGTTTCCGGATTCTTTTGGCAGTGTTAACAATATGTTCCTGAAAATCTAGTTTTTCATCAACCGTAACACCTAGGTATTTTATTGAATTAGCTCTACTTAGCTGCCTACAGTTACACTCCACTATCTGCTAACTCTCTATAGGACATGTATGTATTTTAACGTTGAGATTTGCAGTAGGAGCTGATGTTCTAGTTTTATGAAAAAATAATAGTTTTGACTTTGGGACACCCAATGTAATACTCACTCACCATATGTTTGGGAACCCCTGATTTATACGCTTCCGCGCCAACGAGTGATTTGGCTGCTATACCGCGAGATCACAAGTTATTACTGTAATTTAAAGATTTAATATTATTTTTAACAAAAAATTAAAACCGACTTCCAAGGTAAAAACAATAATAACATCCATATTATATGAACTAAAAAGTATTAAATAATTTTTCCTATCTAATAGTGTCTTTTTCCGAATTCGGCTAAAAATCAACTATTTCTGTACTCAATCTTTATCATTTTGAAGTCGGTACCAGATATAGCTGAATCTTCAGTCTGCCAGAATATTTGAAACTTTTGGAACTGGCACCGATTTGTTATGTTCAATTTTTTGAACATAACATCATAACATCATCATCATCATTACCCTGTCGTGATAATGATGATGATGATTATGAATGTAATTTGCATAGTAGTATATGCTTTCAGTTCTTAAAACAGCGCCTAAACCCCAAAACTTGTATCTAAGGAATCCGGAGTTCTCTTAGTATCTTCGGAACCATAGTATATCTCGGTGCAAAATCTTGCGTTTTGGTAGCATATGCTTAAGATGCTTCTCATAAAACCAAAATCACCATATGTTTCCATATAAATTTCGAGGAGTTCCCTCAATTACTCATGGTTGCCATCATTAGGTCACCACTTTTGTGAAAATGGGACCAAATTGGAGTGAAACCCCATACAACAAAACAAAAATTTCGCAAATCGGTTCACAAACGGCGGAGTAATCGTTGAACATACACAAATAAAAAAAAATATCCACAGCCGAACATATATAACATAATAACATAACTTCCTCCTTTTTGGAAGTCGGTTAAATAGTCATTTCGCATTATATGTTTGAACTTGTCATAAAATCTCTTGGGCTCTACCTTTACAGAAGATTATTTTTCCGACCCAAATATCGACCAATAGAATTGCACCATTCGACGTCACGTGGTACAACCTACATGGTATTATACTGATAATTTTTTGAAAATTTTCTCTGGTAGTTGCTATATATAAAAAACAAATTCTAATTCTATTGGCCGACATTTGGGACGGAAAAATAATCCCCCGAATACCACACGAGCTTCAAAATTATCTGGCATTTCCCTCAAGGTTCCCTGCAAACAAATAAAGTCGTCAAATTTTTCAGGAAAAATCTCTCGCGCTTCGCGCTCGTGATTTTTTAACCTGAAAAACTTGACTCCTTCATTTGTTTGCAACGAACCTATCGGGAAATACCCGATAATTTTGAAGCTCTTGTGGTATTATAAGTGACAATTCCAAATTCAAATTAGGTAAATGTGAGATTTTCATTTGTTTTTCTTAGTGTTAAAATGAGTGATTTTAATGAAGGATACATTTTAAAATTTTATTACAAAAAAGGTAAAAATGCAACACAAGCCGCGAAAAAAAATTGTGATGTTTATGGACCTAGTGCCTTTTGTGTGAGAGTAGCGCTAAGCGTTTTCAATCCGGAAATTTTAGCTGAAGAACTGGGGATTGACCACAAAACGGTTTTGGCACATTTGAAAAAAGCTGGCTACACAAAAAAGCTCAATATTTGGGTGCCTCATGATCTCACTGAAAGAAACCTAATGGACCGTGTACTCATTTGTGATTATTTATTACGAACGAACATATTTGACAACTTGACGCAACTTGACGCTCCGTCACTGACGCGTAGGTTTATTCTAAGCTTAAAGCACATTGCCCCAGAACACGATTCATGGAATCATTGTATCACTATTGGAGGATAGCATTGTGTGTAGGCGGGGCTAGCGTTTTGACAGTAGGCTCTTAATGGCAGGTATTACACGTATCAATATTATCATGATTCTAGTATCACGCGATTCACAAGTGTACTGTGATAATATTGATGGTGTAATAGGCGATTCTGCCTATTACACCATCAATATTATCACGGAATCGTGATAATATTGATGCGTGTAATACCTGCCAATGCATCCGCCGTATCTCCTGACCTTGCACCTTCAGATTTCCACCTGTTTCGGTCGCTGCAGAATTCCTTAGGCAGTGTCAGGTTGACATCACAAGAGGACTGCCAAAACCACATGTCGCAGTTTTTTCATCAAAAGCCCCAAAATTTTTATAGCAATGGGATCATGTCCCTACCAACAAGATAGCAAAAAGTTATCGAACAAAATGCCACCTATAGGTGGCATTTTGTCCAGCGGTCGGCAACCTTTTGGCAGGCAAGGGCGTGGGACCCTATTCCCTTCCCTACCCTCCCCTATTCCCTTCCCTTCCCTACCCTCCCCTATTACCCTACTCCCTCTTAAAAGGCCGGCAACGCACCTGCAGCTCTTCTGATGCTGCGAGTGTCCATGGGCGACGGAAGTTGCTTTCCATTAGGTGACCCGTTTGCTCGTTTGCCCCCTTATTTCATAAAATAAAAAATAAAAAACAGCTACGTTCTTAAGAAGATTTGGTAATTAGGTTCTTCTTTATTTGTAACAACTTAACCGAGGCTTATTGGACTTTGGGGGGTTTCGTTAAGAGCGAACTGCCAAATTTTGCTGTGTTTTCTAATAAGTATTACGATCCCGGAAGACGATTGACTAGAATGAAATTAAGATTTATCTAATCATTGTATATTTATCTGATATTTGCCTAGCGGAAAACACGATTCACTTATTTTGACTCGATAATTTTATTTTTCGAATTTATGAACCTTTCTAGGCTTTTCAACAAATATCTGTTAAACTTATTGAGTTACTATCATTAAATAACTAGCACTACTACTAGCTAAAGGAAATTTTAGTATTGTATTTAATTTTTAAGTAATCATCAAAAACAGTTTTGGGACTTACGACCTTTACTTTCGTGCTATAATGCGGGAACCGTTGTTACGCGATATTGTTCACTATTAGCTGCAAAGCACATTGCTCAGGGGCACGTTTCATGGAATCATTATATTATCACGACTAGCGACCCGCCCCGGCTTCGCACGGGTAAAAAATATATAGCCTATGTCACTCACTGAAAAAATGATTAAAATCGATTCAGTAGTTTTTAATCTATACTAATATATATAAAAAGGTAAACTTTGTTTGCTTACTCATAGATCTTCTACTACTACTCGACTAAGAGCTGACGACCAAATCAGTCTTGTAACTTCAGCTGTGTTAAAACTCCGTTAGCTACTTCCCTGAACAACCCTGTAGGCTACGGGAGGAGGAATTTAGAATAAAATTCTGGATGTACGAGTAAAGTCACTGTATATTAACGGAAGTCCACAAATATGTACACTTCAGAAAAAACTACAATAGACTGCCACAAAATTCGCCGACAATTCTCTTTTATATCATACCACGAAAAAACAGTTGAATTTCGAGGCGTCGCTTCGCCATAGACAAAACATAACTTCGTTTCTTTTTTTTACATTTCTTAAAGGTGCAGTACGGTAGCGGTCGCGTCGCCAACAAACCCTTTCTGATAATCTGCGTTCTGGCAGGCCGTGGGCGGTGGTTGTGGGAGTGGTGGGGTGGGGAAAAATGAAAAAAATATGACTGCCTGTCTGACTGTATGACTCCAGGCTGTATCACAAAGACCGCTATAGATAGACTTCTGAAATACAGAACCCTTCGTGCGTGAGTCCGTCTCGCACTTGGCCGGTTATTCTTTATTATCTATGTGAAAAAATTATAAAGTAACATTTACCATCGCAAACACTATTAAGTCGCTAAAACTACATTTTTTCCAATTTTTTCCCAACCCTACTACACCCACACCCACCGCCCATGGCCTTTTTTTTTTTTTTTTTTTTTTTTACGTTGGGGGAATGCATTTACGCATCCCCGGGGCCTGGGGACGACCACCGAGGTATGTGGGACTCCCCGGGGCGGACGTAGTATCCGCACCCGGGACTACCCACTAAAACCCCAACGGTGTTCCTGCTCCTGAAGGGGACTACGGGAAACACGTGATATACGACCGCAGCCCCACCACCTCTGCCTCTTTGGGCTCCACTCATGGAAACACCACATTCCACACCACTCCGCGACGATGCGCTGGAACATCTAGCGCATCGTGGTCTACCCGGGACTCGATGTCATGGGCGACGGCAGCCCCACGCCGACGCCCCGACACCGCCCACGGCCTGCCAGCACGCAGATTATTAGAAAGGGTTGTTCAGGGAAGTAGCAAACGGAGTTTTAATACAGCTGAAACTACATCTTTTTTTCTTTTTTTTCCCCACCCCACTACTCCCACACCCACCCACGGCCTTCCTGCACGCAGATTATCAGAAAGGGTAGCTAACGGAGTTTTAACACAGCTGAAGCTACATGACTGATTTGGTCGTCAGCTCTCCGTCGATACTACTGATAGATCTACATTACTACTCAATAGTCAATACTCTGAATAGATCTAAACTCCTCTGCCGCGAGCGCACCCCCGACCCCGCCTTGGTAACCCCCCCCTTTCGAAACGGGCGTAAATCGCAATATTTTAATTTCGCCATAACTTCTAAACCAAACGTCCAATTTTAATCAATCAAAGACCAAATATTGTCTACATAAACTGTACTTAGAGATGAAATAATTTATTTTGATAAGGATTATTAGCATGAGTAAATTAAATGCGTTTAAATTAGTCCAAAAAAAATCAAGGTTTTTAAATAAAAAAATGGTTGTTGTGCCTCACTTGACATAGATAGGTATAGTGTGTCGCGGACATTTTTGTAGATATAATATAAAATCTACATTTATTTAGAACATTGTATGGTTCTATCTTTTATAGTTTAGGCAGCGTACGCAAAATAAGTAAATTTTCTGGTTGTTTCCGAAAAACTGAAATATCTTACGGAACCCTATATTTTCCAAAATAATAAGCAGCCTATGTTACTCGTAAATAATGTAGCTTTCGAACGGTGAAAGAATTTTTAAAATCGGTCCAGTAGTTTTTGAGCCTATTCATTACAATTAAACAAACAAACAAACAAACAAAGTTTACCTCTTTATAATATTAGTATATATCGGAGGATAGCGGGGTGTGTACTGTATAGGCGGGGCTAGCGTGCTTTGATATTTTTGGTAGCAGGCTCTAATGCATAGGTACCTACTAAATTACTGTTGCAATAATTTGAGGAATATTTTAGTCACGTAAAGTGTCGCCTCGTGACAAATAACGTAAACATGCTTTTTATATATTTTTTAAAGATTCTGAAACACTTTCCAGTGGTATAATCAAATAAATGGGTTTTTTCCTGGTAACAGCTTGTTTTATAATTATAGTAATTAATATGATATTCGAAAAGGACTTTCATGTATTCCGAACTTTTAGACTTTAGTAAGTAGGTATTCCGGTAGCGTGAGGGGTTTGAGGAGCAAGCTGGTGTGTGCAGCGTGGTTGTGCCCGATTATCATAATAAATAATCGGCCAAGTGCGAGCCGGACTCGCGCACTAAGGGTTCCGTACCGTTCGCGTTATAGAGCAAAAATAGGCCAAAAATTGTGTTTTTTGTATGGGAGCCCCTCTTAATTTTTTATTTTATTTTAATATTATAATTAAATATTAAAGTACACATAATTATTACAAAGGACTTTGTGAAAAATTCAAGTGCCTACCTGTTTCCATTATTGACAGAGCAAAAAGGCCAAAAAAAATCACGTTTGTTGTATGGGAGCCCCCCTTTAATATTATTTTTATTTTATTATTAATTACTAAAGTACAAATAAAATTAGGGATTTAGTGAAAATTTCAAGTGTCTACCTGGTGTCTTTATAGCAAAAAAGGCCAAAAAAAAACGTTTGTTGTGTAACCCCCTGTTGTGCCCCTTAAATATTAACAAATTTTTTTGTATTTGCTTTTATAGCGGCAACAGATATACACAATTTGTGAAAATTTCAGAAGTCTAGCTAAAGCGGTTACTGAGATACAGCCTGGAGACATACAGACAGACGGACAGACATCGAAGTCTCAGTAATAGGGTCCCGTTTTGACCCTTTGGGTACGGAACCCTAAAAAGTAATTGTATCCTACTCTCCCCTTATATCCCTTTCATTAATTCCTTGGAGATATAGATATAGAGTTACTATAGCAGTTTTTAGTAACTAGTAAACCTACCCTCACAGAATTAATCTTGACTTGACTCTCAAAGTTACATTCATTATCGATAAAATTAATGCTAAGTATAAAAGATTTCAAGTCACTAGTGTCGCAATGTAAATTCGATTTACAATAAACCATAAGAATAGTGAATAGTAGTTGATGTAGGAAACGATATACGGATAGGTTTAAATATTTAAACTAACCATATGGATAGATAGGTAGGAAAGTACTAGTCCAGCTATACTCAACCTGCGGCTTGCGGCCCGGCCGGACTTTATCGGTGGCCCGCCCGATAATTTTAGACATCAAAACTAAAACATGTTTGTGGCCCGTATGAAAAAAGGTTGAGTACCGCTGTACTAGACCCAAATCTTCTTTGCTGTAAAATAAGCATATTTACCTACTCTCATCAAAATTCAAAAAGTCAATATGGGAAATACTGTTTACGCCTTGTGAATTTTGAACTTCTGAAATGTACTCGATTGAAAATTTTAAGTAAGTACTTACCTTTGTATTGAACTTTTAACTTAGAAGCAATTTATTTATTCTACAACAGCACCGACGAAGACGCTCGCCAGGCGATGATGCTCGATGGGGGGAAAATCAAAGAGATACAAGTGAAGCTCCTGCTGAGCTCGCGCTCCGAGATGCACAAGGTGATCGAGACGGCGCGGCAGACCGTGCCCATCCTAAGCCTCGCCCCGCCCGTCGCCGCGCCCTCGCCCGCGCCCGCCCCCCTCGCCGCGCCCGCGCTGCAGCCCGCGCCGCCCACCATCTCGCCCTTCTCCGTGCTCACCCCCGGCGGCCTGTCCGGCTTCGGCATCCCCGGGCTGGGCAACCCCCAGGAAATACCGCAGCCGGCCGTCATCGAGCCGCCCCAGCCCCTTCTGATAAGCCCCAACTCCAGAACTCCCGACGAGGAGGAGAACGACGACAAATCGGAAACGAAGCGTACCAAAGACCGACGCCGCACCAAATCTCGATCTAGGTCCAGAGACCGCGACCGCAAGGATCGAAAACGGGACCGCCGAGATAGGTCGCGATCTAGGGATAGAAGACGCAGGGATAGAAGTCGGAGTAGAGAAAGAAGGGACCGGAAACGGGACAGAAAAGATAGGAGTCGCTCGAGAGAACGGACCCCTAGACGTTCTCGCGATAAACGTCGATCGCCCCAAAGCTCGCAGGAGAGGTCGACGGCCGATAAAGTGAACGACGGTCCGCCACAAACGAGTATGCACGGGTTTCCTAATGCAATGAATCCGATGCTCAACAATGGCCAACCGCAGATGGGAATGCTCAATCAGCCCATGCTGAGCGGACCGGGCGGACAGAACAGGTTCGCAGATCCCACGCTAAAGGAAGCTTTTAACAAATTGCAGGAACTCGGTAAGAAAAGAAATCCGAACGCCTTCCAGGGCGATCAGAGCAACGCCGGCGGCCGACCCGGACCCGGACTCGGCAGAGGTGGCAGCAATAACGCTCGCGGCGGCGGAAATGCGCGCAGGGACGCTCGACAATCACGATTCGACGACCAACCTCGAGACTGTTGCGTGGCAATAAGAAATGCTCCCAATCACACCAGCTACGGCGACGTAAGAAGGTTTTTCCCGTTCATGATAGATAAACACGGTATCAAAATGATTAACGACAATATGGGTCGACGAACAGGAAACATATATGTGAGGTTTTGCGATTCTCGCTCGAAGCAGTTGGCGCTGCAGAGGCAACTCAACGAGCTGAAAGGTGAGATCGTCACCGTCGAGAGTTTGGACGACGAGCTGTACGATTCTGCCGTCGACTCGTATCTCCCGTACCGCGACGACAACGACGACCACGAGCTAAATTCTGTTGTCGATCAAGACAATCGCCGACCCGCTTTTACGTTTAGCGTTCTGAAGCTAGCCGACCTGCCGCATTTTGTCAAAGAACACGATATCGTTAAGGCTTTCAGTGAATTTTCACTACTGTCGATCCTGCTCAACGATTGTCGTCTGACTCGTACTAAGATCGCATTCGTTCAGTTCGTGAAGCCCGAGGACGCTCGAAAGGCCTTGGAGCGCAAGGAGAGTTATCTTTTCGGACGACGCCAGCCCGTCATAACGCCCGTCACCGACGACGAGTACGAAAACGAGAAGAACGCTAACGATAAAATAGAGACTCAAAATAATCGTCCAAAGGACAACGAGCCGGCGGTACCCCGGGATCCCCGGCAGCGGCGACAGAACGACAACGGCCCCGGGCCTCACGTGCAGCAGCAGCAGCAGCCGATGCTCTTCGCTCCTAACGGTCCGTTCCAGCAAAACTTCAACCCGGGCTTCGGCAACCCGCAGTTCGCCGGCTACCCGAGCGGGAACATGGACCCGAGGGCGGCCGCGGCCAACTGGGCCAACCAGAACATGGCCCAGCCGGTCCGAGGTATGCCCGTCAACAATTCTCAGGTCATCAATTTGGACGCGGACGACGAGCCCCTCGACTGCGTTCTCATGAAGGGTCTGCCCCGCGAGGCCACCGATAGAACTATATTAGACTTCCTTTCCGATACCGGGGCGGTTCCCGCTAGAATTCACCTGATGCTCGACCCCACCGGCCGGCCCTCCGGGGACTGCTTCTGCGAATTCCGAACCTCCCAGGACGCGAGACAGGCGGCCACCAAGCACGGGAGCAACTTGGAAGGAAATCGTATTACCGTAGATTTGGTCATGCGCAGCGTGGTGGAGGAGGCGCTCGAGGGGCCGAAGGAGATCCGACGAGAGAACGAAGTGTACGGAAACGGCCCCCCGCTCCTTAACACCCCCCCGATGGTCCCGCAGATGTTCGACGGGCCCCAGAACTTCACGGGTCGCGGCGGCTTCCGGGGCCGCGGGTTCCAGCGAGGCGGCGTGGAGCGCGGCGGCTACGGCCGGGGGGGCTTCGACCCGAGCCGGGGTGGCTACAGGGGGCGGGGCGGGTGGAACGAGCGCGGGCGAGGCTTCGATCGCGGCAGGGGGCGGGGCTTCGGTCGGGGCCGGGGCGGCTACGGCGGCGGTGACAGTCGGGAGCCGGCGCGGCCTGACGACGAGGACTCCGCGCTCGAGGACTTCGGCGCGCCGGGCTGCGTGGTGGGCATGGAGAACGTGCCGTTCCGCGCCGCCGTCGACGACATCCTGGCCTTCTTCGCCGACTTCAACCTGACGCAGGACGACGTGATCCGGCGCTACAACGAGCGCGGCCAGCCCACGGGCGACGCGCGCGTGGCCTTCCCCACCCCGATGCTCGCGCAGCGCGCAGTCAACACCCTCAACATGAACCAGATCTTCGATAGGCGCGTGTCCCTAACGCTGCTCTAGTGCCGGTCCTCGTCCGAAAGCGACAGCTCGCTGGACTAGCTCCAAAAGACATCCAAAGTGTTAAGCGTTATACCCACCGTGGTATTAAGTAGGTATTCGAGTGTTACTCGCTACGAGGTTAGCGGACTTTATGAAATTATTGCAATTAATGAAAGTTTAGGTGTATTGTATAGACTATAGGGTAATGTAATAAAAATAGTTTGTTAAAATCGGCTATTTTATTTACTACGAACTGAGTAACATTTGTATAAAAATATATTTCTAATAAACGACCTACAATGAAGTCTTGTTTATAATAAAATCATTAACTCGAAAAAAAAGTGATTTTTATTGTGGTATAAGATTAAATGAAAGCAGAACTCCATATTAAAAGCACATTTATTATACAAATTCTCAATCAAATTGCAAGAATTAAAGGATCGACAAAACAAATACAAAAGAACAAATCGCTTTGTGTATTGAAAATACACCAAGAATACTGAAATCGGATATTTCAAACACAGAAGAATATTACACGTACATTCGATACGAACATAACGCCAAGTAACATAATTTCTATTTTGTCTATGCCATTATTGGTTTTTTATAGTGTGGCAGTTTTCGTAATAAATATAAGAAATCAAATTAGTGATTATCTTTATAATAATAAAATTTATTACATATTATATTTACTATCAGTGGCTTAGGGTCAGTCAGAGCGAGAAGCGACGCGACGCGTCGTTGCGCATATTATGCATAAAATGCAGGGCGCTGCGATTTTGCGTCGTTAACAGACCCTACACCCTCTAGAATCTAGATGCAGCAATTCTGTGGTTTACCACACCCATGACTCAAGACACTTAGGCCAACGCTAAAACACGCGCGGGCGCACGCTCGCGTATTTTTTTATAAATGAAAAAGTATGGGCAGCGCAGGCGCGTGCGACGGAGCGCGGACGCGGGCGACGATGCTGCCCATACAATTCATCATTTACGCACGCGAGCGTGCGCCCGCGCGAGTTAGCGTTGACCCTTACATTAATAATAATTACAAAACCCGTAGTATATTGAATATTGCATTTACAATCTACACACATATAAAATAGGAATTCTTAGAGCTTCACAGTAAAATTGTACAAAATAGGTAGGTAGGTATATAAATATTTTAGATAAGATAATGGTTTTTATTTACATATCGTACGAATACAAAAATAAAACCTTAAATTTAATAATATCAATTTATAATAATTTTTATTACAAGAAACTCAACATAATGACCAAAAAGCATTTTATTGGTGAAATCGTCGAATGAAATTCGGAAAATAAGGCGCAATAACAAACCCGACCGAAATACATAACATTCGTTGGTCTTTGGTAAACACTTCGTACAAATTGATAACCTAATCTAAGCCTGCTAGCCAACTATTCAAACGTATTGATAAGCCCCTTAATGCCGGCTCTTGATATAGGCGAACGCGTTGGCCAACGCGTCTGCAGTACTGCGTTGGCCCAATGTGTAGAACGGGCGTTCGCGCGTTGGCCAACGTCTAAATACCTACGGCCAACGCGCGAACGCCCGTTCTACACATTGGGCCAACGCGTCTGCAGACGCGTTGGCCAACGCGTTCGCCTATGTCGAGAGCCGCCATAAGGTACAATTCCGTGCATCGCGATCGATCGCGGCCGCGGCAGTTGTAACTTCAACATTTTCATACACTGACTATTGACGCGAACGGCCGACGACAGTCGTTAGCCGCGCGCGGCCGCGATCGATCGCGATGCACGGAATTGTACCTTTACTATCAAAAATATTTACACCAACGCAATGTTTTGTTCTTATCTGATGAGTTAGAAAAGTCATTTGACAGACAAGAACAGACCATTGTAATTTGTATAGCTTATTTCAAGGCTTATTCATTGTGTGACATTTTTATTAGCAAGGGTAAGAAATAATATTGTTACAAAGATGGTTGAATTGAGCCGTTTAGGAATATTTTGAGTTATATATTATAATATAATATTATGTGTACGTATAAGATATTATATCAATGAATCGAGTAATATAATAAAAAATTATGAATAAGAAAATATTTTAACTAGGGGTTGTTACAGTAGTACTTACAACATGATTCCTGCTATGAGCTAGTAAATTAAAAATAATCCAGAGTAAGAGAGGTGTGATGGTAACAGATCAGGTAAACCGTTTCCAGTATGACCAATAAAAACAGCAAGTAAAGCAACATGTAGTTGTATCCACTATGCAAAATGTTGCACATTTTGCGCCAGCTGGCAACGTCGCATGTTGCTGTGCAACGTCCCTTGTAACATTAAAAATTTTGCGTACATACCCGGCTATTCGGCGACATTCCTGTGTGTAATTTATTCCGTTATTACATGCATCGTAAAAAAGCAGTAATAAATGCACTGAACTGTATAATGGGCATTGTCCAAAAAAAATCACATGTACTTTTTATATTTTTTTTTCGTTAAAATAGGGTATTTTAAGAATATAAATTAAATAATTTTAAAATACATCGGCTAGTTTTTTCTCAATAAATTTTTAAAGTTTCGCTCTGACGTCATCATCGGCTGCCAATTGACCTCTGCATATGTTTTAAATTTCCTTTCAATCTTATTTATAATGGCTGGTTCGTCAAATGCAAGTTCTCATTATGTGAAAGCTGATACGAGAAGCTTACCAAAAGTTCGAAATGTAATGTTGGTCGAATTTATTGCTAGTTTGACGCCATTGAAGGTCAAACAAAGGTCAAACGTATTTGTTCAAAAATATAAGTAACTAATGGGTATTTTTTTCGTTTATATACAGAAAAACGATCACTGACCTTATTCCTCGAAATGTTTTTGTAATGAGCAAAATTTAAAAAAAATGGACAATCCCCATTTATAGACCTTTGCTTTTAAATACACACATCTCGGCTTGGCTATATCTACACCTCATCTAATAGCCATAACCCATAAAGTTTATATACCTAGCGGAATAGAGAAACAACTGCCTGAGCAAGAGAGATGTCACTATCAGTAACACTGCGTGGTAGAAAGAGACGTGTGATACATGACAGCAGCACTATTTTTTTGACGTCCAGTCGGCACGTGCCGTACGTTGACAATTCTCATAGAAATCATGTTCAATCATGCTTGTGTAAGTAGTAGTAGTAGGTATACGTACACATATTTTTACACACAGATGAAACCAATTTCGGTTTCGTTTGACAGCTCGAGATTGTTGGCTCTATTCCGCTAGGTATATTAACTTTATGCCATAACCAGACTAGCTCTCAATCCCCAGTAGAAAAAATACATCACGCTTACGCTATCCTTGCTCTCTTTGTCTAATTAGCTATTTGATAGACAAACACCTGGAAAAAATATTCTTACTAACGAGGGGAAATAGGTTTATCATTCATACATTTAAGACTATTTAATATTATGTTAACAACAACCATGGTAAAATAAATATATCAAATATTTAGAGGAAGTCTTACCTTAAGACGTCGGGGCATTTTAAAAATGTTCATACAAACTATACTTACACAGAGTTTAGAATTCGAATCTGCTTATATCTACTATTTAATGTAGTCTCTAATAATATTGTTTAAAAAAATATGTGGCATCAAAATGTTACAAAAAGTAATACCGATTCACAGTTCTCTAAGAAGAATGAAATAAAAATGTACTTATAAGAATTTATTTCTAGGTAGCCGTTTCAACTACTGATTGCAAGATATTTTTCCTGCTAACCTAGAAATAAGCGATGTCCATGACCATATTACAAATTCGACATTATAGCCCCGACGAAAGTTGAAATATACAAAAATTAAGTATAGCGTAAGTATAAATAATCCTTTATGGTCCCAGAGTGGAGAAGGTACGTAACACTATAACATTGAGGCGAAAATATTCCAGCGATTAAAATACATCTAAATGGGAGATCGCACCGCTAGTTGGCGTCAAACATTACGGCAATACACACAATAATCACATTATTCCCTAAAATAGATGTTCACTCATGGAGCAATAGAATATTTGTCGTTTCCACCCAGCTATCTCATTCAACCATAAAAATAATATATACCCACACGTAATTATTGTGACTACAGAATTGTGACGTCACTCAGGCAATGCCACATCAACATTGTAAGTTCGATAAGAAATATATAGTCTGGTCACAGAGCGCATAGCAATTCCTACGTAGAACTAAATTAAGAAGAAAATACGGCGTATCATCTCTTTTATCGTCTACTGAAAACAACTTGCACAAAATATACACGCTTTCGGATAATAATGAATCAATGTACGAATCTCTATATTTATATAGAGATATAATCTCTATATTAAGGAGAAACTCTAGGATTACAACAGTAAAACATATAGTATCACCGCTTTCAATGGATTTATATAGGAAGTATACATCAAGAAGTAAGCTATAAATTCATATATTCGTAGAAAAATAACTAATAAAAACATGACCATTGTCTATGGTCTTTCAGAAAACTTAAGGAGCAAATACACTTTTCATAGAGCTGTCCTGTTGTGTTTCTTTACTCGTAAAAAATTGATCGTGTTTCGACGCTCTAAGGCCGTGGCCAAGTGTATATTTTAGAAGTCGCAAAAGTTTTATTATAGGTTTAAAATTCACCACACATTCATGCCTAAAAAGGTGGTAATTTAAAAAAAAGTCCCCACATACATCACTAGAAAAAAATGTTCTTTCATTTAGTTAACAGACAGAAAATATTCTCTAATAACAAACATAAGGAGGTGCAATAGAAATAGATGATTAAAGTTAAGGCACGATTATCTAAGACACAATGAAGAAAGAACTTAATGAGAAAGGCACACTAGGGGCTATAATTTTTGATATAAATAATTTAACATAGCAGTCGATTTATTTAGACTTAAAACAAGCAACTGGCCTTTAAGGAAAACTTGTCCGCAACTTTTTAGCGCGGAAATTCGTTAGTGACACGCATTTTCCATGATTCTAATGTTTTTTCCTGGGACCTCATGTTTCCGTATCAAATATCATACAAAGCTGCAATTCGAGCTTGAAGAGGGTACAGGCAGACAGACACACTTCCGCATTTATAATATTAGTGATGAGTGGTATTAGTGATGAGTGGTAGTATGTGGGGCTGGTATGGGTGTCGTCAAACCGTTTACACACTTTCACGCGTGTCTAGTGACTACATTAAATTAAGTATTTCACTGGGAACACTGTGGGACTGTTGCCTGAGATCCGATGTGATTGACCACCGACGGTAGAACTGCCGCCTTATATGGTTCTGAAACACGAAACAATTATTTTCTAGAACCTGCCGTTCCATACTCAAAATATACTATAAACCATGTGACGAAGTATACATTCCAGAACTAATAAAATTTCTTGATAATATTTGTTGATATTGTATTTTCGGTACAAATTACAATATGGCATTCTCATATTACATATATTTTTTTATAAAATAAGAGGGCCTGATGGAAAGCAACTTCTGTCGCCCATGGACACTCAAAACATCAGAAGAGCTGCAGATGCGTTGCCGGCCTTTTAAGAGGAAATAGGGGAGGGTGGGGTAGAGGATTGGGCCTCCGGTAAACTCACTCACTCGGCGAAACACAGCATAAGCGCTGTTTCACGCCGGTTTTCTTTGAGCCCGTGGTATTTCTCCGGTCGAGCCGGCCCATTCATGCCGAAGCATGGCTCTCCCACGGCAAGCATGGCTCTATTAACAATTTATGTTAAACGAGTTGGTCTTATTGGTCAATACTACAAAAATCTATCGTTTGACGAATAAGAGAAAAATATTGTTTAATAGGAGACCAACTGGATTGAAGCTGCCCTGAGCCGCTGAGTGAAAATGAAATACGGATGGTGGGTAAGTCTTACTTTTTGTTATTCCTTCGCGTTGGCGAGGCGTCGTTGGAATTTCCAGGGCTGTCGCTTAGCTCAGAGCTGCTGCTTCGGATGTCACCCTCCATCTGTAACTCATGTTTGCTTTATTAGATTGTCTGACAAGTAAGATGACAAGTTTGGTTAGGACGATGCAGACTGCTCTTGCGTACTGCGCACACACTTGGGCACTATAAAATTACTCCTGCATAGCTGGCCTGGTTTCAATGAAACCGGCCACCGTCACCGAAACCGGTATGGGAGCTATTATAACATGCTTGGTCAGGCCGAAGCTGACGTCATTTCAGACGTTGCATATATCTTTGTCATGTTCAGAAACTTCGATAGGGCGATGCAGGATTGTGGCGCTAATTATGGGTACCGCCCCAATGATATTACCTGTCCAGCCTTGATGGTGATATACGCGATCTGCAGGATGAGCACCGTCCACACGACGTGCAGCACCAGCAGCAGACACAGCAGCGAGTTGAAGATGTAGTACGCCGGAAACATCGGCAGCAACATGGGAGCTCGGATTGACGTGCTGGAAATTATTAAAGTAAGTTTTTAGTAAACTATAAAGACGAGTTTTGACCATAAAGTTAATATACCTAGCGGAATAGAGAAACAAAGGCCTTAGATAGAGAGATGTCATTAACACTGCGTATTATCAGTAACACTGCGTGATAAAAAGAGACGTGTGATACATTGTGCAGAACCAATTTTTTTCATCTGACGTCCAGTCGGTACTTAGCGGCACGTTGACAATTTAATCTCTTAGAAAGATGCTTGTGTAAGTGTATACGTACACATATTTTTACACACAGACGTAAATCAATGTCGGTTTCGTGTAACAGCTCGAGATTGTTGCTCTATTCCGCTAGGTATATTAACTTTATAGTTTTGACTAAGGGAAGAAATGCTTTGTCATTGTCTTAGACGGAAAAAAGTGGTAATTTATTATGACAATAGTGACCGAAGAGGAGACAATTCGTCACATTCTAAGTAAGTACCTACACAGGTTACATACAACCATTTGGGCACTTGCAACACTGAAACCCACTTATGTCAGTTTGGATTTAAATATAATAGTACCATTTCTCTCGTTTCTCGTATTTCTAACAGAAAAGGCTGTTTATTGGCCCACCATCGCTTCGAGAACTAGCCGGGCCAAAACTGGACTCATATCAGTGTGCAGTAACAAACATCCTCACCTCCATATGATGTAGAAGGGGAAGATGCCGACGCGCGTGGTGATCCATGTGACGATCAGACCCAGGAACAGCGTGTCGCACAGTCGCTGGTAGTTCGCGTATTTGGCCGCCTTCACCGCCTGGAAGTAATTAATAGATATTGTAGAAACAATTTTCGAAAAGTCATAAAAATCTACTACCGACTAGTGTCAAACACGCTGAGAGGTATATAATTTGCGTTACGAATTGAGTTATTAAGGACGCCATCACATTTTTTCACAAATATCAGCGATTTTCAGGTACCATTTTAAAGAATTATGAGTCACACTGCGAGGATATTTTGGTTTCAAATGAAAGATAATATATTCATCTCCACGTCTACACTATAAAAATTTTATAGCCGCATACAAAATTTTCACATAAATACGTTTTAACCATCACAATAATCGCAAAAGATTTAAAAAAATGATTAGGTACCATTATAGCTAAATACACTGAAGTAAGGAAAATAAATATACAAAAAAATTGTTGCTTATTTAGTCCCCTGTACGAATAGCTAAATATTTTATATAAAAATAAATAACATTTCCATTTATAAGAAAAATAAGAAACACTCTCAAATTTCTTCATACATTTTCGCCCTATCAAGAACGCGGCGAGCGTCGTAACCGCCACTGTACAAGGCGCGCTGATATTGAATGTTATTTTAATAAAATGCGTTCGTCGCGGTATAAGTTGCAACAATACTTGAAACTTTCATGTTCTTTGAGTGCTGCAAGGCAAAGTTTGATAAACATATTATATGGCTTAAAATAGCACTACTTTTTTGATGTCGCACTTCGTTCTAGCAACGCAAAGTTGACTAATAGCCTAGTAAACGAATGATTCTGGTTGGAAAGGTCGAAAGCAGAAATTTTGACTACGGAACTTTGTATGGACTAGTTAGGAGATAAACATACTAATAGTCCTGACCCCAGAATAATCTGCTCAAATCAACCCAAAATTAAGCCGATGCGATCAGTAAAAAGGCTCCAGGAGAGCAACCAGTCTCTGGAAACCGACCAAACCGTGCTTCGGCACGGTTTGGTCGGTTTCCAGAGACTGGTTCCCATTAGGATGATCCATATGCCATCAAAATATTTTGTTTTCCAGCATCCCGATCTGGAAAATGCGGAAGGTTACTCGAAATTACAAAGAACATTGAGCCTCATACCGCAGAAAGACTCAAAAAATGTATGTATAGGTAAAAATAGCCTGCACTAACCATAGATTAGGATTAATTATTATTAATTTGACTATTAGCAATAAAAATGTAGAAGATTTTTTCTCATAAGAATGAAATTTTCAGTTTTATAAAACGAAGTAAAGATTTGTTGGTATACGACTTTTCTATGGGCATTGAAAAATCAATGATTTATTTCTTAGAGACAAGAAAACCCAGAAAAGTTTTTTATGTTTTATAAAAGACCATAAAATAAGCTAACTTTCATATATTTACTGTCTTCAAATATTCCTGATATTTCAGAAAATACAAATATCCTAAGGTCGTATTGATGTGTGTATTTGAAAATCGACCACTTTTAGGAGCTCATAGTTAGGTAACGATTGGAGATAGATACAAAGGGTAAAGGACAAAGTTGTAGAGAATTTTATTAGCTTTTACTATGTAGTACAATAAAATTTCGTACGAAGCACCGTTTTTGAAAATTAGGCATAAAACCAAAATATCGGTCCTTCTTTCCCCCCTCTCCCCTCCGGCTCACCTCGGAGGGGTCAGGACTTTTAGTATGTTTATCTCCTAACTAGTCCAAACAAAGTTCCGTAGTCAAAATTTCTGCTTTTGACTTTTCCAAGCACACCCCCTTTTTGAGCATTCATTTACTAGGGTATAAAGACTCAGTCACTAGTTTTTTACATACCTAAAGCACAAACAATATAATTAAAAACTATGCCGGATAGTTAAGTTCTCCGTCATGAAAATTCTGATAATATCATCATGACGTTACCTCAACGAATATATCGGCACAATCGTGCAGCAGCAGCACGAGGGTGCCAATGCGGTGGAGGTTGCAGACCCAGCTGAAGGATATGAGCGCGATGGTGGCGATGTGGTGCACGAACATCTGCCAGAAGTCCTTGCGCCGCACGTCCCAGAACTGCGAGATGGTCAGCGCCCAGTAGAACGCCGCCGACACCATGTAATACCACCAGATATCGTTGGTGAGACCCTGAAATATAATTTAATGGGATATATTACTGCAACGTTTTCACGCTAAAGGCAGCACCAGCGTAGACAACAAACAAAAAGTTTTGTTCGACGTTTGACGACGTTACTGTCAATATTCTGATATGACGTGTGCAACATGTCGGATTTTGGTCGGATTATTTACTGTATGTGCTAGTAGCGCCCTCTGCTCCGACCGCAGCGTAATATTCCCTATTGTGTTAGGGATATCCAGCTGTTGGAATATGTGCGTGGAGGCCGCGTTGGAAGATCTTCCGACCGAGCGAGGTGCAGGTATGGTCGGTTAGGGCGAAGCGTCATTCCAGACGTTGCATATGTCTTGCCGATGATGCACGATCGTAGCGCTAGTACCGCCACACTATCAAAAACATAAATAAAAAATTAGTGTCTAGACTCTAGTTCTTAATCAAGGACAAAAAGAAGTAACATCAAAAGGGGTCGGCATCTAGTATGTGAACTTATCAGTTCTGACTAGGCGATTTCTAATTAACTTCTCGCTGGTTTTTTATGAGTCAATTTTGACATTTTCACGTTAAGTTTTTTAATACTGCACACATTTCCATAAGATCGAACTTGCCTAGCGACGCTCTCGCGTGTACGGTGTATAACATACGTATAACATATAAGGACAAGAATACCGAATTTGTTGAGTTAAAAGTTAAAACAAAAGATCGTACGTCATAAGTAAAAAAACGGTCATGGCCATATTTTGTTTTTGTAAAAAAAATTTAACATTCGAAATATAAAATTTGAAGTTTCTTTTTTTAAATTTAGGTCCAAGGTCAAATAATAATGATAACAGCTATAGCGGATTCAAATTCTTTCAATATTATACAATAGTATAAAAGCTATGTAGCATATTAAAATCTATACTAATATTATAAAGCGGAAGAGTTTGTTAGTTTGTTTGTTTGAACGCGCTAATCTCAGGAATTCCTGGTCCGATTTGAAAAATCTTTCAGTGTTATATAGCCCATTTATCGAGGAAGGCTATAGGCTATATTTTATCACGCTAATACTAATAGGAGCGAAGAAATAGAGGAAAGTGTGGAAAAAAACGGGGGGAAATTATTTGAAAGGGCTTATTTGAACGCACTAATCTCAGGAACTACTGGTCCGATTTGAAAAAAAATTTCACTGTTACATAGCCCATTTATCAAGGAAGACTATATGCTTTATTTTATCACGCTAAAACTAATAGGAGCGAAGAAATAGAAGAAAGAGTGGAAAAAACGGGTGAGATTATTTGAAAGGGCTTATTTGAACGCGCTAATCTCAGGAACTACAGGTCTGATTTGAAAAATTATTTCAGTGTTAGATAGTCCATTTGTCGAGGAAGGCTATAGGCTATATTTTATCACACTTAGACTAATAGGAGCGAAGAAGTTGGGAAAAACGGGGCAAATTATTTGAAAGGAGTAAGGACTTATCTCGCGAACTACTGGCGCAATTTTTATGTTATTTGGCATATTTTTTGTGGACTAATTTGTCTGTGAAATATCTAATTTACGCGGGCAAAACCGCGCGGAACGTCTAGTAATATATAAGTAGTAGAGAATGTTATTATTCGACAAATTTACCACTCGAATAATTCGAATATTTTACAAAAGTTTTCGAATGATTCGAATATTATTCGAATAATTCAAAATTTTTGAAAAATGCTGAAAACTCTGAACAAAAGTAACAAAAAACTTCGTACAACCATTTGTTAATACGAGGGCTGCTATTTATGTATCCGGAATTAAAAAAAGAAACAAACATAATTTTATCATTTAATATGGTTTTATTGCTTTTCAAAATATTCGCCGCGATGATCGACACACTTTTGCATACGCTGGAACCAATTTTCATAGCACTTTTTCCATTCTGATTGAGGTATCTCCAAAACGTGCATTTTGAACGCATCAACAGCCTCTTCGCGGCTCGAAAAACGTTGACCACGTAATTTGTTCTTCGCGTATGGAAATAAAAAGAAATCGTTAGGTGCCAAATCAGGGCTGTACGGCGGATGACCAGTCAATTCGATCTTTTGACCCTCCAAAAACTGAGTTGTTTCAGCTGAGGTGTGACAGCTAGCATTGTCGTGATGTAATATGATTCTGCGTTGTCGGTTGTCCTTTCTTATTTCTTCAAAGACTTCTGGTAAACAAATGGTCGTATACCATTCAGAATTAACCGTTTTACGATTCTCTAATGGCACTGTAGCCACATGTCCATTAATTCCAAAAAAACAGGCGACCATTTGCTTCAAAGTACTTTTTGCACGAGTAACTTTTGTTGGTTTCGGCTCATCTTGGAACACCCACACCGTTGACTGTTGTTTAGTTTCGGGGTCATATGCATAGATCCAAGATTCATCACCTGTGTAGATATTATAAACGGCTTTTGACGTACCACGGTTGTATTTTTTTATCATTTTTTTGCACCAATCGACACGAGCCCGTTTTTGATCGATTGTCAAGTTGTGCGGAATCCAACGCGAACATATTTTTTTTACAGCCAAATGTTCGTGTAATATCTTATGTATGCTCGTCATACTTATGCCTAAGGACGCCTCTATCTCGCGATATGTAACATGACGATCACGCATTATTAGTTCCCGCACAGCATCTATATTTTGTGGGACAACAGCTGTTTTTGGGCGACCTTCTTTATTTTCATCCGTGAGCATAGACCGCCCACGATTAAACTCACTGTACCAGTGATAAACAGTGGTTTTTGATGGTGCTTCATCTCCAAAAGTTGCGGTGAGTTGAATAAAGCACTGTTGTTGATTTAGCCCACGCCGAAAATCGTAGTAAATCATTGCACGAAAATGTTCACGCGTTAAATCCATGGCAAATGAAGACACGCAATTTTTAAAATGACGCCACAATGGAAAAATAATTGACAGTCACATGAAACAAAATGTATTCTTCAACCAAAGAGTTCTATTTTCAAATGTTGTAATTACTTTTTAAATATTGTTCTTGTAAGTGGCCAGTTCCGGATACATAAATAGCAGCCCTCGTACTACGAAGTAAGCAATTCCAATTTTTACTTTTATCAACATAAATCTTTGTAAATGACATAGTTAATTTTTAACCCCCGACAAAAAAGAGGGATGTTATAAGTTTGACGCGTCTGTCTGTTTGTCTGTGTGTGTATCTGTCCGTGGCATTGTAACATCCAAACGGGTGGACCGATTTTGATCTAGTTTTTTTGTTTGAAAGCTGACATGATCGAGAGTGTTTTTAGCTATAATTCATCATCATCAGCCTGCTCAGTGCTGGACAATCAGGGTATATCTGGTTCATGAAAGGCCGTTAGCAACTTGTAGTCGTTTGATGAATTTTATATTTCAATCTAGTTCGTGACATTTGTGACACCTACTAATATTATAAAGCCGAAAGTATGTGAGTTTGTGTGTTTGTTACTTCTTCACGCCTAAATGGCTGGACCGATTGCGACAAAATTTTATAAGAAGGTAGCTGACATCCTGGATTAACACATAGGCTACATTTTTTACTGGAGGTTTATAAAATGGAGGTTTCATGTTATTAACGGCCTCATCGAAAAGGACATTGATAGATGGTAATCATGAGAATATTATGATTCTGTTGATAGGAATTATTCTGCACTATTTAAACTAACACAAGTTTAAAAAGTATGAAATAAAATTAAATTAAGAAATTTAAAAAAACCCCGCCAAACAACTTTAAAAAGTAATAAATAATATTTACTGCCTTTAAGTTCAAATAATTCCTAACTTGTGTAAAGTAATATTTTAGTCCATAATTATTGTCAAGGTGTGTCGGGGGACCTCTAATGTAGATGTTCGATTTCACATCAATTGACAGCGAACTGAAGATAATCAGCGACTTGGCGGTTGTAGGTTGTAGTTTACTTGGCGGTCCCCCGACACACCGTGACATCAATTATGGACTAAAATATATATTTTAAATGGCTATCATATAAATGCAGTGCCGCATCGCGTTTGGTTTTGGTAAAGGATGTTACGATATTTCATGACAAAGTAAGAGTTTAAATTAGTTACTAGCTGCGTGTAGGTATAGTAATACATATTACATAGTAGGTTTTGTTCGTGTCGTTCTAGTGAAGGCTAGCGTGTTTTGCAACGCGAAATAATGTGAGTAGGCGCAGCTATGTAATCAGAACATACACAAAATTACTTGCACACTTTAGACCGAGATGACGAAAGCGTCTGAGGTGCTTCCTCGAGATTAAGGCATCCTTGTCTATTCTATTTATGTTTAAATTAGCAGCATCTTATGCAAGCACTATCGTGCATCTTATGCAATACTAGATGACGCCCGCATCTCCATTGCGCCAAAATTGCTTTATCGCAGGGGAATCGTACATTTTTTGGGGACAAAAACTATCACATGTTCTTTCCCGTGACTCAAGGTATCAATCCACCCAAAACCTATTCTGCCTTTGCCTATGAAGAGGTAACAGACAGACACACTTTCGCATTTATAATATTAGTATGGATAATGGATGCCTTCTATTTATTTAGAAAGATATTAAAAAACACATGAAAAATAGAGAAGATTCGCCCCTAGAAACTACAATTTTATGCTAAGCTAAAATGAATCTTATTGCGATGCGTACAAGCTTGGTCTTTGGTTGTGTGCAAGGTTATCGTTTATGATTGAGATAAGACCTTGCCATAAAAAATTCCCCGCACTTAGTTGCATAGCAATTCGCTTATCATGCGGACACCGCACGATCCCTACGTGTTTTATCGGGATAAAACGTATCTCGAAACCAAATTTCATCCAAATCTTTTCAGCGGTTTAAGTTTGAACAAGTAGGTACAAACAAATAGACGGAAACATTTTGCATTCATAATATTAGTTTAAGAAAAAGTAAATAATAATTGCCTCTTTGATTATGTTAAATACTGGGTAACGGTGTGCGAGAATCCGTTTCGTACCCGGTATGATTTTTTCACAGCCAGGGGCCCAATTCTTACGCCAATCGCGGGCTTCTCTCTCTTAGGCCGGTATAAATAGTCAGTACTCAAGATGCATCTCGGTCTCAAGACACGGTTCAGGCTCTGTGATTGGTTGGCTGTCAAAATTTGAACCAATCACAGAGCCGAACCGCGTCTTGAGACCGGGTCGCATCTTAAGTACTGACTATTTATACCGGCCTTAGACTCCTCATCTCCTTGATGTGCACACGAGCTGCCAGAAACAAACGAATGAGGTAGTCAGCCACCAAAGCGACATTCGAAGCATGAGAATCGCGCCCCAGACCAATGCCGGGCCGTGCTCGTTTCGTCAGGGTAAGTTATCCCACCGCTGTGACACAGATTGATTAATTGCTTATTTATCATCGAGCAATTGACCGGCGCGACATGTTTGTGTCACCTTTTGCCCGATATTGATTGGTGACTCAGACACAGTAGGAACTCGATTAACCGGACATAGGGTCATTGCAGACTGAAAGGAGCGCAGCGGAGAGGATTTTATTAACGCACTTGAAAATAAACTTTAAAATTATTAAGTACACTAAAATGCATAGGTTATTTTCAACTGCATTAATAAAATCCTCTCCGCTGCGCTCCGTTCTGTCTGCGCTGACCCTTAAACTGCGTTTCATCCAGAGATGTGTTGCGACTTGCGAGGTGAGTGATGACCTACATTATGTTACTTTAGAACAGTTCAGGCGGATCTCTTGATTGTTTGATAAGAAACGATTCATCGGATGAGTGTAAAGTCGGTCCTGCGCCTAATCTGTCACCAGTCTTGTAGGTATTTGGGCATTCCGTAATGTCGGGTTACGACAGTAAATTAATAGATAGTGCTTTTATGAATTGCGCGTACACTTCGGCAACATAAAAAATACTATAAAGGCTACTTTCAATGACGATAACGATAACCCGTTTCTGTGCCAATTCATTATCTATGTTTGGTTGGTCAAATTCGATTTCAAGGACACGTCCATTGTATATTATTTGTATTGTGATTTGTGCTATAACGGTTATTATAGTACGGTAAACATGCGATGACCAAACGACCGCGACAGTTAGATGGGCAAAAAGCGGCCATTATTGACAAAAAGTTGCGCGACCGAGTATTTCGATTGTAATAAAAACTACACTGCTAGCCGTCATAATTTCAGAGTTATCTACCTGTTGACGCTTAAACTTATTTAGATGAAATTTAGTATGGTCCCTACCAGGGGCGTAGCATAGAGCTACCGCGTAACCGCCGTATATGTTATATGGATGTTTATTAGGTATTTTATAACGCCTAAAGTGCACTAGACTAGGCGATAGTTCACAGTGTATATTCTGGATCAGGACAACGCTACATTTCGTGAAGAATTTACGGTTTCTAGTAATAATTTTTAGTTTCCCCACTGTAGTCTTTAGTTCCACTAAACTTTAAAATAAAATAAAACTGAACTTACAGGAAATCAATCACGTTTAAGGAAAATAAGACTTTGTTTTGTGTGTACTAAAGTTGATAATAATAAGACCACAGACTACTCAATGGTTACTACATAATATAATAATATGAGTTATGACTCGGTTAACGGTTTAATGGTTTTAGTTATCAAAGTACTTTTCTCTGCCCTTGCCTTGACTTTCGAGAGAAGACTTTAGTCGATATCAAATATGAATAATGATGTAGACCTAGGTAATAGGTTCAACACTAACAATACTTCCATTATAGCATTAATCACTGTCATACAGCCAGCAAAAAAGTTATTCCGGTCCAATTTTATATTACCCAAGTCCTGAATAGGGTAAAGCAGAAACAGGTATTGATTGTATCAGTCTAGTTATGTGTAGGCAGTCCTTAATTTTAAGATCACTCTACAAAACTGGAGGGGGCAGTTGGTATATGTACAATATCTACCAATAGCTTAAGCAGTCTGATTGCGATCTACCAATAATGGCTTGTCTTATCAGTTATCAGTATCACTGATCTACTAATAGAGAGTTTCCACTTTCCGTCCCGCTCACACTTCTGACTTTGCTCCACCAAAGAGCCCCCTAATGACCGGTACCCGTTTACATTATTCCAGCACTAGATTGGATTACTAGATTGGAGTAATATAAACTGATCATAAAATGGAGCACGCAAGTTGTGTCCGACTTAAAAATGATGTAGAATGTATGATTTTAATAGCGTGTATGATTTTCCTAGTCAGTAAGCAACCAAATGAAAAATAAAAACTAGTTTCAAACTGGAAACAAAATACTTTTTCTGTTTAAAATTAATAATTATTTATCTATAGGTACCTACATGACTAATAGCTGCGAAAGATATTTGCACACAATGACCATCTTTAAACATAAATAAAATACATGCAGTATTTATGAGTTTTGTCGACATAATATTTATCTTGAATATACTACTATTACTCTCAGATAAGCAAGTTCAAAGAAAAACTCGTGTTTCCTAGCAATATCTTGGTGCAATCGTAAAAAAACACAATAGGCAGTTACATAGTAGTAAAAAAATGTAACTTCATTATTACCCTAAGAGTGCTTACAGACGAACAGCACGTGTCGGCGGCAGTCGACGGCAGACGACGGCTCGTGTCGGCGGCAGTTGACGGCACGTGTTCGTTCGTGACGGCACTTTATCAAGCTTGCAGTTGTGACGTACCACATAAAGGTAAGCGTCCACAGGACGTTATCGTACGCAACGGACCTCTCGCATCAAACAGATAATTTTTTCACAGTATCTCCACTATATCGGCAGCGTACGGATTACCGACTAGCCAGTATGTTTATCTCCTAATTAGTCCAAACAAAGTTCCTAAGTCAAAATTTCTGCTTTCGACTTTCCATCCACACCCCCCTTTTGACCATTCATTTACTAGGCTAGTCGGTAATCCGTACGCTTCCTGTACAGTGAACATACTGTGAAAAAATTATCCGTTTGATGCGAGACGTCTCGTACGATACTGACCTGTGGACGCCTACCTTTAGGCGGTACGTCACAACTGGGGGCCTGCCACAACCTCTACTAAGCGACACCGTTTGACAGATGAGCAATATTACTTTAACGTCAAACTAGCGATCTTAAAAAAGTTAATATTTCACAGCGGATTTAACAATGTTTTGTTTTTTAGTAAAATTGTATTTGAAAAGTGAGTATGGTAATGTTATTGTGATCTTACAACAGTGTTCTGGAAACATGATCGTTTTAACTTTTAGGAAAGGTCGTGGTAGGCCCCCTGCAAGCGTCATAAATAGGCATGATGACTATATTTTTTTTCTTATCGGTAATTGAAGGATACTTAAAAAATAGAAACATCGTTGAAAGAATGACTCTGATAGCTTAAAAATTCACCAAGATATGACAATTCAAATATCATATAAAAAAGACCTGCCCGAAACGCTCCATACAAAGTGCTACGAAAGACTGACGTCAGTATTTCGTAGTTTGTAAGCATCGGGAGACAACTTTGTTCGACAGGTATATTAAATATTGCGTTTATGAAAGTGGTTTCATAACAAAAGTTGCATTTAATTGCATAAGTTATCGAATTGTATACAAATATTAAGAAATTTAATTGAAAAAAAATTCGACTTGAATATCCAACTTTAAAGGCGCATAACAAAAAAAATACAAATGCTATCAAGCTGAAATTTTGGGAACACTTATTTTTTACCGTGATTTCTTTATTTTATTAACAAAATTCGCTAATCTTTGACCTTGTCATCATCCCTAATGTGCCGTCAACAACGCGTGCAGTCGACTGCCGCCGACACGTGCCGCCGACTGCCGCCGACGCGTGCCGCCGACACGTGCCGTTCGTCTGTAAGAGGCCTAAGCTGAAAGATACAAAAACCGCAAATGCAAAATCTCATCTCATCCTTGAAAATGGTTTTAGTATTAACACCTCCATTGTGGGTATTGCAGACACAATAGATTTTCAACTGTTATGCGGCAGCCGGTTGCCGCTTGGGGGTACTTGATAGGTTGAAAACCACAAGTGCAATATTTTTCATACATGGTGTTTAAAAATGGTATGGTAAAATCTGTAGATGTAGATGATGTACAGAAATATTATCAGTTTCAAATGAATATTTCCAGCATCATATACCCCACTCCAAAAGGTTTTACCCTAACAGCAAACGGACATTTAGTTACCTGATGTGGATACCCGATGTAGCACTGATCAATGTCCCACAGCCAAGCCTTATCCCACAGCACGTAGATGCCGAAGATGAAGTTGCACACGTAGAAGGTGACCTTCCAGATGTTCTCGCAGAATTTCACCAGGGTAGAGGGCTTATCCTGGCTGCGGCGGAGACGGTACCACCGTTCCACCTCACGCTCTGTCATATCCAACTTTTTGGCAACGTAACATAGCTGAAAACAAACTACTTTTATCAATTCTTACTAATATTATAAATATGAAAGTGTGTCTGTCTGTCTGTTTCCTCTTCACACTTAAAACGCTAAACTGATCTTGTTGAAATTTAGTATGAGTAGGTATTGTTTGAATCTCAGAAAAGGACATAGCATGGTTTTTATCGCAGAAATGAATGAATAAAAAATTAAAATTAAAATTTGGTGCAACAAACTTATGAGCATCATCTAGTACTTTATCATCGCGAATCTGGTGCATACAGTAAAACTCATGGAACCAAACTAAACCAAGCATGGGAATCATTTTTTACTCTTGTTTATAATACAAGTTTAGATATATGTGTACAAATAATATTTCTACACCAATACATTATTATTTATTTGAATCCAATGAAAGACTGATCATGTTTTAATAGTTGCTATCACTTACCTCTTTTGCTCTTGGATTAGCTCGATATTCAGCCTCTAATTTTGGATTTGTTGGAGCCTTTTTGGGCCTTATATTACTTATTCCCAGGTACAGACCAAATGGTGCATAGATATATCTGAAAATAACTAGTATTATAACAAAGTTCTGGATCAAAAGGAAAAATAATAATTGCTTCTATTATTGATAAACTTATTAATATTTAAGTACAAAACCCATCATATTCACCTTAAGCAATTCAAACATGTTTTTAACACCTCCATTGTGGGTATCGCAGACACAATAGATTTTCTATTGGGGCTTTGATGGGTTAAGTCAATATTATTATGTAATAAGTATTGTTCAATTACAACTTTAAAATGTGTTTTAGCATAAATAGTTCATTAATCATTAATATCCTGGTAGGCATGACAATAATGAAACAGACAGAAAATGTGAAAGACTTCTAGACTACAATTTTACATTACTGAGATTACATGGTCGCAGACGTTTTAAAATATGATGAAAAAGTATTACTCATTGATAACAAGTTGCTGTAACTTCTTAGAGAAATGCTAGCATAGTCAACAAAAAAATGTGAATAAAAACTTATCATTGTACTCTCATTGTTAGTTTTGCAATTTAATTTTTCTTAGTCATTTTGACAATAGCCTTAACATTGTTTAGACAAGGACGTTAAGACTGCTTATCTCATTAGATTTATGATTGGCAAATTGCATGAAATGTAAAGATAAGATACAAACATTTGATCAAATTTACTTCCTGAAAACCTATCCCTAAAATTGTGAGTAAACAGAAATGAGACTTTTAATGCAAGTTAATATTATTGGCTGGGTAAGATATTTTATATTTTATATCCTCACTTTTTAGAAAGAAATTTCAAATCTGTTATCATTAGATCCTTAAATATCAACAAAACTGATAACACCTGATGATGATTTTTTCGAAACCGGTAACATACTTAACAATTTTGTAATAAATATATAAAATAAAGCGGAATAAGTGCAAGGAAAGTGTATAATTATTTAATGACACAATTTTTGAGCAATAAACGGATTAAGATCAGAAATGTAAATGTGGGCTAAGCCTGAAATATTATTGAATGTAAAACTGGTTAGTTCTCAGTATTGTCATGCATACAGTTAAATATTCCGAAAGTTGTTATTATTAATTCCACACGGAAGGTAATTAATGTCATTATTGTAAATGTAGGTATTTATGTTAGGTCGGTACCGGTGAAAACTTACAAGCGCAATAAATTTAATTAGCCATTATGTGCACACTAATGAATGTAAATTCAGCGATAGTAAATACGAGCTGGAGATTAATCCGAAGCAGTAACCGCGGCACAAGGTCGCCGCCCCGTACCGCCCATTTTTAAGTGGATTTCTGTACTTACCTCTCTAATAAGTAGCGTAGGGTTATAAAAACTAAGGCTAACGGTATCGGGTAAAACACATGCGTATGATCTGTATAAATTACGGCCTTATCCGGACCGGGCGCGATGTCTGCCCAGGTTGTGTTCGGCGGCAACCACACGTCCTCGCTCCAGAACGCGTCCACGAGCGTCCGAATCATTTTTAAACAGTTGGCAGATCCGAATTGGAATATAAACTGTTTAAAGTTAGTAATGTAAAGAAATTATTGTCTATTTCGATTTGGCTCCGCAAAAATTCACTTCCTATGGAGCACGCTCCCACTCACAAGATTACTCCCAATTTTAATTTGACACTTGACAACTTGACAAATGACACAAGCTAACTTTGACACTTGATTAAAGTGCTGCCATCATCAATAATAAAAATATAATCATCTATACCGCACATGCGGCCGCACATGCGTCTATCGTATGAAGCTTCGTGCTATGGCCTATGAGCCGATACCATTGGACGATACGCGCAGATCGTCCAATGGTAGGTATCACAGATTTTCTTATTTCCCTGTTCTGAGGTAGGTATCAATTTCTCGCTAGAGTATATTGTTCTGTGATCGTTTTAAGCACGAAGCAGTATGCATGTGCGGCCGCGGCAATCGGCATAAGGAAGAGTAACTGTTCAAAAATTTGTCCACTAGTCTACAAAATGTGACCCGAATATATGCATACTTTATGCATGTATTCGGTACGCAATTTGGTGTAAATATAGAAGTGACAATTATTATTAATGTCAACGGCTTTATTTCGTAAAGAACAAGGGGCATTTTTGTATGGAAGCCGAACCCAAGCTGTAGCACATCCACACATATTATATCAAATAAAAAAAGGGCTTGAAAAGCTGAACATTTTATTGTACGACGTAAATCTCTAAACCGTGGGAGTAAAAGTTAACGTAAAAAAATCACAAAAAAATACCCTTGTTTCATATTTTAAAGAAATGTATGAGAAAACAATAAGATACTCAAAATCGAACCTTTCTTTTATTTTATCGTATATTATCACTTTGGAGAAATTGTTTATAATTGTAAGCAATACTACTATTGCTTATAAAACATTCTGTATTATATATAGAATGTTTTATTTTTTTACATAAAAATACAAAAAAAAAAACAGCCTGTTTTGTCAATTTATAGTGTTACAAGTGTAAGAAATAACTTCTGGAAAGTAATCGTATAGGTATGGCAAACTTAAGGAAAGTTATTTATTTTAATATTATAATTATAATGTTATTGTTTCATATTTTAAAAGAAATGTATGAGAAAACAAAAAATAGTGAAAAAGAGCCTTTCCTTGATTATTTTTTTTCTATGCGATTTATTTATGCTATTTTTACTTTGGAGATATTGTTAAAAATTACCAACACTAGCGAATGGTGCAATAATATGCCCCTCCTTTGTGTTTCGTTGCTATTTTTTTTTTTGCCATATTTTAGTGTGCGAAAAGGAACCAAATTCAAAACGGTTGAAGTATGGGAGTTACGTTTCCTAATAGGTTAACTACTAATATAATAAAAGATTTATTATTTTTAGGCCAAGTACTAACTCCGCGTTTTAAGCGATGGGTTTAAAAAGGCCCATTCACTGCAGGACTGCCGTACAGTCCTGCCGTGAATGGGCCCATTAAAGGGCTGAGAAACGGATCGGTGTTTTCGACTACAATAAATTACACCACAGTGCCCATTCCATTACTTGAGAAAATCATGCGGTCAACAAAGAGCTTCCGTTGAAATTATGACTTAAAAATATTAGGTAACAGCATGGTAACAGCAACATTTTGCAATATAAACGAAAAAACTTTTTAATGATTTTTATTCCAATGTATCGTTCATATAAAAACAATACTGTGCATAACAAAGCTAGCATACATACTATATTCTTAAATACAGTCACAACACAAAATATAAAAATTATTACTCATTTATTAACAATATCTATTTTTTAGCATAATATTTTTATCATAAGACCATCTTATTTTTAGGCAAATACAAAATTTGCGATATTTTTAAGGAAATAAATAACAATATATTAATTAATTGTGCTTAGACGTCTTTGGTACACATAAAATAACAGTTTTGAGAACAAAATATAAACAACAAAATTTTAAAATATGAACCGAAAACTTTTACACTATGAATAATTATTATAAATACCCTCAAGAACTTGCTTAATAAGTTATAAGTTAACTTGATACTTGTTTTATAACAATTGATATTATTGATATGAAAACAGTTCAGTATAACAACCCAAATGCCCCTGCTCATT
This sequence comes from Aricia agestis, assembly GCF_905147365.1. Taxonomy (NCBI): domain Eukaryota; kingdom Metazoa; phylum Arthropoda; class Insecta; order Lepidoptera; family Lycaenidae; genus Aricia; species Aricia agestis. Next base: position 18,361,519 of record NC_056411.1, read on the forward strand.
GTTGACGATAAAGTCTGAGCGACCGTGGAGACATTTTGGTTTGCAAATACAAATATACTGTGTAATAGTCAATAGTGTATACGAACTGAATATTTTTAAATGATGGTCATAATTCAACCTTATTTTTTGTTCTCTTTATTTTCTTGTTTTTTTTTTTAAGCAAAGATTTAAATTAATTTGGAATGCATATACCTCACCTAGATTAAAATTTAAATTAAATTATTGCAATAAAATATAACGTGATTGCAATTTGTAGCCCCAAGAGCTAAATCCTTGTATCATGCACGCTTTTCTGTACAAAGCGAAGAAAAACGAAAATAATTCCTTGCAACACTGCAAGCACTTCGTAAAAATGGTAATATAACTAAAAATCTTACATATTTTGGTTATAAATACAGTTATTAGTTGTATATTTTGCCAAATTGTTATCAAGAATATGAAATTGATATTGCACTGTACTCATAATAACTTATACTCTAATCCCTTAGTAATAAAAAATCCAGACTGTATTGAGATGTTACAAAATTATATGTTTTTGCCATTGCATTGGTCTATCAAGCGACTTTTCCAACGCATCAAAATATAAAACAAAATCTTGCAAAGTCTGTATACACAGTGTATTTTTTTTTATTATAAGTGGTACTTACTAATTGTATTATATAAAAAGCAAATATAAAATTCTGAACACATTCATCAAACACGTAACATTTACTCGTCTGGCTTAAGGCACTAAGTGTCACTTTCGACAATGTTTATTTTTACAACATTAAACAAAATCAAACGGAAAAATATTCTAAAAGTCATTAATTAAACATAATAACATTAATATTAAGTAACACAGTAAGCACATAGCGTTAAATTTAGGTTTGTTTGGTAGAGATAATGATAAGAGTTATCTAACAAAAAATATAAGGGTTTTTAACTAATTTTAAAACAAATGCCATTAAGCCCTATAAATAACCTTAAACCAATTAAAGTGGTCCCAAGCCATTGGTAACACGAATTAATTATTAAATGCATAGAAGGAACCGACCGACCAGACAACTAAGTAACATAAATTTTTGGTGTCGAAAATGTAATGATTTTTTTAGTAAAAAGCTACTTATCCTAACGTACAATTTTCTATCTGGGGTTATTCCTTATTATCTAGTACTACGTTTAGAAAAAATATTATGATGATAATCTTAACGTTAATAACTGGTACGTTTAATTTATTATTTATATACAGAAATTATTGTATAACAACATATTTATAATCAGTTTGTGCTAAAACTTAAAATTTCATTAGTTATTAAGTTTAAGATACCTAAGCGGTAAGTTAAGTAACAGTTTAAACATGAAATAAAATAAGAAACATGAAAAAATGTGCACTCTGGATCACATAACTACAGAACTGACCAACATTGGATAAATATGGCAACACCGTAGTTGCTAAGACTTACCTGATAAGGAACGAAATCTAGATTTTGAATTAAAAATAGAACAGCAAAACCATTTTACTAAAGCACTTGAAATTTACGTTTTTATACGGAAATAATATTAATGTGATAAATGATAATAATATGGCTGTGTGTATACTGCTGTGTACTTTTAGAGTAAGAACTAATAGAAGGATTTTCAACTAAGAAAAAAGATACTATAATTTTAGTTTTTCTAAATAATAAAAGTCAAAACACTACTGTGTCACTGGTGGGGTAAGGCTTATATACTAAGGTAACAAGACTAGAAGTACAACGTGCGCCGAGTAGCTGAGTGAATTTGTAAAGTAATGTCCGTACAAATTAAATATTTTAAAATTTCCCCGAATCGTGTTACGATTGCAGGATGTTTTAAAGCAATAAAAGCGACATTTAAGGTCTAAGAATCGGCCCCCTGACCATACTCATACTTTTTAACAGTGAGCACATTGAGCGTAGATATTTTGTTCATAGATATGTATGCGTTTTATTTTAGGTACGTAACTAATATAATATTTTACAATGTTATGAATTTATAAAAGTATATTATTAAGATACGTATAGTCTGTCAAAAAAGTGAAGAAATTAAAAAGTGGCAACATCGTAGTGTCATCCCTTTTTTCTTAGATTGATTTGAAAGGGATGACACTACGATATTGCCACTTTTTAATTTCTTCACTTTCTTGACAGACTATAAATCTAGAATTATTATTTACTACTAACAAATAAAACAACGTAAATAGAAAAATTTATCAATATGCATATTCTTTTAAATAATCTCTCGTATAGACTAAAATACTTAAGAATATATTATCATAGCTGACATTTGCAAACACAAGCAATTTTCACCCTACTAGATATTATTACCGAGTTTAGCAATAATAACAAATGTATAAATTGGCAACACTTAAATTTAAACGTCAATATGATAGGCAACGAACATTTTCGCCGTCGCGACAAAACTTTTCCCGTATTATTTAATTATTCAACAACTTCTCATTACTGAAATAAAAATATGTACTAATATTATTACTACGCTCAATTCCTCATTTGAAATTATTTGGAGTGAAAAATTATAACAAAATAGCTAAATTGCCAATAACTTTGGTTCGATGTTACCATGTTTAAAAATGTCAAATTCTATTTAATGTTTATTGGCGAATCTATCACAGCTTTTTCTCTGTCACTGTCACTCAAAGATTAAAAATTATCTCACTCATCTAACATACTATTATTATGGTATAGAGCTTTGCTCTAAACACATTAAAATATGATATGAATTTTGATAATATGCATACATAATTATTATAATTATTATGATAAATATGAATTATTTATTATAACATTACGACTAAAATAGTTATTAATATATACGACAAAGATTAGGGATCAGCTTTATGATACATGTTCGAAAACAATTAAAAAAAAAATAGAATTTGACATATCTAAAGTATTTTCCTTCTTTTTTTTGTAAGGACAACAATTGTGACATTATTGTTCATTAGGGTTAGCTCATACTGAGATGCGACGTGGCGGAGCTTTTTTCAAAGTTATTCAAGTTTACCTCACTGGATATTTTATTCTAAACGACGCGCTGTTTAGCCAGTAGCTTGTAGCAGTTAAACAAACTTTGGCAATCAAATTTTCATCTACAGTGACTAAAGTTTTATTTCGATTTGTGATCTTAAAAGTCCACGCCCTGTCGCATCTTAGTGTGATCTGACTTAGTCTAGAATCTAAATTATTAAGCAAAGATTGTGTATATTTAAGTATACCTATTAAACGTTTTAAGCTTGCATCTTGAACCTCCGTACGCCAACACATGACGCCTCAAGCGCGAACCCTACGAGTCCCTTAAAAAAAGAAATAATTAGATAAACAGTTGAGCAAAAATTTTTAAAATAAAAAAATGTATTTAGCAACTTTCGAGTATTCAAAACGGACAACAAATAATTTTAAGTTATGTTTTAAACATGGGAACACTATAAAGGATTCTAAAAGTTATAGTCATTTTTTTACTGGCAACACTAAAAAATTACATGGCTAAACGCTGGCATCTAGCTTTAAAAAACTCACTTCTTATGATTGGCGCGGTTTGGCGTGCTGTGGTTGGAGTTGTGAGAGCTGTCACTTATCTCAGAACTAGAGCTCCTAATGTCACCCTCCATCTGGAAATACGAGTAAGAAATAATATTTTTCAGAAACATAATACTTTAGCAGCTCACCGATTTAAAAGAGACTTCAACATTCCCACTCAAGTAGGTAGTAACTAGTAGGTATTTACCACACCTAGACCTGTTATATATTACCGTACATTTCTGTGTAGTGTTCTTCTTCATTCAAGAACTTTTCTGTGACAATCCCCTTCTAAAGCTATCGACAAGTTTCTAAACAGTGTTTAGGATACTACTTTCAACTTTGATATAACCTTTCAAACTACTACGATTGGAATTGGATATTGATGTTGAGGAAGTCTATTACCCGTGAACAGCGGTAATGAGGGTTGTTGAAATTCTATTCGCCACCAGGTGCCGCGTTGTAGCCTAGGGTTATCGTGTCAAATGTCACGATATAGCTGTTATGTGTCACGATATAGATGTCATGTGTCACAAAAATGTCTATTTGCCACAATATACCCTAAGGGTCAATTCAGACCGCAACACGACGCGTAGATGCATTTCTAAATATGTATTGAATTGACAGACTTCAATTGCGTGAGACGTCTTGCAAATCTGTCAAATCCATACAAATTTAAAAATGCATTTACGCTTCGCGTTGCGCAATGAATTGACCCTAAAGGCTACATCGCGGCACGAGTAGCCCTAGCACGGCCACCAGTAGAAATGCGAAAGTAAAGACAAACTGTGGACATGAACTTAAGGTGCCGTTCCGATCTTTACCGCGGCCAATCGCGGCCGACAAAAATTCAATTAAAATACCACTTTATGACAGATGTCATAGAGTAGGATATTATTTGAATTTTTAGGACTAAAGTCTGTCATAAAGTGGCATTTTAATTGAATTTTTGTGAACGAAAAAAGATCGGAACGTTAAGTTTATCTCCACAGTTTGTCCATACTTTCGCATTTCTACTGGTGGCCGTGCTAGGGCTCTGGACACTAGTGGCAAACAAAACATCAACAACCCTCATTGCTTACCACACCGTACGTTTAACAGGCTCAACTAACCTTGCCAGCGTTGATGGACTTGTACGCGACCTGCAGGATGAGCCACGTCCACACCAGGTGGAGGGCCAGCAGCAGACACAGCAGCGAGTTGAAGATGTAGTACGCCGGGAACATCGGCAGCAACATGGGAGCTCGGATTGACGTGCTGAAATATATTGTAAAAGTTAGAGATGCAACAGGACTATGATGTGCAGACTGTGCAAGTGTGCAGCATAAAAATATAACTTTGAGTTGCTGAAAACGTCTTTATACCGGCTAGACTTGTGTCATGTGTGGTATTCAACGGTCAATGGCCTTCTCAGAACCTACACGTTTTGTTTATATTAATTTTAGCTTTTTTATTCGTCTTAAATTTAAATAACTGTATATCATTTGCACTTTAGAACCTTTATGTTACTGAAACTCAATATAAGCCATCATAGTAGCAGGAAATTTTCTACAAAGATACCACCACGAACCGTGAAACAGTGACAGAGCGAGATGCAAGATATCCCAACGATAGACGTACGAAATTAAAGCACGCAGGTTTTAAGTTTGCGAACTTACTCGGCTCGACGTCGGTGACACACACGTGAATGGCTCACACTGGATTACCATGTCCTCAGTCTCGCGGCTCGCAGTCTTGCCAGACGTACGAGCCGAGACGAGCTACGAGTAAAATTCCAAGACGGCGAACTTACGCGGCAATCTTTAAGTACGCGAACTTTAGGTGACACACAGGCGATTAAGATCGTCGAGCCATAAGTCCGCGTACTTACTCGCACGTCTGTCACCCCTTGTACATTTGACATGCGAGGCAGAAGATCTTCTACCCGCTTTGTCGTTGTATGCAAATCGTTGACAAAGTCGCAATAATAAGAATAGTAAAACAATAAGTAAGGCCTTACCTCCATATAATGTAGAAGGGATATATCCCCAGTCGTGTCGCGATCCACAGCGCCGTGAACACCGCGAATATCGCGTCGCAGAGTTTCTGGAAGTTCGCGTACTTCGCAGCTTTCGCTGCCTGCAACGTCAAACAAAAAAAAACATTAAACTACCCGCATTAGGTGCAACGTTTCTACATCTTCATGATATTGCATTACATATTTAGTACTCTTTGTGTCATCTTTGATCTTTATCTAACTTTATCTCCTCTTCTGTCTTCATCGCCTACTCTCAAGTCTCACTTCTAGTTTGGTAAGTGGATGAAATGGATAACTAAAATTTTATAACATAAGGGCAATTACCACGAAGCTGATAATATAGAGAGGAGACGGCCTAAGCAACTGTGCACTGTGATTTTCAACTAGGTCCTGACGTCATCATTGTGGGCGGGGCTTAAGTCAGTACACTTTCAGCGTTTGTCAGGTGCACACGTAAGGAGAATCGTATTATTTTGGTGTTTTTTGCATTTTCAACAAGAAAAGGATGAAAGAATTTTCAACAAGAAAAGGATGAAGTGTTGTGTTTTACAATGTCAAAGTTACTCAGACAGACGTTCTGATAACATGGATGGCATCACATTTCATCTGTAAATATTTTTATTCATTTTTTTTTTTAATGAAATAAGGGGGCAAACGAGCAAACGGGTCACCTGATGGAAAGCAACTTCCGTCGCCCATGGACACTCGCAGCATCAGAAGAGCTGCATGTGCGTTGCCGGCCTTTTAAGAGGGAATAGGGTAATAGGGGAGGGTAGGGAAAGGAAGGGAATAGGGGAGGGTAGGAAAGGGAATAGGGTAGGGGATTGGGCCTCCGGTAAACTCACTCACTCGGCGAAACACAGCGCAAGCGCTGTTTCACACCGGTTTTCTGTGAGAACGTGGTATTTATCCGGTCGAGCCGGCCCATTCGTGCCGAAGCATGGCTCTCCCATGTATAAAATTATTATTATTTATTATTATTATTCATTATTTAAATATAAAAGTTCTAGAATATTTTAGGTTTCAGCGTTTCAGTTTTCAGCGTTGGGGTTTTAGAGGAAATTGCATACCTTTAGAAGATATTTCCATTTTAAATGTATCTTCTATACAAAAAATTAATATCACACGTTATCGGATGTTAAATGATGAGAATTTCGAATCTGCGGATAGCACGGATCTCGAGCCTATACATGACGATATTATGTTGTTAGAATTTGACGAACAATTATATACAACTACAGGTGACTATTTGCGTCGTCAAATAGTAGCATATATTTCTGGGTATGTGGTCAAATATTTACATTCCAAAATCAACTGTGAGAACTGTCTCAAAGAATTATATGCTGATGACTACGGTGATAGTGACCTTGATTTAATAAAAGCTAAAAATAAGGGTGGCCTTACTTACCCATCTCGGGATGTAATAAAAATATGTTTAAGAACCGAGTGCAGTATTCGTTGCTTTAAGTCGGAATCTTTAAATAAATTTTGTAAACAAAAAATTATATCCCATACTTAAAAATCACTTATAGGACAAGATTGTTTTAAACAATCGGCCAACCATATGTTTGACCAATCACCTACAGTAAATCATATTACACTTCTGATGAAATCGATTGCAGAAAAATATATTGATATTCGTTTTAAGCATTTTGCAACAATACAAAACGATAGGGCAACCAACCGACAACAACTAACAAAAACTATAATTTTTACAGGTAATTGATTTTTTTTAATAAAATTATGTTTGTCATATCATTTTGTTTATTATTTTAAAACTGCCTTCAAAATTTTGAGATTATGTTAATCGATAGAGAGGCGATTAGCCATGATTATGTCAGGGCTGCCACAAAGTTTGTAGTGGTTATCTACAGTTCAAATTTATCTTTTAGTTACTTACTTAAAGCGTTTTTAATTTTTTTAATTATTTTTTAATCCATTCAATATTTTTTATTTAATTCAATCTTAACAGAGTAATATAAACCAGTAAGGTATTTCGTTTATTTTGTTAATAAGTATTTACATTGTTTTATTTCTCAGATACAATAATGCCTCGAAACTATAAATATAATTTTACTTTAAATTTATACTAATAAATAATTAAAGAAACCTTCTCAAGTTTGCTTGCCTTTATCCAATAAAGAATATAATATAGGGAAACTGTAACGAGGCAGTCCTACGAAATTTTTTCAATCACCCCTCAGGTGTGTCTATTGTCCCCCGATAATTAGTAATTAGAAATTACGTATATTCTGTGTATTTTTAGTAACTACAAACATATCCGAAGAGGAACAAATTTATATCAATAGTTTGGCCTAAGACTCAATACATACACGACTAATTAAATTAAGAAATTTAAAGAAAAACCCCGCCAAATTCTTTTTTAAAGTTTTTTGGCGGGGGTTTTTTAAAATTTCATAATTTTATTTTATTTTATGCTTTTTAAAATTGTGCAAAATAATTCCTATCAACAGGATCATATCATATATAAAATATGTCCTCTTGTATGAGGCCGGCAATATGAGCCCAAACATGAAACCTCCACTTTGGGTTCATACGGATTTCAGCTCCTATAGAATCCAGGTGATCCAGCAGCAGCATGTAAATATTTACTGTTTATCTACGTCTTACTGGTTGTCGCAATTAAAATGAGCCCAAACACGAAACCTCTGCTCTAATTTGGTGAGGAGTTGGGTATCCTATCGATTACCAGGTGATGCTGCAGCACCACGCCAACTTTTTAATGATGTGTAATGTGTATATATTCATAAATGTCACGAACCAGAATGCAAAATATAAAACTCATCAAACGACTGCAAGTTGCTAATCGGCCTATCAAGAACCAGATAAACCGTGATATTTCAGCAATGAGCAGGCTGATGATGGTTCATCATCAGCCTGCTCATATAGCTAAGAACATTCTCGATCATGTCAGCTTTCAAACAAAAAAAACTAGATCAAAATCGGTCCACCCGTTTGGATACTACGATGCCACAGACAGACAGACAGACAGACAGACCGACAGACAGACAGACCGACAGACAGACAGACCGACAGACAGACAGACCGACAGACAGACACGTCAAACTTATAACTCCCCTCTTTTTGGTCGGGGGTTAAAAAAGTGGGTATCCGTTCTGCAACCTTACGAAAATAATTACCATAGTTCGAAGACTATCTATTCACCCCAAATTAGGTAAGTACATTTTTTAAAGTTCTGAGCTGTACGTCTCAGGTACATCCCATAAATCATAATATTCAAGCATTTTGACATCTAGTGTCAGATAGCTGAACTACGTAGTAACATCAACATCGACCTAAGCTAGTAAACTACTAGCTTTTAGCCGATAGATGAATGGGCGGAGCTTGACACCCCCTCACCCCGCAAATTGTCACTCGTCGTTTCATAAGGAAACTTGATTACGACATCTCCTCTCTATATCAGCTCCGTGGTAATTACTCATTTTTTCCCTTATAATTTGGACAAACCTCGTATCTTACCTACTTCTAAATTTTCAACTAAATATGTCCTATGTCTACCTTTCCTTTTCCATCCATACTTACATCCAGCAAAATATCAGCGCAGTCATGCGTCAGCAGCACCAGCGTGCCAATGCGGTGGAGGTTGCAGACCCAGCTGAAGGATATGAGCGCGATGGTGGCGATGTGGTGCACGAACATCTGCCAGAAGTCCTTGCGCCGCACGTCCCAGAATTGCGAGATGGTCAGCGCCCAGTAGAACGCCGCCGACACCATGTAGTACCACCAGACGTCGTCCGACAAACCCTGTCACAGTATAGCTCTTGATATGGCATCCTCTGCTGAGGAGGATCAGAGGAGAAATGAGAAAAATGTGGTGTTACACACGTAAGATAATGAACGCATATTCCTGATTTATTGATGCTCTGTCGCAGTGGCGGCCTTACCGATTGCGAGGCCCCGGGCGGAAGGTCTTTGCCTCCCCAGGCGATTACCCTGTTCGCCACCCCATAGAGCCGCCACTGCCCTGTCGAGTCATCTAAATGCCTCAGGCGGTTTGATACACTGTATGAGTGAAGAAATTTGAATAATGAAACTTTTTCTATAGGTAAAACCTTATACACCTAAATCTAATGAAATATGAACTCACTTTAGGCTAGGTAGTATTCAGTACGAACATGATATTGATGCCTCTAATCTCAATTCTGCTTTAAACCTTTAGTTACAATTGATACGATGAGATGATGAGAATTGGGACGAAGCTCTACAGATGATAAACTCAGGATATATGGACTTATTTACCTGATGTGGATACCCGATGTAGCAGTGGTCTATGTCCCATAGCCACTCCTTGTCCCACAGTATGAAGATGCCATAGGAGAAATTACACAGGTAGAAGGTGGCTCTCCACATGTTCTCACAGAACTTGACCAGGGTGGACGGCTTGTCTTGGCTGCGGCGGAGCCTCCACCATCTTTCCACCTGCCTCTCCGACATGTCTAGCTGCTTCGCTAGACCCAGTATCTGAAAGGTAGAGGAAGACAGACTAATGAGGATATTTCAAGGAGTCATCGTGGTTCGAAAGATTCCATGACCGCGAGTGCTTGCAACCTTGGAAGGACTGAAATGAAGAGATAATATTTTAAAAATTGCAGAAAATACAAATGCTATAAGTATGTGTACACAGAAGAAAAGATAATAATTACCTTTAATGCAGGTACATATTGGAAATAACATATCCATTATTGATTATACAGAGTATATAAATGCAAATTATATTTTTACAATGATTTCTGTAGTGTATTTATGTGCTTGATAGCATGCTGATTACTGTGAATTGTGTAAATATGTATTATTTAAAACTGTAAAAGAAACCTATACCGTTAATATATACCGTTTTTAAGCCATAACATTCTTCATCATAAAATATAATACAATATAAAATATAATACAATATTATGTATAAGGCATTTTAGACGTGCGCGTTTTTTGCACGCTCGGATTCAGCGTGTTTTCCCAAAGATACAGCAGAAAACGCGCTCGTTTTAACTCTCCGTAAGGTTTGCTGGACAAGGAAAGCACTATAGACAAGAGTAAAAATTTAAAGCTACAATAAAAGAACAATGAAAGCTATAAATACAATGAAAGCTATCTAACTTATAAGCTCATATCTTAATGTGGTAGTCGCTAACGATAATAACAAAATTACGAATATTAATGATAGGACGATATCAAATAACAATACGGACAATGTTAGATCGGCCGGAATAGGGGATTGGGTAATTATTATTGATATCTAAGGTCTATTAAGGTTAATAGTTAGTTAAATACCGAGGCATGGCACCGAGGTTACGGGCGTCTATAATATTGTAGGGTACAAACATTACATTGATTTTCAATTGACGACATGTGAGAAATAGATTTAGAAGGGTAAAGAACAGTTGCAATATAAAATAAAATTGATAATAAAGAAATGAATTAAAAGGGATAGGGGATGTTAAAAAGAAAAAAAAAATATCCACAGCCGAACATAATTATAACCTTAAAAAGGGGTAGCCGGCTTAGCTGGAGCTTATCTCATAGGCCGTAGCGCAGCTATCCGCAACCCGCGGCCCGCCGGGACTTTATCTGTGGCCCGCGTGACGTTAAACCATTTTGAAATTCACGCCCACCGGCAAAATAATGTAACGTCGTCGTGAAAGACGTGAAATTTTTTCCACTTTTAAATCGTTAATTTTTAAGAATGTTATTTTTTAACCCTAAAAATTTTTTATTGCGTCCCGTGAGTCGTGACACCAAGACCAAGACATGTTTGTGGCCCGTATGAAAAAAAGGTTGGGGACCACAACGGCGTAGCGTGCCCCACATATTTCCTGATCCAAAAAAACCTTAGCTTGAGCATAGCATGAACAAAAAATGCAGAAAGATCCTGATAAATTAACAGACGCCCTTTGTGAATCTATAACTGTAGGAAAATACTTTTTTGAAGCCTAAGCAAGGCCTAAAATATAATAGTTACGCAAATATATTTAGACGATATTCGGTTTAAGATGACCCCTTAATTATTTGGCTGCAGCGAATAGCGATATCGATTTTTCTCAACAATGACTAAAGCTAAGAAATTAAATTCCTTGTCAGTATTCATCATGTCTTTGTATTTGAATTACCCATAGCATAACACGATTGGTCAACTTGTATAACACAGAATAATTAATCAAAAAGACCTCTATAAAACAAGGATTCTAATTTTGCCAACAGAGGAGAGTGATTTAAGCTTCCAAAGTTGTACATAGATTAGTTTAAGCATACACTATAATTTGCCCATAGCTTATTATGAAATATATTTATGGTTTTTAAATTACGCGACAAAAACCATTTTGTCGCTTACGCCCTTTCTATTTCTTGCTGTTCCATTTCTTGTTTTCAAACTTAGAAAACAAGCGATCCAAAACATAATATCCAAAACGAATTATTACTTAAACGCGGCGTCACCTTATAAGTAAATGTTCCAAAGGTTTATATTTCTTTCAAAAAACATAAACATCACTGTTCACAGAAAAAATGATAACGACATTTAAGTGATAATAAATTATTATCGCGTAAGTAATAGATATCCGAATTCCAATAGTTTTGATAAGGATAAGATTATCGTAGCGCCTATAACAATCGCCTTATCAAAAATAACTAGATTTAATTTTATATTTTACTTTATGGTAAGGTACCAAAAATATACGTTAGAAGAAGCGGAGAAATTAAAACTTGTTAAAGAAACTAGTGTTTTATTAGAATCTTCTAAAAATTATAATTCAAATGTAACCTGTTTCTCTAGAACTGTCAGTCATAGTCAGTCATTACATTACATTGTTACCTACCAAGATCTGATAACCGCAGGCTAAATTGGTTCTATACTATCTTCATGCTCTACTAAATAACGTTGAACAACGTTAATGAAAATGGTTTCAGGCTTATTTCAGACAAACAAATTTCGTGTGGCAGCGTTAAATGGACGATATAGGCCCATAGCACACGGCGTATTTTAAACGCGCTGACGACGCGCGTTTCAGGAACGCGCTTCTTCGGCGCCGTAAACGCTGATAGTTGCGTTTGCACTGATAATAGAAACGCGCGCATGAAGCGCGTATACGTGCATTTGAAGCGGTACAAACGCGCGTACAAAGGAGCGGAGTACGGGCAGAGGGGGTGGGGGTGCTCACGCCACCACTGCGCCCGCGCCTCAGTTGCAATAAGGTTTTATTGTGTGCTGCGCGTGTATTTCGTTTAAAATGGAACCCTTCGACACCGACCGCTTTATAACAGAAATAAACAATCGTCCAGCTACATGGAATTCACTACTGCCCGAATATTCAAACAAAGTGTTAAAAAGAAATGCTTGGGATGAATTGTGCCACATTTTTTATGACAATTTCAATGAAAAAACCAGTAAGGAAAAAAACCTGGCAGGTAAGATTTCTTATATTTATTTAAAAATAATGTATTATAGTTTATAGTTCGACGGTACATAGAACAGTAAAACAGTAGAAAATGTAATTAGGTAGGTACCCTAAATTTTAGAATCTTGCCATGGTACTGCACCTTCATCACTAATAAAATAGTCAGCGTACATATTTCGTATCATAGTTCCGCTTAGTTGTCCCTGTGACAGTCTTGCACCAATCGAAATCAAACTTGCATCTTCAGGAGGATCTTCAAAACCAGCTACACTCAAAGAATTATGAAAATTATAACCGTCACGTTCACGTATGAAATTATGCAGTACACAACAGGCTTTCACAATAGCCACACTGAAGTCCACGCTAACGTTCAGTGGCCGATTAAAGATTTTAAATTTGTTGCTTAATATACCAAATGTACATTCAATGTATCGTCTGGCACGTGTCAAGCGGTAATTATATATTCTTTTCTGCCGTGGCAAGATTTTTCCAGCATATGGTCTCTGTAAATGTTGAGATAATGCAAAGCCTTCATCTCCAACAAACGTAAATGGTATTGGTACCCCATTATTAGATATTGGTCTCGCATTTGGTATATTATAATTTCCTTGCCTTATCTTTTTGGTCCATTCACTAAATTCATGTATTGTTGAGTCTGCAGCTTTTCCATAGCATCCAACATCTATATCGATAAATCTGTAATTTGCGTCACATATTGCAAGCAATACGATGGAAAAATATTTTTTATAATTAAAATACTCTGATCCACTATGTTGAGGTTTTATAACTCTAATATGTTTCCCATCGATAGCCCCAAGTAGGTTGGGAAAATTTGCGTATTTCATAAATCCTTCAGCAGTTTTTAGATGTGATTCTTCGGTTGGTTCTGGCATACAGATGTTTTTTAATTTATCCCATATTATTTTCACTGTTTCACGGACTATAATGCCTGCCGTCGTTTGTCCACACTTAAAGTCATAGTGAATATCTGAGAAATAGCAACCCGTAGCTAAATACCTGAAAAGAATAACATTATTAAAAATCACTTATTATCGTAAATTTTACATATTTTAATTAAAATAAACCTACAACTACTTATTTCAAATGAATTAAAATTAACCTAAAAAACAACTAAACTATTAACATTATTTATCGTTTTCAGTCATTGAACTTCAAAGAAAATGGAAGAGTATTAAGGACGCTTATAAAAGAGACAAAGCGAAGAACAATAACTGTTCCAGTGGATCTGGAGCTAAACCTAGAAGACCCTACATATATTCCAATTTGCTAACTTTTTTAGACCCGCTTTACGAAATAAGATCTCCAAGTCAAAATGATGATGCAGCTCTGCGGAATAACCAAGACTGTGATTTTCAAAAACCACATTCACCAAAGAAGTCTAAAAAGACTCCAAAACATGAAGACCCACAAGACAAATTGTATGAAGCACTGACAGCAAATCTCAAACAGTCTAAGGAAGCAAATAATACAATTTTATCTGAAAATCCCGACAAACTGTTCTTAGTTTCGTTGGCTAAAGATTTTTCTGCTATCAAAGAGGAATTTAAGTTAGAGGCCAAAGCTGATATGATAAATTTAATTCGTAAATATAAAAATATGGGACAGTCATCGAGGACATTAAATGAAAATAGATACCAAGGTGCATTTCAATATGAACATCAGTATGGATACCAGTCTGGATATCAGTCTGGATCTGGATATCAGTCTGAATTTCAGCCACAATATCCAAGTAATCAATCAGCGCCAAGAAATGAATCTGTCAGTTCACTCCAAAATTTGGATAGCAATGAATCGGTTACAAATGACTCCGACATCATATCTGACATGTATGATGATATTGAATAAATCTTTTTCTCTTATTCATAATCTAAGTGCACTTATAACAATTTACGGTTGATTTTAAAATGTAACAGGTCAATAAATAAATAAATACATAATAAATAAATACTAGTTGTTTTCTTACCTCAATGTGATGAGCAAACGTTCTTCTGCCGATATACATGATCTCATTGCTGTATTTTGACGAGTTAACTCAGGTTTTAGAATCGAAAGAAGTTCTTGGAATGACGAATATGACATTCGATAACAATTATAAAATTTCTTCCATCTTCTATGTACTAACAATTTTTTAAAAGTTGTATGATAATGACCACCCAATCTTCTTTCACTCGTAAATGGGTCTATCCAATAAATTCGCTTTTTTTTACGTTTTTTACTTTTTAAAAGAAGTACTAAAGCCAACGTAAGCAGTGTTGTCTCAACCGACGCCATTGTACAACTGAAGAAGAGGAGTCTCTGATCAAAACGCAAAAGCTACGAGCGACTACAGCGCGTCTGTACTGCTGTATCTGCGCGTATACGCGCAGTAGAGGAACGTTTTACAATCGCCCCGTGTGCTTAATTACCTTGGTTGCGATCCAATCTCGTTTGAATCGCGTATAGGCGCGTTCTCTGCGCGTCGTCAGCGCGTTTAAAATACGCCGTGTGCTATGGGCCATACGCTTTCGGAGCGATTAGTCTTCGTTTTACGTTCATTATCTATTCACTTGTCCACACAAAAAGCCCCAGTACAAAGTAAACGTAATAACCATAAACTTTAATAGAGGCACGAACAAAAAATCCATTCCGCATGTAATTGTTGCTCGAAGTGGGTCACAACTCACAAGCCGAGCTCATCTCGCAGGGTTGACGCGACACTTATATTGACACATAAACCTGCCTATTATGCCCACAAACTTGGTACTTCCAACTAAAAATCTGCATGCTAAAGAAAGTTTTTATAAATAATTCTGTTTTATGAAACTGCAGCCGAATTTACTAAATAATTCATACTGCTTCCGTCGATTCTTTTAGAAATCGGTTTGCAACTTCAAATCTTCTTCCTCTACATGAAATTTCTTTAGGCGTTCCATCAGTAAAGAAATTAAATCGGACTAAAGAGGATAGAAAATGCGCTATTTTATCCCTAGCCATTAGATTTCATTCCAGCAAGGCATATTGTTGCTGATGGCATCCTTGGCTCGTGAGCGCTAGGCGTTAATTGGATGCCCAATAGCTCTCATTGTGCCTAAACGTTCATCTGATTTCTTTCGCTAACTCAACGCTAAATGTTTCCAGATGCTTCGAGCGATTTGCACCAATTCGTTGTTTCATGCCTTAACCAATAGAATCAACTGTTTCCAGTAAGACGGTAATAATCTGTAGGATTATTTTTCTAAAAATCTATTTCACATTATTCAAATATTGGAGGAATAATCCTATATTGTCAAAACCTACCTGAAATGGGTAAACGGTCCAAGTATTTTTCCGATGGCTACAAAAGCAACATTCTAATGTTTCGCAGCTCAATTCTACTAGCTGTCCGGATGCAAGATGTCGAGGATTAGTCTATTTTGGCATATATTCAAGGGCTTTCTATGCAGCTGATGCAGAAATATAGGGTAAGACGAACAGTTAGCTTAAAACATTATATGCTTTTCTGCAACAAAAAAGGGACAGAAAGAGAGAAAACTGCTTTCAACCCTGAAAGAATTTCATGACCATAACAATAAGAATGGATAGTATGATGTCACCCTAGCTGTTTTGGGATTCTAAAACGCAAATATGGGAATTGATATGACGACATTATCCAACTGATAAGTGATAACATCGTGTCAGGTAGATAAACCCCCACTAGCCCATCACCAGATTAGGCACGCTTCACCTACTTATGACAGTACGAGAATTCATGCATTTTATGCAACCGGAGCAAAAAGTACCAACAAGCCTATAAAACCTTGAAATCTCTTTGATCTGTGAAGAAAATGTAATATACTTCAATGGCAGGTAATACACGCATCAATATTATCACGACTCCGTGATAATAGTGATGGTGTAATAGGCCGAATCGCAGTATCACAGTGCACTTGTGAATCGCGTGATACTAGAATCATGATAATATTTATGCGTGTAATACCTGCCAATAAGATTCATGATCTTTAAACGATTTTAAGCTGCAAGACTCAAGAGGAATTAGAGTTACCAAAATAATGAAATATGGCATCGCGTTGGCCCAAAGACGCTTAGAAGAAAGACGGTTAGAAGGAATATCCGAATTTTCGGATTTAGTTTAGGCACTGCTGTTTAGTTTATTCTTCTGGTATTTTCCAATTTTGTGCACCTATTCAAAAAACAAGTTCCTCCCTTACTGATGATTTAAACCATTTTTTTTATGAAATAAGGGGGCAAACGGGCAAACGTGTCACCTGATGGAAAGCAACATCCGTCGCCCATGGACACTCGCGGCATCAGAAGAGCCGCAAGTGCGTTGCCGGCCTTTTAAGAGGTAATAGGGTAATAGGAGAGGGAAGGGAAGGGAATAGGGGAGGACAGGGAAGGGAATAGGGTAGGGGATTGGGCCTCCGGTAAACTCACTCACTCGGCGAAACACAGCGCCAGCGCTGTTTCACGCCGGTTTTCTGTGAGAACGTGGTATTTCTCCGGTCGAGCCGGCCCATTCGTGCCGAAGCATGGCTCTCCCACGTAAAAAGTCTCCCAGTATTTTCAGAGCGAGATAACTATTCACTTCAGTCTTCGAATACTGTATAGTGCCAGTACCTGCGGCACTTTAAACGTCCGTATGGCCCACCTACGGCATTTCCGCAACATGTCGGCCTAGTCCAGAGGAAAGATCGGGTCAATATGTTTGAGACCAACACCTTCACCAGGATCGAATCTGCACGCCTGCAAAGGTCTACCCACTTGGCCACGGACGCACATATTACGTCAAGGATAAGTCCATGTCGATATTGTTAATGTATTTAACGTCACTCATCTTCTTAAACGTAAATACATTGGATACCACGTAAATCTCATTATAAGCTATTGTTTGTAGGGGACTTTGATACCGCTCGCACGTATTGTTTTTAGAATTGATTAATAGCCTAGAAATAGATTTCAACCATGATCAAACGCTCTTGTAGGAAGGTTAAAATTATCAGGAGTAGGTACACAATGATATTATGCAAATAGCTAATTGACAACATTTCAAATATTTTTTGTACTCAAGGGCGTCGCCAAGGGGGGGCAGGGAGGGCCGACTGCCCCCCCCCCTAGAGATTCTAAAAAAAGTTGCCAAATATAATGCAAACAACGACCACTATAATATTAAAATCTGGTAATAGATGTAAGGCTCGTACTACAAGTGAAAAGCTTTATGTGCTGTCGACTTTACCTACAATTCATTCATACTTTTCTCATTTACAGAGAATGAGAAAAGTATGAATTGTAGTAGGTAAAGTCAACTTGCCCCCCCCGCGCCATCGGCTGGCGACGCGCTTGTTTGTACTTGTTTTATGACGAAATATAAAAGTGGGGGTTAGGTTAGGTTAGGGGGTTTATTTTTGAAAATGTGGTCATTTTCATTTATAAAACTTGGTTTTTAATTCTGATCATTCTAAAATGACTTAAGCGCCAAATGGCGTCATTGGTACGGTTGAACAACAAAATACCTTTTGCACGTCATATCTTATTTTTTTTTTAAAACTGTCAGTACTGTCACTGACTTTGTGGTACTTTACTTTGAGGTTATTGAATTTGATATTGTGTTTAGATCTGCATTATTTTCGTTCCTACAAGTCTACAAAGAGAATATAATCACTACGTTTTCAAGTCTACAAATATATACTAGTAATCTGTGCCTACAAGCAAAGGTGTGTATCGTATCATATTCTGCCGTACCAATGACGTCACAAGTGGATTTTTCGTTTTAATTTTTTTCTCGGAAATTAATGATTAAAAAAAATCTGTAATTTTTTTTAGGACTTCGGAAATAAAAACAAAGAAATGGTATTTTTTATTTTTGATGATTAATTAAATGAAATGTTGTCAATTGAGATATTTGAACGGTAGGTATTTTAAATTTTTAATGGCTTCATCTGTTTTGTTATGAACAAGGAATTGAAAACGCAATTCACAGTCATCTTTATGAGTTTTTCTGAGTTATTTACCTCGTGACGTGATGGCCATGCCCAACTTATCATAATATCTTTACCTATGCTGTTTTTCATTTGAGTAATAATCGTGCTGTCGTACATATAAATATTTCTCTATTTTTCCACCTTTTTTATTGTTTAACCTTCTTTGAACTGTTACGATTATTTTAAGATCGAATCGGTCCAGCAGATCTCTAGTTTGAGATGTCTCATGAGGCATTCATTATTTCATTTTATGTCAGAAAATCTGCCCGATCTGATCAAAGGGAAGCGTATACAGTAATAAACTAAACTAAATCAACTTTAGAGTTCACTGCGTCCTGCGATATTAGCAGCGCTGAAAAATTACTTATTTTTACTTTTGTATGGGCAAATTCACGACGCCGCCGCACCGCGCTGCCCTGGGGCGCTTGCCTAATGCCTATACAAATCACTAAAAAAATTGTCCTTTTAGCGCTGCAACTTCTACTCTACAGTGATCTTTTTACCTCTGTATGAAATGCATATACGCATACACACCCTAGACCTAAAGCAAAGTATTACAATATTATCTAAAGTGTTACTTGTTTGTTAGTCCCGGGCCGGTAGAATGAATATTGACACAATAAGCCCATATGAACAGACCTTAAGAATCATAGCACGCGCCCCAAATTTAAGCGCTAATACGGGCCACGGCCGCTCTGATTGAAGCTACTCACTTTAACAACCATAATATTAATAATTATAATTAGGCATTCGAATGCCACGCCGCACCGTTTGAAGTCTGTACGCCCCAGGTTTGTGCCAATGACCTAGATGTGCTTAAACCCCAGAAAACCCCTGCAGACTTTAGTTGCGACCTAATTAAATGGCATTTAAAACATGTACAAGGTTTATTAGGCCTTAATATTTACTCCATGCTTGTGCCTGTCAATATTCTTCAAATGGCAACAATCTGACAAAGGCATACCTACAGCTGCCTAAGTACTGGTGAGATATTTTAGTAAAGCACATGATGATATTAAGATTTTCCTTCATTTTCTCGAACCACGATTTTTTGATTTGGTATTAAAATTATTGTGAAAAAATATCCACAGCCGAATATATAACCTTCTCCTTTTTGTAAGTCGGTCAGAAAAAAATAATGCGTACTCTTTACTTTCGACCACTGGGTAGGTTGGTAGGTACTCCAACAAAAATTAATATTTTTTTGTTACAAAAGTCGAATCCAACATGCCTTTTAGACTCTACATCTCTTCTAGAAAAACACAGCACTTCTGAATTCTGGTTCAGTGCAGAGGTGAAGCACTTCTGTCGGGAACCAAACATGGATTACGTGGGAGAGCCATGCTTCGGCACGAATGGGCCGGCTAGACCGGAGAAATACCACGTTCTCACAGAAAACCGGCGTGAAACAGCGCTTGCGCTGTGTTTCGCCGAGTGAGTGAGTTTACCGGAGGCCCAATCCCCTACCCTATTCCCTTCCCTGTCCTCCCCTATTCCCTTCCCTTCCCTCTCCTATTACCCTATTACCTCTTATAAGGCCGGCAACGCACATTTGTTGCAGCTCTTCTGATGCGAGTGTCCATGGGCGACGGTAGTTGCTTTCAATCAGGTGACCCGTTTGCTCGTTTGCCTCCTTATATTTCATTAAAAAAAATGGATGATCAGTTAGCATATAGGAGTGACGTACCAGTTTAATCCAGGAATAAGTCTATACATAGAGTCACTAAAAAATTATGTACTCTCGCTTCCAGATCAAAACGAAGAAACGACGGTACAAATATACTACGATAAACGCTATCCAATTGAGCTTGAAAAATGCTTCCAGCAAAAAATGTAGAGGTCGGAAAGAAAGAAATGTACTTACAGAACAAACCAAGAACTTAATCAAAAGACGACAGCAAATAAAAAACACCCGCGAAAAAACCCGAGCAATGAAGAACGAATTGAGAGCTAATATATAAATTGATTAGCAAATATATTAGAAGAGACTATAAAAAATATAGAGCCAACACTATTAAAAAATATCTGCAACAAAAATCAAGCTTAAAAAGAGGTTATAAGGAGCTGCAAACAAAAAGAAATTGGATAGAGAGTTTAAAAAACACTGAAGGGTGCAAATACAACCGGAACGAAATCATAAATATTGCAACTGACTTTTACAAAAAATTGAATAGTGCGACAGAGAACCAAACTGCATATGCGATGCAATCAGAAATGTCAGTCAATCTCCCAAGCCATAACATAAAACCGGTAGAGAATGAGGAGGTAGTAAAAGCAATAAGAAAACTAAGAACTGAGAAAAGCCCGGGGGCAGATAATATAAGAAACGAAGCTATTAAATATGGCGAGGAGGTACTAACTCTACCAATCACAAACTTATTTAATATGATAATGAAAACCCTAGAGACTCCAACTCAATGGTCCGACTCTATTATAATTCTATTATATAAAAAAGGAGATCCAAAAAACATTGGCAATTATAGGCCTATAAGCTTGCTGCCAACTTTATATAAGCTCTTCTCTACAGTTGTAAACAGCAGAATGAGTAAATTACTTGAGCAAAAACAACCCATCGAACAGGCGGGCTTTAGGAAGGGATATTCTACAATAGACCACATTCATACAGTGGAGCTAATTATAGAAAAATATCAGGAGTTTAGCAGCCCACTGTATATTGCTTATATCGATTACCAAAAAGCCTTCGATACTGTCTCGTATAAAAGCATAGCTCTCGAAGCACAGGATGTAGAGTCAGACTATATAGAAATACTTAAAAAACTTTATAACAAGGGCACAAGCAGAGTCAGGCTGGAATCTTTCAAATTTTGCAATTGCAAGAGGTGTGAGACAAGGGGACCCCATATCACCAAAGCTATTTAGCGCTGTGCTAGAAAATATCATAAATAAGCTGGATTGGGAAAAACAAGGCTTATCAATACAAGGTAAAAACCTTAGTCGTTTAAGATTCGCAGACGATCTAGTTGTGTTTGCTGAAACCAGCTCACAATTACAAAAAATGATAACAGACCTGTGTAGAGCTAGTAAAAATGTAGGTCTCGAGATAAACATATCGAAGACAAAAGTAATGACCAATTATAAAAGAAAAGAAATAAAAATAAACAATGAAAGCTTAGAATATGTAGATGATTATATATATTTAGGAAAACAAATAGGATTTAAAAGAAACAATTATATTCTAGAAGTTGATCGAAGAATCAGGAACACATGGAACAAATATTGGATTTATAAAGAAGTCTTCAAAAACGATATGATACCAATAAAACTAAAGAAAAGGGCAATGGATACATGTCTTATCCCATGTTTAACATATGGAAGCCAAACATGGAAGTTCACAAAAGTTCTAAAAAACAACCAGAGGGCTCTGGAGAGAAGCATGATAAACGTTAAAAAAATCCAAAAAATAAGACATGAAGAGATAAGATCCAGGACTAAAGTAATAGACGCCCTTCAGTACGCACAAAAACTAAAGTGGAAATGGGCCGGACATATAATCCGGCTTAAAGACCATCGGTGGACGAAAGCGGTCACAACTTGGAGAGGACCACAAGGACAACAACTTCCGTCGCCCATTGACACTCGCAGCATCAGAAGAGCTGCAAGTGCGTTGCCGGCCTTTTAAGAGGGAAGGGGAGGGAAGGGGTAGGGGATTGGGCCTCCGGTAAACTCACTCACTCGGCGAAACACAGCTCAAGCGCTGTTTCACGCCGGTTTTCTGTGAGAACGTGGTATTTCTCCGGTCGAGACGGCCCATTCGTGCGCGAGTCCGACTTGCACATGTCCGATTTTTTTAAACTCTACCAAAAACATAGAAATAGAACAAAATTGTAGCCCATGTATGTAAAAATATCAAGACTAATAAATAATAATGCCATTGCAATAATTATTTATCTTTGTCCAAACAATGGAGTGCCAAAAATGTTCGGGAAAACGAATATTTAGCGAATATTTTTATTTTATTTTTTTTAGGGTAGGGAATAGTAAAAGGAGGGGGTTATGCCACTGGATCACGAATTCACGATTAACACGAGCGGAGTTCCCTCAGCCGAGCACTCGGTTTGTCTTACCAGTTACCATTCTAGTCTGTACTCGGTAGTTGTGACTTGTGGTCATGCCCTTAACACTCAAGCATGAAGCAAATAACATAGATCCGCTATCTGCCTTTGAATCAATTTCTTAGAAAATATCTATATTTTAAATTTTGATTGTGTGACAATGTGGTGATCATCGCTTACCATCTATCTCCATCTTCATCATTACATGCACCTGCACACTTAACCACTGGACCGGAGCGGTGAAAACAAGATCGCCGCATAATACAATAACCGTACACTTTAACTGCGGTTTACCGCACGTCTATTAATAAGCTGTGCTAGACTATTTCCGATAAACTCCTAAACTACGGTCCTCATCAGTGGCGGCCTTACCCATTGCGGGGCCCCGGGCGGCAGGTCTTTGCAAGGCCCTTTGCCTTACGAAAAAATACCTTGCGAGGCCCATACAAGAGAAAGGCCCCGGGCGATTGCCCTGTTTGCCACTCCCTAGGGCCGCCACTTCTCACCCAGATATTACAAGCATAAGGGGAAAGAGAGTCATAAGTTCATAACTCATAGCAAATGCGACTTGTTAAAGGCGAAGAATTCTATTTAAACTTAAATAGAAGTCTTTGGTTAAAGGTAGTCTAGAACAGCGTGACATAGTAGGGGAGGGTTTAAAAAAATGTAAATTTTGTATAACTAATGAGGATAGACTCTTACGTTCAAAGAGATACTCTCTCTCTCTCTCTCTAGAGTAGAATTAAAAGTAGTAGTAAGTTAAAAGTAGCGACGTTTTTGGCTTTTGTATCACCTAAATCTAATGATAGGCATGCCTGAAAAGTTGACTTTAGAGTAGGTAATTATTGAACACGGTGTAAAAGTTAACTAACCTAACCTAAACTCTACCGGTATTTAGGTAATCCATTTCGCTGTCATTGGCTACGAAATAGCTTTTCCAGCATATCAGACAAATAAAGCTAATTCTTCGTTTATTAATAAGCCCGCAAAGCAACTGCCCTGAAAACGTTAATCAAATATTAATAAACCCTACAGTAACGAAACGTTGAAATCAAGGGGCGTAAAAATAAACAAAACGTGAATTATTGTTTTTAAATTGAACACTAACCCATACTATAATAGGACTAGTTACAATGTTTCCAATTTACACGTTAGAGGCAGCACCAACATGTACAGTTAATAAAGTTTTGTGCGAAGTAAGAAGTTTGACGACGTTTCTTTTAATATTCTAACATGACGTGTGCACTGTGCAACATATCGGATTTTAGTCGTATCATTTATTAAGGTAAAAGCACTAATGGCAGACGCTTTAAGGAAACATGGAACATTTGAATGTTGTAAAATATATATTTATTAAAATAAAGGATTGACAACTTCTTCCATGTCTTCAGTAACTCTTACAAAATAAAACTATTATGATTATTCACTGACAAATCAATTAAAAAATAAATTATTGGTCTTTTTGTAAACTTAGTCTTAACAACTAATAGATGACATCACAGTAAACGAACATCACTAATAGTAGACACCAATATGAACTAATAGTTGACATAGAACATTACATTACATTTAACATTTTTCCTATTATTAGGTCTTTATTTGCCGTTTATCGAAAGATTTCTTTTACTTCATCATAGTAACTACATGCATATGAAATATTATCCTCGTTGTCTCCATCTTCTTCCATGCTAAAACTATCTTTCTTTTTATTTTTCATATATTTTTTCCTAGCAAATTTATTTTGAGTCTTTAGTCTCCATGCTTCTCTTGCCTCTTCTTTTTTCTTCATTCTTTTCTCAGCTCTCCTTTTTCTTCTTTTTACTGCTAAAAAACTAAAGCAATCGATTTTTAGATCAGACAAGGTCTAATATGTCAATTTTTAGGTACAGTAGTTCTAATTTGTTAGCTTGTTAATAGAATTATATTTTCACAGAATATTGATGATATTTGAAGTAGAATAAACTACAAAATAACTTTAGTATGTATTGCAAAATGATGATATGAGTTCCATGTCATCTATTAGGTTTTTTACATTTTCAAGAACTAATAGTAGACACCCTTTATATTGTTAGGGAAAATGGATAAAAAAATCGTAAATAAACATTAATTAGTGTAAACAACATGACCATTAATCCAATGAAATCAATAGAAATTACAAAAAATCAAATAAATGTATTCAAAACTTACGTGCAAAATTTCGCCTTCCATAAGCTATTTGCTAAGAAACTGCCGAGCGCGTGTTGACGCCGTCACATTTTTTACGAAAACTGATCCCATTTTAAAATTTTGTTCCCGAAGGCGTCCCTAATATATTTTTTCACGTCAACAGATAGCTTGAGAAGCTTATAAAATTTATAGTGTTGAGAAAAAATTAGACTAATTCTTATTTTTATGGTATTTTTGTCTCTTCAAGTGTCATCTATTAGTTCCGAGTCTACCATTAGTGTTTTTACCATATTTATGCTAGTAGCGCCCTTTGCGTAATATTCCTTATTCAAAAATTATAAGGCGATGCTAAATATATTACAAATTCGAATTTAATTTAAAAAATCTGCGATTTTGTTCGCTATTACTCTAGCGCTGCGCTCTGTTCTAATATTTTACAGGCGCCAAAACATACTTGTATTATATTCAGGCTCACGTCATCCACCTCCGTAAGCATTTATTAGGCGATATCACACACAATTACCGCAATCACTAGCAATAACCATAAATGTTGCTCATCTAGGAACATCATTGTTGTTCTAGTATGCGAGTATCTCAAATTAAGGCACATTTTCTTCTAGTTGGAATTCTAGTGGCCTCAAAGACTAGCGGAAGTACGGAGAAACATTTAATGATGATTAAACTTCAACGTAATGAAGAATTTGACATATTATAATGTATTATGCTAAGTACTCACATTCGGTTTTACTGTTTACACCAAATCGTGTAAAAATTACCGTGTGGACCGCAAAACTCACAAAGGCTCGCATCGAGCATTCGAGCCGGCTCGATATTTCCTTCGAACTTACTCGACGCGAGCCGTCTAGCTTTACTCAAGCCATACCTACTCAAGCGTGTGTGTTTGCGGTCCACACAATAATTTTTACTCGATTTGGAGTAAAACCAGGGGGGTGTCACTCCGCCGTTCCGCCGCCGAGCTACAAGTACATACGAGACTCTCGAAGCGAACTGACTCGTGAGTCGTGGGCTCGTGGCGCACGCGCGCGCCTCTTACGCAGTGTCATATTTATAATTGGCAAAATTTATCAAAAATAAATACCGCATTGCGGCCGATTGTTGGGACAATGAAAAAAATAGCAAATTTATATATCTACTGTTATGGTACCTAAATCTGACAATATACTTACATATTATTAAATATACTTACACATAAATGTTTTATAAGTAATTATAATAAATATATAATAGGTGATAGCTGCATATACATTATACATAATAATATAATCCATACCTAATTACCTACTTACATCAAAAGAAAATCACGTGTCGTGTCTGTGTAAACTGATTTATATGTTCGGTATTAATTTACCTAATAGGTAGGTATAACAGTTTCCGTACACCTTGCGTGGTATTTATACTTATTTGATTTTGACAACCCTATTTTCGGAATATCTGACAAGGTGTGGAGTAAAGTCGACCTTCGCGCGGCGCCAGAGAGCTCAATGTCGGCTGCTCGCGTGCGGTCCGTTTGTTATTATTACTTATGTAGGCACATAAAACGGCGGCATTTGTGAACATCAAAGACTTCTGTACTTGTACTATTATCTATTCTGTGGTAAAACTATCTAGTAATGCTGAATGTGTGGACGAAATCCCGAGCCGTGGTTTTTACTCTACGTGATTGCTTGATCGAGTAAAACCGTATGTGAGTACTTACTTTTTTTTTCATTTATTATTTTAAGCAGGGGATTTTTTCCCAACGGAAAACATCACCCCCATAGTACATAGTGAGTACTTACTTAGCATTAGTCACAGGCTTATGTCAAACTCTTTATTTAATTACAGTTAAGTAATAAATATATTTGTCTCAGAGTGCAGCAGTCACAATTTAGATGGCGAAGCTATTAACTCTGATGAGGGATTCAGATAATTTTATTTTCGGTGCGAAATTTTACACGGATTTAACAACTTTCGACGACGGTGATTAAAACAGCCTAATGTTGACCAACGAATCCGAGTGAGCGGGGAATTTATATTGCGCTGGCAGCGAAAGAAGGCGTCTTTAACCCTCTGCAACTGACGTGGCTCAATTTTTACAATTGTACTGACGTGGTAGTACACGAGACACCATTTAAACATTGAATATTTTTAAAGAATTAAATTATACAGCAATTTTATTTATATTATTTGAAAAATAAACAAATAAGTTATGTTAAATACATTATAAATAAAAGAAAACACTTTTATTTAACAAATTTTAAAGTGTTTATTGATATCACACAAATCAGTGTATAAATTTTTACTTAGGCACTATTGTCATAGAAAAAAAAAAACAAAAGAACAATCACAGCACCTTTATCTAGTTTATCTTTTTATTTTTGACGGACAAATATAACATAGCTTTCTGCCATCTGCAGAAAATGATAGTACTGCTGGTGGTGGAGGGGGGGTATCCTTACCTAAAACCCTATATAATGCGTAGCTCCCTTGGCAATCTTTTATTATATACTCTTGTTTTCAAGGCGTATTCGGTAGAATAGGGTAATAGGGGAGGATAGGGATGGGAAGGGAAGGGAACAGGGGAGGGGATTGGGCCTCCGGTAAACTCACTCACTCGGACTCGCACTTTGCATAGCTCAAGCGCTGTTTCACACCGGTTTTCTGTGAAAACGTGGTATTTCTCCGGTCGAGCCGGCCCATTCGTGCCGAAGCATGGCTCTCCCACGTCTAATATACTCGTAACTAACTAACCGACCCGCGAGGTCATCACGGTAAGGTACTGAGTCCAGCAGCGCGCAAATTTAAAACTTAATGAAAATAAACAGAATTTTATGTTTCGTGGTGTCTGTTGGACTACCACGTCAGTCGCAGAGGGTTAAGTTGGTAACAACAAAGCACCAAATGACAAAAATGGCTGCAAATAAGAATGGTCAAAACAAGAGTAGGACTCTTGGCCTGCAGGAGTCCATTCCCCATTTAGTGGTCTTAGAAAACGGCGCCAACTCCTGCTCTTCAAAAATTTTAAGCAACTTCAAAAATAGCGGAAATTTTTCAATTACATCCTATGTTTTTTTTTTTGTTCGCGCATGCATATCTTCGTCGTTCATGAACCGATTTTGATGATTATTTTTTTGTTGGAAAGAAGACATTTCAAAAGTGGTCCGACGATAAGGAAATGTTGAAAGTAGGTTGTTTTTGTTACAATTAATAACAACATTGTCGAGTTTTATGACATTAAAATTTCCATCCCAAAGCAATGTAATTATAGAGCCATCATCATAATATCAGACCATTTGCTGTTCTCGTGCAGAGCTGATGTTTTGCAATGGTCCAGTCTGTGTGACCACACAATTACAGAGTCAATAGCTCGGTAGCCTTGTGCTTCACTTGCTAATTAAACTGCAACCAGCGTGCACAAACGTTTAGAGTTCTAGACCAGGAGTTCTCAAACTTTTTTTTGTGGCGTAAGGCGTAACCCTTTTAGGAACTGAAATGTTTGACGGACTTCCCCAAATTTTTTTTTTGTTTTGAATGAATTATTGTGTATCCTGGATGCTACTGTCTAATAACATTTGTAAAAACAATTTATGTAATGCTCGCGGAGCCTCGTTGGCTGTTCTAGACCCTGGACTATTTTCAGTTGGGCTTTGGATAGTTTGAAAAGGGGCAGCTACGGGTGCTAAACTCACCTAGGACGCATGTAGATAAGACCGTGCAAGAGATGCATGGAGTCTGAGTTTCTGATGGTGGTTTATTCATTAATTAGTGCGTTTGATTAGCTAACTCCAAACAATGGATAAATGCTGTACATAAGAAAACTCTAAAACCTGAATATGTGTAGTCTGCAGTATTTTGAAACCTGGTACACTCAATTTGGAGCTGTCATAAGCAATATGATCAGATTTAAAAATCAGACACACTCTTTTGCTTTCAATTAATTTATCAAATCATAGCACGAAAGCTAGACAGATGGCAGTATTTAGGCTATTTCCTGAAATATTCAGCGTATTTCCGAAACGTGTGACGTCACAAATCACGAATGACGTACGAGCGGTACGACACGTCAATCGACTGTCCAGAGAGCTACGAAGACTAGATACGCTACAGAAATATAAAATGCTGAGTGCATGATCAACATGATGTATGCATAATGCATATTACATAATATTATGGCATACATCTAAAGTGTTTCTTGGATTTTGAAATTTGGAGAAAATTTTGAATTTAATTTTGTTATTAAATTGAGCAACATGATGAGTTTTTTACTTTTTATCAGTAGGTAAGTAAAGTAATAGTCTGACATTCGTACCTTACTCTCAAGCCCGCTGTACACATTGGGCCAACGTATTGAGCCAGCGCATTGGGCCAACGCGTAGAGGCCTACCGGATGACCACGTCTATAATAATGTTATAAATGGAAAAATGAGTCTGTCTGTCTCTTCCTCTTCACGCGCAAACCATTGAACTGATTTTGCTGAAATTTGGTATGGATACTTTGAGTCCCGGGATAGGACATAGGATAATTTTTGTCCCAATGCGCCGGCTCAATGCGTTTGCCCAATGTGTAGTCGGCTTCAAAGTCAAGCAATGCGTACAAACTACTGTGTGGGAATACATACAGCAGTGAAAATATCTAAATACAATATTGTGTAAAAAGGTGGTACATTTAAAGCGTTTTCAATAGTATAGGAAGCGTGGTATAACGATAACAAACATGCCATTTACCTCCTCCTCGCTCAAACACAACTGAAAAAGAGGAAGTACAGTTAGAGGCGAGGCGAGGGTACAGCTACTTAACACATTAGTACTGCTAGCACACGGTCCAATAGAACAGAAAATTAAAACCTTGTCCTTCGGATTTCTTTTTGAACTTGGAAACAAAGGGCCAACCCACACGTACCACAACCACACGACAACCACACCACGTGGTTGGGCGTCGTTGTCGATCACTTGTCAGATACCGACCACATCGCAACCACGGCCGACCACATCGCAACTACTGGCGACAACGCAACCACATCGGCATTTTGTCGGTACCACAACGCAACTACAAAAAGCTGCAGCGACACCATTCACACGTAACCACTGCTCGACGACATTTTGTCGTTGCGATGTCGTGTGGTTGTGGTACGTGTGGGTTGGCCCAAAGATATTATTAAAACGTATTTAAACGCTTTTTAAATAATAACCTAAGAACTTTAAATAAATAAAAAACTGGTATTTAAGTTGTCAGTGCAGGAACACAGACAAACTTCGAAGATAGTTTAGTAGAAAGCTGAAAATGTGTTAAAATTTTTCGATTTCATTCAATTTAATGATAACTGTTCCTCAATCCTCATGAAGGCAAGGTTTTGACTCCCTGGTCAGATTGTATCTAGGAATAATGTTACATCTAGGGTAGGTTACAACTAAATATCACACCAATAGCAGATGAGTACCTGTCTCTGTTTAGAAAATGTACTTAATTAGGATGTTTCATATAGGGCCAGGGCCCAGGCCACAATTCTGTCTTGCGGCGTCGTATCGCAAAATCCTTTGAAAAGCAACGTAGTTTTTTCGATGCGACGCCGCAACGCAGTGTTGTGGCCTGGCCCATAGAGACATAATATGCTGGAGGAACAAAAAACACATTATTATGGTTTCTACAATAATTGAAAAACATGATTTGTGGAACCTCCTTGTTTTGAGATTCTCGAGCGTAGGCTCGAGAGATTTTACATTACGACCTATAACTGGCCGAAACACAATATAACTACGTTGCGGCACCACAACCGTAAAATCGGCGGAAATCTTTATTTAAATATAATTTGAGTTCTGAACAGTAGCGGCGTTAGGGTGGGGCGACGTTAGGTGAGCGCCCAGGGCGCCGAAAGCAAACATAAAGGGGTGCCGTAGCCCGCACCTCATATTTCTAATGCCCGGGTCGCACCTGCTTATAAGCGCTTCGTGCTTAAAACGATACCATTGGACGATCTGCGTGTATCGTCCAATGGTATCGTTTCATAGCACGATGAAGGTTCGTACGATATACGCATGTGCGGCCGCGGCATTGTCTACTTTCGTATGTCTTTGATTTCCAGCTAGAGGGCGCCGAAGCCCAGGGCGTCAGTAGTGCTAAAGCCGGCACTGGTTTTGAATGATTTAGCCGCCGATATTGGCGGTGTGGTGCTGCAACACGGTAATGTGTTTCGGCCCTATAAGTCAAGACTTGTTATTTTTAAGCAAGTATAGACTCACTTTATCACATTTGTAATCTAATCATTTACGATTTGTCTTTACATCACAGTAAATAGAGAACTTATACTATAAAATTGGATACAGTACTTAAATATTGAATGTAAATGAAGCTTTTGCTTCTGGTAAACGATTAGCACGCCAATACAACACACAACATTACGGGTACACAACACAACATTACGGGTACACAACACAACATTACAGGTACACAACACAACATTACAAGTACACAACGCAACATTACGGCTACACAATCCAAAATTACGGATACAACATGCATGCACACGTCACGCGTACGTACACGCATGCAGCACGCACTACGTCATATTATGTTATCCTATCTTACGAGCGTTTTAGCACTTTATAGTAAGTACTAAGTAGGTATACCTAAAATTACTACAAGCCAATTTGATAACAGTAATGAACAGAGGAAAATTGTGGTCATTGTGTATTACACCTTAAAATTAAAATTGTTCAAATTAACATGAAATGTTACATAACATTTTCTCAACAAATTTTAATTAAATATCAATGTTGTGTATTGTGTTTAAATATTATATCACCAACGCCTGTTTCATATTTTCGGTCAATCTTGAAATAATTTATAAGGCATAATTTCACAACAGTTAACACCAATAGGCATTGGGGAAATTAATAATGTGTTGTTATTTTTATTAATATTCTTGTTAAAATAATTAAAAATATTTTAACAAGAATAATATTACTTTCAATAGAAAAAGTTTTAAATCTCTACCTGCTTGTGTTTTATCTTCGTACATTCTTGATATGCAGCTTCTAATGTAGGGTTTGGCGGAGCTTTCTTAGATCTAGTGTTCCTTATTCCTAACGATTTTCCAAAGGGGGCAAACCAATATCTGCAACCAAAATAAATTCATTTACCTCATTTGTGACATTATGATTACAAAAGATATATTATAGTATACTAATACTTAGAATTGATTTATCATTTACATGTACATTACTTTCATCACTTACTACTGATAACAACCTCTTATTATATGGACTAAATGATTAACTTTTAACCCATCAAGCCCCATAAGCTCACCGGTGAGCGAGACACAATAGAATAACAATAGATTTCCAAGAATCCACGATCGAAGGATTAATAATAATTAAAATATTATATTGAGTGTAACACAGACAAACATAGGTAGAAGAGGTTGCTATACCAAAATCATTATGATTGTATGCTTAAATTAGTTTGAATTAAATAGCCGGTCTGAACAAGAATAACACACTTCAGATAACAATTTATCATTCATTCGACAATTTATTATGCATGCGAGACATTTTTACATCATTAACATACTCCATTGTCAATTGAATGCAACCAAACTTGTAATTGCTGTTATTTTAAATATTTTATTGTTCTTTAAACAATAATGTATGTGGGTTTTTCCAAACATTCCACCACCCAACTTCTAAAAGGGGATGTGCTTTTATTTTGTAGTGCTTATTTATTTCTGTTTAAATGTATTTACTTATTTAATGTTGTAGATAATTTTTGATGACAAAAATGGGTTGAATTAAAAGGTTTGGTTTCAGCAACATTTGCCCGAGGATCCCAAGATCTACCTTGGTGCTGACAAAAACTGAACTGAACACTTAAAAATGTGAGTCTGTAATAACTTAAACTTGTATAATATATTGAATAATCTATATATATAAAACTCAAAGGTGACTGACTGACATGGAGATCTAGCAACACTCAGCCCAAACCACTGGACGGATCGTGCTGAAATTTTGCATGCAGGTAGATGTTATGACGTAGGCATCCGCTAAGAAAGGATTTTGATAAATTCCAACCCCAAGGGGTTAAAGCAGGGGATGAAAGTTTGTATATACTAATACTTCTTAACGTGAGCGAAGCCGTCTAATATATAAAAATAAGTAGGGTTTTCCTTCCTGATGCTATATCTACAGAACACACTAACCGATTTCCACGGTTTTGCATTCATTGGAAAGGTATCGGGCTTCATTTTTTTTTTTTTTTTTTTTTTTTTTATTAAATAAGGGGGCAAACGAGCAAACGGGTTACCTGATGGTAAGCAACTACCATCGCCCATGGACACTCGCAACATCAGAAGAGCTGCAGGTGCGTTGCCGGCCTTTTAAGAGGGTATACGCTCTTTTCTTGAAGGTTTGCAGGTCGTATCGGTCCGGAAATACTGCTGGTGACAGCCCATTCCAGAGTTTTACAGTGCGCGGCAGAAAGTTACGCGAAAAACGCACTGTGGAAGACTGCCACTCATCAAGGTGATGAGGATGGTATGTTTTTCGCGTGGGACGATAGCGAAAAGTTACAGGTGGTATGATTCCGAACAATTCCTCAGAGCACTCCCCGTGATACAACCGATAGAGGATGCAGAGTGAAGCAACATCTCGGCGTAATTCCAGGGGGTCCAAGCTGTTTGAAACACTATGGCAGTCAACAATTCGAGCAGCCCTTCGTTGGATACGATCCAGAGGGAGCAGTTGGTATTTTGGCGCCCCTGCCCAGAGATGAGAACAATATTCCATATGAGGCCGAACCTGCGCCTTGTAGAGTTGTAGGCGTTGGTCCGGACCGAAGTACTGTCTCGCTCTGTTAAGAACGCCAAGCTTCTTTGAGGCTAATTTGGCCTTACCCTCAAGATGATGATTACCTTCATGAGGTCTATAGAAAAAAAATCAGAAAAAACTTCAAGAGAAAAGCAGGAAAACAGGGAAAATCATTTTATGGCAAAACAATGTTTGCAGGGACAGCCAGTATATTATACATATATATAATATATTGAAATGTATAAATTTATAATGGTAATAAACAAAATGACTGCTATTATTTTTATGAAAAGAAATACTAATACTAATAGATTTTTACTGTCCAATAAATAGGATAGGTAATAAAGTTTTTTAATAGCTACTACTTTCTGCACTTGAAATAGATTAAATTAATTACGACAAGATACGAGTAGTCTTTTATCTACAAGCGTTAGCGATAAATCCTTAGGCAACCATCCGCATAGCGCAACTTCAAGTAAATACGTCCATTTTACTACAAAAAAACTTTATATAATCTGACTTACTTCTCTAATATATACCGAATGAATATCAGGACGAAGGCCAAGGGTATGGGGTACAGGAGATGCCTGTGATCAGCGTAAACCACGTCTTTATCAGGGCCAGGAGCTATATCCTCCCAAGCAGTATTCGGTGGTAGCCACACATCTTCGTTCCAGAATTTATCCAACATTGAACGCAACATTATAACAGATAGTCTAACACAAACAGCCGCATATATTATACTTGTTAACTACACATAATATTTAAATTAAAATTTCCAAATACAACACTCGAGTTTCGAAATAAAACAATTAAAATGTCAACAATCAAACGGGAACGACCGCTCGGCAACGCGACCACAGACTACTTAGAAGAACTAACGTTAACGCGACTTCGAAAACATTGACTTGTGTGAAGAATGGAATAAAATTCACTTAGTCGCACTATTATAAATTTATTCAGACTGGCAGAGCTTCCGCCTTACAAGATTATTCAGTAACAACTGTGTCGGTTTACAGAAAGTCCTGCCATTTTATACAACTGAAAACAATAACAAACTGTTAATTTAAAATATCACAATAACATCCGGAATTACAACCAAGTACAAATCAGCAGTATAAATTCAAATGAACTTAATTATTATATTAATATGAAATTCAATAAATTATCATGTGTCTAAATATAACAATTACATTATATTCCCAATTATTAAATTATATGAGTATAGATATGGATGTGACGTAATTGGTAATTTAATCACTAGCACTTTAAAATAACTACAATTATAGTAACGATATAATTAATTAAAAGTATGATCAAATAAAATAAATAATAATCGAATAATAGCAATTAGTAAATCAAGTAGAAAATAACAATGTGGATCCGGAAGTAGCATCACTGGCGAGCCTGTGGGCGGCTGGTGGTCGCTAACATTCGGCCATCCTGCTGCAGCCGTGTCCCACGGCTCTCTCCTCCATTAGTTACCTGAGAAAAAAAAAAGAAAGACTGCACAGTATATCTATTCTAATGAGTATAGTAAAGAATTATATTATGTAGTTTCACAACCAAGTCACACAGACATTATGTTTATTGGAAATTTGGAACACCCATTGAAAGGTTTTCATCATCTAGTAGTCACATAGAGAGGGGTCACATAGACAGCGATCATCATAGACAGGGGTCACATAGACAGGGGTCACATAGACATCGGTCACATAGACATCGGTCACATAGACATCGGTCACATAGACATCGGTCACGTAGACATCGGTCACGTAGACATCGGTCACATAGACATCGGTCACATAGACATCGGTCACATAGACATCCGTCACATAGACATCCGTCACATAGACATCCGTCACATAGGCATCCGTCACATAGACATCCGTCACATAGACATCAGTCACATAGACATCAGTCACATAGACATCAGTCACATAACATCAGTCACATAACATCAGTCACATAACATCAGTCACATAACATCAGTCACATAACATCAGTCACATAACATCAGTCACATAACATCAGTCACATAACATCAGTCACATAACATCAGTCACATAACATCAGTCACATAACATCAGTCACATAACATCAGTCACATAACATCAGTCACATAACATCAGTCACATAACATCAGTCACATAGACATCAGTCACATAGACATCAGTCACATAGACATCAGTCACATAGACATCAGTCACATAGACATCAGTCACGTAGACATCAGTCACGTAGACATCAGTCACGTAGACATCAGTCACATAGACATCAGTCACATAGACATCAGTCACATAGACATCAGTCACATAGACATCAGTCACATAGACATCAGTCACATAGACATCAGTCACATAGACATCAGTCACATAGACATCAGTCACATAGACATCAGTCACATAGACATCAGTCACAGACTAGTCACACAGACCTAGGAATCACAATGTAACCTGGCTCAGACGGAAATTCTAGTAATTAATAGCCTACTGTCACACAGACTAAAAAAAAAATGTTCATACTGTCACACAGACGAAATTTTTATATTTAAAATACAGGATTTAATAACTTGATTTCAGCAGCAATTGAAAATATTTATTTTAATCACTGAATAATAGCTATCAATTAATAATTAATATACAATCTTAGACAATTTAACTTTCGAGTAAATCTATTAGATCGTCTCTATCTACTTCTCTGTCACTACTGGAAGAGCTATCAGCATCAGAAATAACGGATTTGTAAGGTCTTAGTGCTTCGCCCCGAACTACTGCATCAAACTTCTTATAACCCTTAATTCCTTTTACACTACAAATTGTATAACGATCAATGTTAGGTTCTGCTTTAATAATCTTATACGGACCGGTGTACGGACTTTTTAATTTTTGTGAAACTTTCGAATGTACATCCTTTGTAGCTCCTCCCTTCCATAATACTAATTGTCCTATCGAGTACTTATTACATTTTTTTCGAGATTTGTCGAACTGTTTCTTCATAATTGTCATGTTTCGATCGATGTGTAATTTAGCAGTCTGCCGTCTACTAAGCAAGCCGTCATCTCGAGATGCTTCGTCATTTAATTGATCTAAAGGATAAGCTGGTAACCGAGAGTTTTCGTGACCGAACATTAATTTGAATGGGCAGAATGTGGTACTAGAATTTGGAGTATTATTTATCCCCCACACAATATCTGTAAGTTTATCATCCCAAGTGTTTTCACTATCAGACATTGTATTAAGTCCATCTAAAATAGTTCTATTTATTCGTTCTACCTGACCATTGGATCTAGGACTTGCTATAGCGTTAAGTATATGCTTAAACTGAAATTCTTGGGCAAACTCTTTAAAATAACGACTAGTGAATGCTTTACCTTGGTCAGTAATTACTCTATGAGGGCGACCAAAAAT
This sequence comes from Aricia agestis, assembly GCF_905147365.1. Classification (NCBI taxonomy): domain Eukaryota; kingdom Metazoa; phylum Arthropoda; class Insecta; order Lepidoptera; family Lycaenidae; genus Aricia; species Aricia agestis. The sequence goes on from NC_056411.1 coordinate 18,398,925, forward strand.
ATTAAAGATATCTTTTAAATGTTTTATTGTTTCCACGGAACTACAATTTTTAACAGCTCTTGCGAAAACGAATTTTGTAAAAGAGTCTATAATAACGAGCACGTAAGTATTGCCCTTTCTTGTTCTAACAAACGGACCCAAGTGGTCAGCGTGTAAAGTATGCATAGGTATATTTATTTTGTCGATCGGGAATAATTCTCCTTGTTTTTTGCCGTACTCAGATTTGCCGTAGGCACACTGTAAGCACGATTTAATATATTTTCTAATAAAACGAGTCATATTTGGAAACCAGAATTGAGTTTTTATAATTTTTTCACATCTGTCAAAACCCGGATGCCCTATTTGATCATGGTATTTTAGTAAAAGCCCATATTTAGCTAGCTTTGGGATTACGAATCTATCACCATGTACAGTCTTTCTATACAGTTTGTTATCTTTGACGACAAAATTGTTTCTTAAATCAGGATTGGGACTACAATCATGTAATTGCCTCAATATATGCTGGATATTATCATCTTGCAACTGAAGTGTAACTAACCAATCGGATTCATCGATTTGAAATATAGATTCTGCAAGAGGGTTTCTACTAAGCGCATCTACGTGTTTCATTTTTTCTCCTGGTCTGTATTCTATTTGTAAATCAAAGTCCTGAATAGTAAGCCACCATCTAGCTATGCGCGGAACGAGATCTTTCTTTACTAATGTAGTACGTAAAGCGGCACAATCAGTCACAACTTTTACTTGTATTCCAGTCAAATAAATTCTGAAACGTTTTAACGATTCTACCACGGCCAGAGTTTCGAGTTCATAACTATGGTAGAATTGTTCTTCTTTCGACGTTACCCTACTAAAATATGCAACTGGCTTAATAAACCCATCTGTCTGATACTGCATTAGTATGCCACCTAAGCCTAACTTACTCGCGTCGGTGTGCAACTCTGTATTTGCTTTACTATCATAAATAGCAAGGACAGGTCTCTCGGTTAATCTAATTTTTAATGTTTGAAATGCGCTTTCTTGTTCAGGTCCCCAGCACCATTCTACTTCTTTCTTTGTGAGTTTAGTTAAGGGAAAGGCTATTTCGGCGAAACCACGAATAAATTTCCGAAAATAAGAAGTCAATCCAATAAACTGTCTTATCTCATGTACGTTCTTAGGTCGTGGATATTCTGTAACGCAGTTAATTTTATTTTGACCAGGCCGGATTGTACCAGCCGAGATTTCGTGACCTAAATAATTAACGCTTGTCTTAAGAAAAGAACATTTTTTAAAATTTAGTTTTAAATTAGCTTTTTCTAAAAGTCCTAAAACGCGACCTAATAAGGCTATTCCAGCCTCTACACTGACTGTTGGAAGCATGACATCGTCTAAATATGTACTTACATCGTTTATGACATCATTAAGGGAAAGTTTTATTAGACGAGAGAAAACCGCAGGGGCATTAGCTAAACCAAAAGGCATTTTAAGAAACTCATACTGACCGGAAGGAGTTACAAAAGCAGTTTTATGAACAGAATCTTCTGAAATTTTTACTTGGTAGTAACCTTGGGCCAAATCCAAGGTCGTAAAATAGCGTTTCCCTGCTAATTTAGCAACTTGATCATCTATGTGTGGCAAGGGATAACGATCTTTAATGGTCTGGGAATTTAGTGCCCTGTAATCTATGCAAAGTCTGTAGTCTCCATCTTTTTTCCTCACTAACACCACTGGACTTGCATATTCTGACATTGACTCGCGGACTATGCCCGCGTCAATTAGATCCTGCACCTTAGACATAACAATTTGATTTTCTTTATGGGATAGCCTGTATGGTTTAAAATGTACTGGTCTATCAGTTGTTGTCCGAATATGCATTTCCATAAGATCGGTACAACCTAAATCTTTAGAATCTCTTGCAAAAAGGTAGTCGTATTTATTTAACAATGAAATTAATTTATCAAGATCCTCTTTTTCTAAATCACCTACATCTATTTCGCCTAAGTCAGTTAAATGAGTGCTATTAGTCTTAGCAGAAAAGTCAACTGTCATAACGTTTTGAGTTATTTGATTGGATATAGTGGTTATCGGGACTGCACGTGCAATAAGTCTGTGAGCCGAAAAGCTTACAGGCTCTTCACCAAAATTAAAGAATTTTAAATATCCTTCGATGCAGATAACTCCTCCAGGTATAGCGTAACTTGTTTTACCTATTTCTACGTACACAGAGTTTGTTAAAAAGTACACATTTTCATTTGATTCATAATCTACAAAAACGTTTAACAATTTTAGACTCTGAGGTGGTACAGTTACATCGCACTTTAAGAACACGTTATATTTAGAATCAAAATCATCACTATTTAATTTAATATCACGAAGTGTATCGTACGATTCATAAGTCGCTATAAATTTGGCAGAGTTTGATGTAGTAACAAGACTAACACCTATTTGATTAATCATGGATTGCCCAATTATTAAATCTATATTACACATATTACAGTTAGTTACCTCGACGTCTCCTTTCAAGTACAAATTATCTATGTATATTTTAATGTGTGACCTGCCTAATGATTGAGTATGAGCTCCTCCAAAACCTTTCATTACTATATTAGACGGTAATATTTGAAGCTCCAGTTCTTTCGCTTTCTTTAAGCTTAACACATTTAATTTGCTGCCTGTATCAATATAAACAACTAAACTCGAGGTACCAACAAATGCTAGGCGCTTGTAAATGCTCCAGAACTTGTCATTTAAATTAAGCATCAATAAACTCACCGGAGTCGGCTGCACCTGTTGTCGCGATGGTCCCGGCGTGGCGGCCAGCCAGCAGCTTGCCGAAGTGTGACCGTTCCGCTGGCAGATGTCACACCGTTGTTGTGCTCGACAATCACGAAACTCGTGTCCGATGCGCCGACAAATGTAGCACCGTTTCACTCCAGAGCGATGAGCAGTCGTAGAGTTTTCTTCCGCGGCACCCCTCCGCCACGATGATTTCCGAGAAGTTAAAGATGAGATATTATCTCTCTTATAATTTTCTAGAGAGGATAGGTATCCAAAATACAACATTTCTGGTGTCTCGCACTTATACGCTTTAGCATTAGCACGCAATTCTACCGGAAGCCCTCTTATTATGCAAGAAATTGCATCTTCGCCACTGATGTTGCATTTTCGTAGCAGTGATAGCTTGTCGTGATAATAATGGGTCATCGTTTCAGACTCCTCCTTATTTCTAGCCAACATAGTGCTTAATTTATCCACAAAGTCAACTGAACGTGGAAATGCAATCTCTAGAGCTCGTTTCCATGCATCCCAGTCAAGATTGTAATCGTCGAGCTCATCGTACCATCGTCTGGCTGAACCTCGTAGACGAAGCTGCATAACGAATTGTCTCTGCACCGAATCCCAACCGTAGACATCACCGAGTTGGTCAATTTTATGTAGCCAGCTGGTGACATTGGCTGTGCCATCTTCTGGCCGAAATTTAGGAATAATTTCAGCATCAGCATGAGTCACTCGGGTTGTTTTCCTTTTTATTATAGGTGCAGAGCTTTGCGTGGATTCATCAGAAAAAAAAATTTCATCACTTGCTGACCTTTCTCGTTTCCTTTTTCCAAGTCCGGCTGCATAGGGTCCCGACATCTTGTCTATAATCCCACTTCTGAGATGTGAAGAATGGAATAAAATTCACTTAGTCGCACTATTATAAATTTATTCAGACTGGCAGAGCTTCCGCCTTACAAGATTATTCAGTAACAACTGTGTCGGTTTACAGAAAGTCCTGCCATTTTATACAACTGAAAACAATAACAAACTGTTAATTTAAAATATCACAATAACATCCGGAATTACAACCAAGTACAAATCAGCAGTATAAATTCAAATGAACTTAATTATTATATTAATATGAAATTCAATAAATTATCATGTGTCTAAATATAACAATTACATTATATTCCCAATTATTAAATTATATGAGTATAGATATGGATGTGACGTAATTGGTAATTTAATCACTAGCACTTTAAAATAACTACAATTATAGTAACGATATAATTAATTAAAAGTATGATCAAATAAAATAAATAATAATCGAATAATAGCAATTAGTAAATCAAGTAGAAAATAACAATGTGGATCCGGAAGTAGCATCACTGGCGAGCCTGTGGGCGGCTGGTGGTCGCTAACACTTGACATTGACTTGGACATTGACATTTTTTAATTTTTTGACATTCAAAAGTGTGGAATACCTACCCTGTGCAAAACGTCAGATTCTTGTCTATGGTCCAAAGTCTACCAAATATCAAAATCAATGAGTTATAACGTGTTATACGTTATAGTTATAACGTGGCATAAATGTATAACATATGCTTTATATATAATATAATTAGGTACGGTACTTTAAGAGGGTGCATTATATTTTGACAGCTGATAAGTTACTCCTTCTAACTAAGGATGCAGTAAGTTGGGTGTAAGAGAAAGCTCATGTTTTAACTGCAGGGCTTCACAACGTTATCGAATACCCGAAAAAATATCGTTACGTATCGGTATTTTCATAATGGTAGCCAGATAACGACATTTTTTTATCGATATCTAGTTGTACGGGTCCGTACACCTTACACGCTGATAATGATAATTGATTATAGAAACAGCCGTAAAATGATAATTGTTTATTGATACACTAACAAAGGTACAATGATATAAGATTAATGATATAAGAATAAGTGCTATAAGTATAAGTGCTTGCGTATTATAGCAGACACATTTTATATACACAAAGATAATGATGAGTATAGCAAAAATTAAAACTTTACGAAAACGTTTAAATATTGAGATATTTACAAAATTGATAAACTAATTATTATGCTGACCTAGGAATGTGCGATGCTTGCATCGTACATATTCCCGGCCGCGAGATGAAGATAAAAAAAAAAAAAAACATTTAGAAAAATTAAATTAACTGAGATCAAATTTAAATGAAATTAAATTAAATACGATCAAATTCAAATGCTGTAGGTACGTTAACTGTTGTGTAGTGGCTGTTGTGTCCCGCTTGGTTCCTTGGTGATGCCGATGCTGATGAGATGAATGCCGTTGCTCGGGAGCGCGAGACCCACATGGCTGAGGCTCGCTGAATGATTGTAGGGGCGGTGTCGGGTGCCTGCTCTGTGCAGCTTCCCGCCCGAGGTGCAGAGGGGGAGACGCGATCAACGCGCCGTCACGACGACGTTTCAAGCAGCGTCGTATGGAGAATGCTGCTATCACGACTAATATAGCAGCGACCACATAAATACCGACGTAATGATGGATGTCATGATAGGATAATTGATCCACGAAGACACCGTCGGATTTCATCTGCTCTATTTGCTTCTTTATGTGCGTTACAAGCTTGTCGTTTGGCTTTTACTCTTCTACATCTTCTTTGTACGGAATGGATAAATTAAAAACCTTCTTCATTGTAGGAATTTCGTAAAGCGGTACGTCTGCTTGAATCTTTAATTTGCTTGATGGTGCTTTTTGGGAGTACAGAGTAAAAGAGTCTCCCTTGACGACGCAGTTTTCTCCTTTATTGAGTATTTCAGCTCCCTGAAGTTGTTCTACTCTTAATTCCGCGTCGCATATGATTTTTGTTGTACATTGATCACAACAAAAAAATAAGTATGTATTTCCCACACTTAATTGATTCCAGCTGTTTTCACAGACTGCGGTGTCAGCTTTACACTTGTTTGTAATGTGATCCATAACACACAGGTCAGTGTCTGCCTTCAATTGATATATGGAACCTTTTAGCTGACAAATGAGTGACGTAATGTCGAACGTCACACATTCGTGTGTCGTCACTGGAACGTACGATTCCTTCTGTATATTAATGGCGATGTGAGTTGATATCGGAGTGATGCTGATGATGTTTCTTCCCTCTTGATGTGGAATTGGTACCAGGTGAAATAGTTCATAAATTTCTCTATTTACCAATGGTATTTTCATTTCAAAGATAATAAATTGCTGATTCAGTCTTGTGCGCACCTTCATTATTTGATATTTTATCGAAGTAAATTCCTTGATTGTTATTGAAATATTATGATATGTTGTGCTTGCGTTCCCAGCCGATATTTGCTTTCGTTATTCTGCCGCCAACTCGAAGCATTCCATCTTGGTCCAGAAAAGGTTGAAGGCTGAGTATTCTACTTTTCGAACTTAAATTTTGATTATTTTTAAGTTTCTTGATTTCATCCGAAAAGTCGATCTCTTGTTGATATTTAATAATTATATTTCTTACAGCATGTAACTCACTTGTAGTGAGGTAAGTAGGTTTTTGCTGACGCCGGGGCCGTAACCGGAGCATCCAAGCAATGACCCGAGTGGTGCGTGCTAAGCAACTTGTTCGAGTCAATAACTCGTTGATTGTATTGTCTGAAACAAGTGTTGCCGCCTGAAATTGCTTTGATATTTTAATATCTTCCTTTGTTTCAAACTGGATTTTTTCTTGCAGTGGTCCGAATGATGATAGCCATGTTGGGCCTTCCCACCACAAGGAAAAACTCTTCATGATTTGTGATTGTTGATTGATAAATGATTCCATATTGATTGATTAAAATTTCAAGCTTGATTTGATAAAAATGATAATGATTGTGTACCTTTGTTAATTTGATAACGATATAAATTCCAACGTTGGTGATAAATGATATTGATAAATCTTGATATAAAATTTTGATTGATTGTGTTGACGTCTTGCTTGATCCTTATATGATTGATACTCTTGATTGATTGCGTCGACGTCTTGCTTGATGCTTGATTCCTTCGGAAGCAGATGATTTCCAAAAGGCTGATGACGCGGCTCCGTGCTCTATGCGATATGATGCGCCTTCTCAATCTAGTCGGTGAGACCCGCTTGTGGGAGGCCGACCAAACCGATTCGCTACCGCACAAAACCCAGAACCACTAATTGTTTATGATTGAAGGACCACAAAGATGCACGGGGCTGTACACCTGTATAAGGTGTACAGACCCGTACCTGATATAAGAATAAGTGGTGTAAGAGAATAAGTGCTCGCGTGTTATAGCAGACACATTTATACACAAAGATAATGATGAGTATAGCAAAAATTAAAACTTTACGAAATCGTTTAAATATTGAGATATTTACAAAATTGATAAACTAATTATTATGCTGACCTAGGAATGTGCGATGCTTGCATCGTACACTAGTAATATATAACCAAAAAATATCGTTATAAAAATACCAGTAAATATAACGATATTTTCTGGTATCAGGTATGCGGTATGCGTCGTGCACCAAATCTCACTTGGTAACTAAAAATAGGCTCATAGGTAACTAAAAAGGGTAAAATTATTATTATTTAACAAAAAGTTAAAACTGACTTCCAAGGTAAAAACAAAAGTAATATTCTTAAAAATTATCTAAAAAGAATCAAATAATTCTTATTCCTTATTATAGTGCCGTCTTCAGACTTTGCCTAAACCTCAACTATATTTTCTGTACTCAATCTACATGCTTTTGAAGTCGGTATCAGCTTACCTTAGCGTAAGTTCTATGTCAAGGATCTCAGAACTTTTCCGGGCTGGTAGCGACTTCAAAAGCAACAGCCCAACTTCCAACTTCCGAGCACCAGTTTTTTTTGCGAGATTTGTGTTTACTTACTTTCAGGAGTTTAATGCATAGAGAAATAATAAAAATAATAGTTATTGTTTTGGAGTAAAAATGGGCCGAAAAAAGCAAAACACTGTATATAGATACTTTGACTTAACAAGTCAAGATGGTGCTGCAATTTTTTAGGTCAACGAATGCAGAAAATTATGTAAGGTACCTATGTCCGTATTTATTTACTTGTTTTAAACTCAAACTCAAACTCACAATTTTTTATTCAGAATAAATTTTTTCAAATATTCTCTGAACGTCGGGGCTACACAGATGCCTACCACCGGTTCGGGAACTAACCCGGCGAGAAGAACCGGCGTAAGAAACTCGCACGGGGCCATCTTTTTCTAAAAAGATGGAAAATTACAAAAAATATAATATTATAAAATAACAGTGTCATTATGACTAAATAAAATACAACGAATGTACAATTATTATACATATTATAATGAAACAGCTCTGCAGGGGCCGACCTTATTCCCATGGTGTACTATCATTCATGAAATCAGTAACTTTATAGTACGCTTTGGTACACAAACGTTCTTTAACAATTTTTTTAAATCTATTAATTGAGAGATTTTGAACGCTTTCTGGGATCTTATTATAAAGGCGTATACATTGACCTTTAAAAGAATTTTTGACTTTAGTAAGTCTAGTCACCGGAATTTCAAGCTTATGTTTATTACGAGTATTTCTCCCATGGGTATCACATTTTTTCGTGAATTGATATATATTCTTTTTAACATATAATACATTTGATAGGACATATTGAGAAGCAACAGTTAAGATTCCAGTTTCCTTAAATTTTTCTCTAAGTGAAGTATTACGGGCCAACTTGTAGATTGCCCGCACAGCTAGCTTCTGCAGCACAAAAATTGTATTTATATCTGCAGCATTGCCCCACAGCAAAATGCCGTAGGACATAATACTATGAAAGTAACTAAAATACACTAGACGTGCTGTTGTTTCATCTGAAAATTGTCTAATCTTACTTACTGCATATGCTGCTGAACTGAGTCTGTCGGCCAACCCAGGCCAAAAATACAGCTGTATCCACTAGCTCCATAACATCACCATTTAAAAGCACATTGTTTTCCGTTTGCCTTACATTGGGCAATTTGAATTTAATACATTTTGTTTTTTTACTATTAAGTAAAAGATTATTAACACTAAACCAATGTACAATCTTTGAGAGAGCATTATTTACTTCGTCATAACACGCATTAAGCCGTTTGATATTGAATGTAAGAGATGTATCATCAGCAAATAATACTATCCCATCTTTATCTTTAATTAAGAATGGCATGTCATTTATATAAATAAGAAACAGGAAGGGTCCTAATATAGACCCCTGTGGGACCCCTATTTCAATTTTTGCACCAGCAGATTTTTTACCATTTATCTCAACCCTCTGAGTTCTATTTGACAAGTACGATTTTAGGAGGGCGAGTGCTGTGCCTTTTATGCCATAGTGACAGAGTTTCCTGACCAATGTTTTGTGTTGCACGCAATCAAAGGCCTTTGAGAGATCGCAAAAAACTCCTAGAGCATCCTGCGACGTCTCCCAGGCATTAAAAATACTACTGATCAATTCAACGCCTGCGTCTGTAGTAGACCGTCCCTTTGTAAATCCAAATTGTTTATTATGTAAAATATTATTTATATTAAAGTGCATTAGTAATTGATTCAGTATTATCTTTTCATAAATTTTACTCAATGTCGGTAAAATAGATATAGGTCGGAAATTAGACGGGTCCAACTTACTACCAGATTTAAAAAGAGGTAAAACTTTACTGTGTTTCATTAGATCAGGAATTTAATTGTGGCGAATGCAGGGGATGGGCAAAATATGGATAATTATTTGTATGTCTTAGGGCGGATTCGGCAAAACGAGAGTAAAATTTTATTCGAGTATAATTACTGTTTCCTAATCTAAGAGTAAGCTGGTTTTGCGTTTATTCAACTTGTAATCCAAGAATAAGGTTATTACGCGGGAGTAAATATTTACACGGGCTATTTTGATGGAGTAAATATTAAATTGAGAATAGTTGCACAACAGGGTGTCGATTGTCACGGTTGGTGTCATTGTGAACTATAATTGTCATTTTATTTCATACTCTTCGAGTAACTTGGTAAAACGCAAACGAAGATATCCTGGAGTAAATTGAAGGAGTAAAATTATTCTCAGTATTGTCA